>NC_059181.1:91171516-91509231 GCF_019923935.1 Bubalus bubalis
AATCATGGGGTATGAGGACCTGACCTTCATTTCAACTATTTGCCAAGAGGGCAGAAGACAGGGCATTTGTCAGCCCAGTAAAATTCCTTGGAGCTGACTAATTGGGATGGGAGTGGATGTTCTGACAAAGAGGAACACAATGACATGGGGCCTTCCTGTGCTTTGGATACTGAGCCACTCATTGACTATCCGAACACATGAGTGGCCTCTTTCACACCCGGTGTAGTTCGGCTAGGGTCCAACCTCCACCCCTGCACAAAGGAAATCATGTCCAAGCCCATATCGATCGCATCAGGCTATACTATTTATTCATTTCTCATTGCAATAAGCACATGAAATTAGCCAATAGCCTCTTTCCCAACTACACTTCCGTTGGGTCCACAACTTTCCCTAGAAAGAGAATACTCCTAGTGTTTTTCTCCAATATCAACAACAGGAAAGATCTATCAAATCGGATGATAGGATGAAGAAGAGTTGTCTCAGGCTGATTCAGGAATCTGACTTCAGGAATGGCTTCAGTTCCCTTTTCACCAATGTAAAACATAGCCTTGTGGGCAACCTGTTGGGGGAGAACAAACACTGCTGATCCCCTAAAGAAACAGGAAATGACTTTGAAACAGTTTAGAAGTAGGGAAGTAGAAGAAAGGATGGGACTACCCCTTCACTATACTGTGTTGATGGTGCTTGAATATGAAAGACACTAGTCTAAGTGTAGTTAATGAATCTCTGCTGACTTTAGAACTTGCTGTCAAGGGACAACCTTTTATTCATGGCTTTCTGACTAGAAGTCATTTATTAAGCTTTCTCCTGCCCCTGCCACCTCCTCAAGAACTGTATTCCATCAGAGTCAATTCTAATGATTAAGTTCTTCCATCAGAATCATTTTAGAACATGAAAGTCGAGGATGGAAGTAAATGTTACAATGACTTGTTTTGGGGGTAATGAGAATGACCCTGGAGTAAATCTGGCATAGGAAGAGTTATTCTGCCTCTATAGGCTTCAGAATCATCACCAATAAAATGAGAGATCTGAATTAACTGCTTGTCAATGGCCCTTACATCTCATATATTAAAGGACTCTATCAACTTACATTGGAAACTTTAAGACCATTGTCCTTTGTGAGTCCAGAAAAATCAGCATTGTCAGTAAAAGCATCCTGGATGCCCATCTTCAGAAGGATGTCTCCAAGGTCATATGTGGCAGAAATGGAAAACTTTGGAACAAATAAGTCAACCCACCTGTGGGGAAAGGAAGAGGGAACATATGGCTATTAAAACACCAAGCTCATGATTCCCTCCCTTTCTGTCTCCTTGGTATGGTCTTGGATTCTGCTCCTTCCCTAGGTATTGATAACCACTACTATGCAGGTCAACACATGATACCAAAACCTTAGAAGTTATCCTAGAAGGAATGCTCTCTGGTTCAGCCCATTTGGGACTGCGGCAATGGAAGTTGGAAGATGTGACCCACTTATAATAAAAAACAAACATCTCTAGGGATATTCACAAAAGTTAGGATGTCAATGGCATGAATGTCAATTTGGAGTACCAGGGGAATTTCATGGATTTCCATCCAGCACTTCTAGTGCAGTATGGAACAACTATCAATATCTTACCCATCCCCCAAGCTCCAGCTGGACTCTGGGAAAGCATTTTACTAGCTGGCTGACTTTGTATAGTTCATTTCATTTTTCTAGTCCCAACTTCTTCATTTGAAAAATTCTTATAATATTATCTCCTTTGCAGGTTTATTGATGAGTTTAGATGAAATAATGTATGTAAAGTACCCAGCAAAGGGATTGGCAAAGAGGATCTCCTCACTATACTTTGGTGGTCATCACACAGCTCTTAAGTAATTCAGAGTGTTTCTCCTGCCTCTGGGTTTCTTCTGAACTTAGTCTTATGCCCACCCTCCACTTTTCACATCATCTAAGATGTTTACCCCTTCCGCAGTAAGCGGTTCCACTTCTTCAGTGTTTTAGATGACATGGCCCCTTCCACCCACTCCATCTGACCCTCCTTGGGAAGGACAAAGAGTGCCAGAGCATTCTTGCTGTAGTCCATTTGCAGCACTGTGCAGTTCAGCTCTGTATCCACCAGGTGATAGTATTGTTCCATCTGGTGCATCATGGGCACTTGCACTGTTGTGGTCTTGTCCACTAAGAAGCTGGAACCCTCTTCTGTCTTGGATGGATCAAAAGGATTTGCCCACTGGGCTTAAAATACAAAGAGGAGAGAGTTTGTTTTAAACCTGTATTAGCGCCAATGTGAAGCTCTCCATCAGTCATCTAATCTAGTAATGAATACCACCACAGAGGTAGGTAACTTCTGTCAACCAGTTTTAAAAATGAGTAACTGAGAATCAGGGAGAGATAGTGACTTTACATGGTCTCCCAGGTAGCTGGTGGCAGAGCCAGGAGTCACACCCAGGGCTATTGTACTCCATGTTCAACAGATGTTCCGTCTGTGTTCAAAATCACTATACTTACACTAAACCCATCAGAGCCACAGTTTCCTCTTCCGTAAAAAGGTATAAGCACATCCAACACACAGGATGAAATGAGACAACAGATCTGTTCTGCCGTTTTATCCGTCTACAAGTGTGTGATTTGTGGCCAAGAATCGTTCTCTCTTCCACCAAACATGGCTGACATGTGCTGTAGAACCAGGAGGAATCATTTGGGCACAGCACCTTCAGAAAAGAGTCACATGATTCTTGTTGTTACAAGAACCAGCTTTAGAATCAGACAAACCTGGGTGGGAATACCAGCTCTGAAATTTATTAACTGTGAAGCTTAGAGGAGACAATGTGTGTCAACCACACATGTAGCACGGAGCTTGGTATATAGTGGGTACATAGTACGTGATAGAAGTCTTCAAGTAACATGCCCAAGAATGAACAGCAAGTGAGGGTCACAATAAGGTTTAAAACTAATTCTGTTTACCTGCCAAGTGCAAGCTTTTCTCACCTCACCAAATCTTCTGGAAACCATCCTTTAGCTAAATGTGAGCTGGGTGTTCAAACCATTGTAACTCCTCATCTCTCTGAATGTTCCCTCTCCCTAGAGATTTCCTTGTTTCATCCACAGAGCTATGTGTCCCTCCGGGAATATCCAAAATTACACACAGCTATATCCAATGGAACAGGTCTCTGTGGTACGAGAGACACCCACTAATGCCAGTGAGAAGACACCATGAGCTCCCTCCAGTGCCCCATCAAATTACTGGAACATTGAACTAGAAATTGACATCTTAGAACCTTACCTTTAAAGCAAAGATAGTTCACCAGGACTGTGATGGTGTTCGGTTTGAGGTCTTGGATTAGGCCCACAATTTTCCCCTTGGTTTGCTTCTCCACATGACTATTGATCTCCTGCTGGGCTGCAGAAATATTGGAGAAGTCGGTAGAAAAGACTTCAGTCTCATAGAGGTTCTTGACATCATCCAAGAACTTTTCCAGTGGTTTCAGCTGCTTCCCAATGAAAAGGGCATTTCCCATCTGTAATTCCAGCTCCTTCTTTGGAAAATTCAGTGAACAGATCAGGTGCTGGAAGCCCTGCTGGATCTCTGCCACTGGAGTGTCTGTAAGGTTGAACCCCAAGCCTTCCAGGATTTGAGTTTGGGTGCTGGAGCAGGCCCCAAGGGAGAGCATGGCCAATCCTGCAGAGATGCTCACAGGGGAAAAGAAGATGTTCTGATCTGGAGTCTCCACAGTGAACCTCCGGTACAGGTTGAATGCAAAGTCAGCATTGATAGATGACATCTTATAGAGAGTGGCATTTTGTTGGGGGGAAAGGCAGGAGGTTATTTTGCCTTCACAGCTGTTAGGTGGTGCACAATGAAGCCCAAGTATCAAGAGAACCAGAGAGAACAGTGGCATTTTGGAAGGAAGGTAATCTATAAGAGATGAGGTGAGAAAACCATTGGGGAATCTTAGCTGGATGAAAACTCTGAATCAAAAACATGTAATAATCACGCATCGTGATTAGTAAAACAGTAGAAAATATTTAATGGTGTGCTCACCAAGGCCTATGGGGACGCTTTTCTCCCCTGAGAAACTAATGACACATCTAATAGGAGCAGGAAATAGGTTCCTGGGGCCACAGAAATAGTGGCAAGGATTGTCATTCAGATGTAATAGTGACATATGAAAATTCTGGGAGCAAACTGAATTTATGGAAATTGAATTATTTTTTATTTGAACTAGAGGCAACCTTTTGGAGTGAAAAGAATCTTTAGATAACAGTAGCACTCTTCTGCTTACATTATTTTTTATATTAATATATAAGAATTTTAGATTTTTTTAAAAATATAAATTTATTTACTTTAATTGGAGGTTAATTACTTTACAATATTGTATTGGTTTTGCCATACATCAACATGAATCCGCCACAGGTATAGATTTTTTTTTTATTTTGGCATTTTTCTTAAGATAAAATCTATGAGAGGTGAGATGAGAGAAAACTTGTACTTTTCTTTGAATAAAAGACTAAAGGAGGGATTTCCATCGTGGTTCAGTAGTTTGAACTCCGCCCTTCCACTGCAAGGGGCACAGATTTGATCGCTGACAAGGGAACTAATATCCTGCCTGCCATGCTGTGTGGCCAGAAAAAAAAGGGGAGAAATAATTTTCACAAGAAAAGTATGTTTAGTGAGAATGGAAGGGTTGTAGTTTATGGAACCATGTACATGATCATGAGCTGAAATTAATACATTCATGCAACATATGGAAAGTATAGGAATATTTCTAAATAACAGGAAAATGAAAGTGTAACTTTCTGCATTTCAGATCTCTGTCACCATCAATATAATACAGAGTCATTTCTAAGTTGCAAGACATCTAAACACTATCATTCTTATATTCATTCACGTTATATTTTTAATTATCAGAGCAGCAATGAGAAAATATGATGTAAGATTCTCTGAGCCTGAAAGAGTACAAGACAGAAGAGTAAGGGTGTCAGCTGTGAAATCCAATGACCATGGACAGGAGTGATATGAAGAAAGAAACAGTCCTCTATTTTCTTCCTAAGTGATCTTATCCACTTCCAGGAACTAAACTGCCATAGCACAAAACTACATACTGTATTACAGTGTTCTTCTATATTCTCAGTAATTTTTCCAGCTGCCTACTGCATGTATCCACTAGAATGTTCCACACATACCTCAGTTTCAATTTGGAAATCTGTTTCCTAATGTAAACACATCATCTCCTTGACCCTCAAGGCTGCTCCTTCATCTTCATTCCATATCACTATCTACTGAGGCTCCCATGCCAGAAACCTTGGCGTCATCTTAGGGGTTTCTTCATTCTTCGTCCCCCACATCTAATGACTTATGATGCCCTATGAGTGGTACCTTCTAAATACCTCTCAAAACTGTTCCTTTCTCTCCCTTTCTACTGCCACTGCCTCAGTTTATGGACTAAATTACCACTATGCCACCTGGGAAGCCTAAACCATTTCACCATCTCCTAGCAAGTCACATAGCCTTCAATCTCTCCCAATCCAACACCCCTGCTTCTATCCCTCTGTCCAGTATCCATGTTGTCACCAAAGTCCTTTTTCTAAAAAAGTCACAGAGGCTAGTAGGGGGTCAATTATCAGAGGATCACACTTAGACCTTGGCCTCTAGAATTAACAATCTGAAGCTCATGATTATTTGGAATTCTGACTTGCTGACAGAAATGCTCAAAGTTCCAAAAGAGGAAAAAAGTACTTACAGCACATGCCCAAGAAGCCACTTGCATATCTCAGAAAGCAAAATCTTTCCATTTTTATAATGTTCCCTCCTCTATTGCAAAAGTAGAGTGTTCTTAGTTACTCATTAACACCAGGCATTAGCCCTGGGATGATAGTTTCAAAGCTGATGTACAGAACCAAGGCCAAAAAGAACAAAGTGAAAAATGATAAGAATGGAACTTTGAATGATTGCTTTGCTGTCACATCTTTCAATTATAACAAGAGAGGAAAAGGATGGTCAGAGCTGGTAGGGTCTGAGTTTGTGTCTTTTCAGCAGGCAGAATGAGGACCAGAGGCAAAATTGCCAAGAGGCAGCAGGACAGACTGTTTTCCCTATCACGGCTGGGATCAGCAGCATTTTAAAGGAAAGGTACACACAGGTTGAGACTGGGTGAACCTCTTTAATGGGTGCTATAGAAATTATTTACACATTGGCTTGGAGGATATCATGTCAAAAGTAGCTTCCAACTCCAGATTTCTGATGCTGGACACATCTATGTCTGCTCAGGGAGAAATCAGACCTGTCCTCAGGTCACTAAAATCTCCTGTACCATCCCTTGGGCCACAGGACCCTAAAAAGGATGCAGAAGGAGCCAAGGAGAATGGTATCAAAGGTTTCATTGTTCAATATTCACTATGTACTGAAATGTGTGCTGCAAAGAAGCAAAGGGAGCTAAGAGCACTGGACTCACTCAGCAGACCTGAGTTCAACCTTGCCTCTGCCAATTTCTAGATCTAGTGGTAGAAGTAGTATTAGCAGTAGTCATAGTAGCAGCATCAGCAACTCCAGAGTATTTAACATGTGCAGGGTGTGATGTGAAGCATCTAATTTCAGACACTGGCTGCTTCAGGACTACATTAAGGATGTGTATATGTTAAGATTGGGGTGATTGTTGGGGGAATGGGAGTTAGTTTGAGATAAGCTTAGATCACAGTCTATGGTGGGACTTGAAAGCCAAGTTAAATAGTGCAAACTTTACCTAAAGGGCATTAGAAAGCCACTGGGGGATTTTGACAAGGCAGTGACTAGACAGAGGGTGATAGTATGGTGACATCGTTTCTTCTTAAGCAAACATCGATAGAGCTCCTACTGTGTGGAGATGACCACACTTAGCACTGGGATTTCAAAAGAGACTGCCAACTATCGGTTCTGAACCCAAGGGATCTTTCAAACTACTTGACACCCACTGCGCAAACTGAACAGAAGATGGTACACCTCGCACATAGGATGGTCACGGGTGCATTTGTCCTGCCACAAGGCAATGGAAAGCTCAGAACAGAGCTCCCAACACTGAGGTTAGTCCATACTCACTCCTGGTATACATCATATAATCTACTCTTAGTATTTGCTCTCAGTATAATCTACTCTCAGTATTTGCTTCCGACGAAACACTGTCTAGAAAGAAAATTTCCAAAGTTGCGCCCTCTAGCGTCCTAGTCAGGCAATAGCACGGCTTATTTTCTGTATCTGATTCAGCTGAGCTCTGCTAGCAGGCAGCAACTGCAGGATCTGCTGACACATGAGAAGGGCAACCCTCCCCCACCCCCACAGACTCCCCTATTCTGCCTTCTGGAGTCCTGTGCTCCTGCCATGCCTTTGCTATGTAAGACTTGTGTAATTTGGGGAAAGTAACTTAACATCCCTGAACCTCAGTTTCTTCTCCTTTATAGTGAAATGATATGGGCTTCCCTGATAGCTCAGTCGGTAAAGAATCCGCCTGCAATGCAGGAGACCCCGGTTCGATTCCTGGGTCGGGAAGATCAGCTGGAGAAGGAATAGGCTACCCACTCCAGTATTCTTGGGCTTCCATTGTGGCTCGGCTGGTAAAGAACCTGCCCGCAATGTGGGAGACCTAGGTTCGACCCCTGGGTTGGGAAGATCCCCTAGAGAAGGGAAAGGCTACCCACTCCAGTATTCTGGCCTTAAGAATTCCATGGACTGAAGTCCATGGGTTCACAAAGAGTCGGACACGACTAAGTGACTTTCACTACTACGTTTATAGTGAAATGGTAACTACGTTTATAGTGAAATGGTAACAATCCCCATATCATGTGGTTATCAGAAGTATTAAGTAAAATTTAGAGATGCTGTCTGGAAGCTCCTATATTGTACTTGGCACATAGGAGGGATCCAGAAACTGTTAATTCTCTTCCTCTTCATCTATTATCTTGATTCTCTTCCCCCATCCCAAGTCTCCACAGTTCTGTCCTCCACCTCCCTCTCATTCCTGACTATTGTTCAGTTCTGCATTCTGGAAATACATTCTCCCTAAGATGAAATTGATTGATTGTTAATTTGCAAGATATTCTTTAAAACTTAATTTAAAACAATCGTTTCAGTCTTGTATAAAGCTGCTGGAACTAGCACATTGAATACAGAATCTCTAGGAAGTGCAGCCATATCAATAAACTCTACTAAATCCAGAAATATGTCTCTCTCTTATAATTCAGAGGACCATTTAATTACTTTGTCATTTATTTTCATATTATCTTTATAAAATACAAATTGGGTTTTCAACTGCCTTTACCCCACTAGACCAGATAATCAATTTCAAAGTATCATAATTTCATTAAAATTCCAGTGGCATTTTTCACAGAACTGGAACAAATAATCCTACATTTGTACAAACCACAAAAGACTCTGAGTAGTCAAAGCAGTCTTGAGAATGAAGAACAATGTTGGAGATATCACACTCCATGGTTTCAAACTACACTATGAATTTATAATAATCAAAACTATATGGCACTGGCACAAAAACAGACATATAGATATCAATGGAACAGAACAGACAGCCCAGAAATAAGCCGATTTTTATATGGCCAATTAGTTTATGACAGAGGAGCCAAGAATATACAGTGGGGAGAACACAGTGCCTCTAATAAATGGTGTTTTGAAAACTGAACAGCCACATGCCAAAGAGTGAGATCAAGTTGTTTAAAAACAAATGTAATACCCGAAACCATAAAACTAGAAAAAAACATAGGCAATGTGTACTTTGACATCAGTCATAGTGACAATTTTTTTTGGATTTGTTTCCTCATGTAAAGGAAACAAAAGCAAAAGTAACTAAACAGTACTATATCAAAGTAAAAAGTTTTTGTACAGTGAGGGAAACTAATAGATTACAGTGAACAATATCAGAATCATGATATCCAAAGAAGATTTAACTTCAGGATCAGGGACCAGGCTTAGTCACACAGAGCTTTTTTGTGTGGCAGAAGTTTTATTACAGTGGAAAAGGACAGAGAAAGCTTCTGACATAGACATTGAAAGGGAGACAGAGTGTGCCCCCCTCACAAGTCTTAGCAAGGCCTTATATACTTTTTCCAGACTCACTCCCACAACATACATCTTAAATTAATAAGATTAGAACTAACAATAGAAAGGTCTAACCAGACCCACTCCCTGGAGAAGGAAATGGCAACCCACTTCAGTGTTCTTGCCTGGAAAATTCCATGGACAGAGAGCCTAGTAAGCTACAGTCCATGGGGTTGCAAAGAGTCAGACACAACTGAGTGACTTCAGTTTTAAGGACTTCCCTGGTGGCTGAGACGGTAAAGCATCTGCCTACAATGCAGGAGACCCGGGTTCGATCCTTGGGTTGGGAAGATCCCCTGGAGAAGGAAACGGCAACCCACTCTAGTATCCTTGCTTGGAAAATCCCATGGACAGAAGAGCCTGATAGGCTACAGTCCATGGGGTCGCAAAGAGTGGGACAGGACTGAGTGACTTCACTATCACTACTATCACTAACTGGACCCACTCCCACATAAGATAACAGGATTAGTCAAAAGGTGTGTCCTCAAGCAAGATACATTTGTTGTTATATAATCCTTAGTACAGAACTTAAGGGAAAAAATGCCCTTGAGCCATTAGCTCTGAGCTTAAAGAAACAATGTTTTATGTGACTCAAACAAAGGGATGCAGAAAAAAGTTTGTCTTTTTCTCCTCCTTGAGAACTCTGGACCCCTTTCTCCTCCTCGAGAGCCCTGGACTCCTTATCAACCTACCTAAGAGTTAACTCTCTCAAAGCTATCAATAAAACCAAAAGGCAATGTACTGAATGGGAGAAGATATTTGCAAATACTATTTCCATTTAGGAGTTAATATCTAAAATATACACTAAACTTATACAGCTCAATATATAAAAAATGATATAGTTCAGGATGGGTGTACACCCATGGCTGATTCATGTCAGTGTATGGCAAAAACCACTACAATATTGTAAAGTAATTAGCTTCCAATTAAAACTAATTAATTAATTTAAAAAATAATATGAATAAAAATTGAGCAGAAAATTTGAATAGACATTTTCCAAAGGAAGACATACATATAGCCAAAAGATACATGAAAAGATGCTCAACACCCCTAATCATCAGGGAATTGCAATTCAAAACTAAAATGAGTTATCACCACATACCTATCAGAATGGCCATTATCAACAAGACAACAAAAAACAAATGTTGGTGAGAATATGGAGAAAAAAGAACCTTAATGAACCATTGGTGGAAATGGAAATTGGTACAGCAACAATGGAAAACAGTACACAGATCCCTCAAAAACACTAAAAACAGAACTATGATCAGTTCAGTTCAGTTCAGTCACTCAGTCGTGTCCAACTCTTTGTGACCCCATGAATTACAGCACACCAGGCCTCCCTGTCCACCACCAACTCCCGGAGTTCACTCAAACTCACATCCATCCAGTCCATGATGCCATCCAGCCATCTCATCCCCTTCTACTCCTGCGCTCAATCCCTCCCAGCATCAGAGTCTTTTCCAATGAGTCAACTCTTCTCATGAGGTGGCCAAAGTACTGGAGTTTCAGCTTTAGCATCAATCCAGCAATTACACTTTTTCATATTTATTTAAAAGAAAAAAAACCCACTAATTTGAAAGATACATGCAAGTCAGTGTTCCTTATAGCATTATTTAAAATAGCTAAGAAATAGAAGCAAACTAAGTATCCATTGATAAATGAATGAGTAATGGAAGAAAGTGAAGAGGAACTCAAAAGCCTCTTGATGAAAGTAAAAGTGGAGAGTGAAAAAGTTGGCTTAAAGCTCAACATTCAGAAAACGAAGATCATGGCATCCAGTCCCACCACTTCATGGGAAATAGATGGGGAAACAGTGGAAACAGTGTCAGACTTTATTTTTGGGGGCTCCAAAATCACTGCAGATGTTGACTGCAGCCATGAAATTAAAAGACGCTTGCTCCTTGGAAGGAAAGTTATGACCAACCTAGATCAGATCAGATCAGTCGCTCAGTCGTGTCCGACTCTTTGTGACCCCATGAATCGCAGCATGCCAGGCCTCCCTGTCCATCACCAACTCCCGGAGTTCACTCAGACTCATGTCCATCGAGTCAGTGATGCCATCCAGCTATCTCATCCTCTGTTGTCCCCTTCTCCTCCTGCCCCCAATCCCTCCCAGCATCAGAGTCTTTTCCAATGAGTCAACTCTTCCCATAAGGTGGCCGAAGTACTGGAGTTTCAGCTTCAGCGTCATTCCTTCCAAAGAAATCCCAGGGCTGATCTCCTTCAGAATGGACTGGTTGGATCTCCTTGCAGTCCAAGGGACTCTCAAGAGTCTTCTCCAACACCACAGTTCAAAAGCATCAATTCTTCGGCGCTCAGCCTTCTTCACAGTCCAACTCTCACATCCATACATGACCACAGGAAAAACCATAGCCTTGACTAGACCAACCTAGATAGCATATTGAAAAGCAGAGACATTACTTTGCCAACAAAGGTCCGTCTAGTCAAGGCTATGGTTTTTCCAGTAGTCATGTATGGATGTGAGAGTTGGACTGTGAAGAAAGCTGAGCACCGAAGAATTGATGCTTTTGAACTGTGGTGTTGGAGAAGACTCTTGAGAGTCCCTTGGACTGCAAGGAGATCCAACCAGTCCATTCTGAAGGAGATCAGCCCTGGGATTTCTTTGGAAGGAATGACGCTAAAGCTGAAACTCCAGTACTTCGGCCACCTTATGGGAAGAGTTGACTCAATGGAAGAGACTCTGATGCTGGGAGGGATTGGGGGCAGGAGGAGAAGGGGACAACAGAGGATGAGATGGCTGGATGGCATCACTGACTTGATGGAGGTGAGTCTCAGTGAACTCTGAGAGTTGGTGATAGACAGGGAGGCCTGGGTGCTGCGATTCATGGGGTCGAAAAGAGTCGGACATGACTGACCGACTGATCTGATCTGATCTGAAAGATATGGTATTTATGTATATAATAGCATCTTACTTAGCCTTAGACAAGAATGAAATCTTGCCATTTGCAGCAACATAGATCGAACCTAAGGACATTATGTTAAGTGAAATAAGTCAGGCAGAAAAAGATAAAACTCTCTGATCTTACTTATATGTGAAATGTTTTTAAATAAACAAAAGACAAACAGACTCATAGTTACAGAGAACAAACTGGTGATTAACAGAGAGGAGAGTGGTAGGGGATTGAGCCAAATAGGAGAAGGAGATTCAGAGGTACAACCTTCAGTTATAAATTAAGTAAGTCTCAGATGTGTAATATACAGCATAAGGAATATTGTCAATAATGTAGCAATAATATTATGATGGCAGATGTTTGCTACACTTATTGTGGTTTTTACTTTTCAATGTGTATAAACGTTGACTCACTATGTCATACATTTGAAACTCATATGATTTTGTACATCAAGTATATTTCAATTTAAAAGAGAGAGAGGGAGAGAAACAACAGAAGCCATAATACAAAATTCAAAAAAAAAAACTGTCAGTATTGTCAACCAACAACACAAGAGAAGACTCTACACATGGATATCACCAGATAGTCAATAACAAAATCAGATTGATTATATTCTTTGCAGCCAAAGATGGAGAATCTCTAAACAGTCAGCAAAAACAAGACCGTGAGCTGACTGTGGCTCAGATCATGAACTTCTTATTGCAAAATTCAGACTTAAAATGAAGAAAGTAAGTAAAACCACTAGACCATTCAGGTAAGATCTAAATAAAATCCCTTACAATATTACAGTGGAAGTGACAAATAGATTCAAGGGATTAGATCTGATAGAGTGCCTGAAGAAGTATGGATGGAGGTTCTGACATTGAACAGGAGGCAGTGATCAAGACCATTCTCAAGAAAAGAAATGCAAAAAGGCAAAATGGTTGTCTGAGGAGGCCTTACAAATAGCTAAGAGGTTCTTTAGTTCTTCCTCACTTTCTGCCAAAAGGGTGGTGTCATCTGTCTATCTGATGCTATTGATATTTCTAAAATATCAAACAGAAGAAGAGAAGCAAAAGGCAAAGGAGAAAAGGAAAGATATACCCATTTGAATGCTGAGTTCCAAAGAATATCAAGGAGAGATAAGAAAGCCTTCCTCAGTGATCAATGCAAAGAAATAGAGGAAAACAATAGAATGGGGAAAGACTAGAGATCTCTTCAAAAAAATTATAGATACCAAGGGAACACAAAGATGGGCATAATAAAGGACAGAAATGGTATGGGCCTAACAGCAGAAGATCTTAAGAAGCAGTGGCAAGAATATACAGAAGAACTATACAAAAAAGATCTTCATGACCCAGATAACCATGATAGTCTGATCACTCACCTAGAGCCAGACATCCTGGAATGTGAAGTCAAGTGTTAGGAAGCATCACTACCAACAAAGCTAGTGGAGGTGATGGAATTCCAGTTGCTCTATTTCAAATCCTAAAAGATGATGTTGTGAAAGTGTTACCTTCAATATGCCAGCAAGTTGGGAAAACTCAGCAGTGGCCATAGGACTGGAAAAGGTCAATTTTCATTCCAATTCCAAAGAAAGGCAATGCCAAAGAATGCTCAAACTACCGCACAATTGCACTCATCTCACACGCTAGCAAAGTAATGCTCAAAATTCTCCAAGCCAGGCTTCAACAGTACGTGAACCATGAACTTCCAGATGTTCAAGCTGGATTTAGAAAAGGCAGAGGAACCAGAGATCAAATTGCCAACATCCATTGGATCGTTGAAAAAGCAAGAGAGTTCCAGAAAGATACCTACTTCTGCTTTATTGACTACGTCAAATCTTTTGACTGCATGGATCACAACAAATTGTGGAAAATTCTTCAAGAGATGGGAATATCAGACCACCAGATCTGCTTCCTGACAAATCTGTATGCAGGTCAAGAAGCTACAGTTAGAACTGGACATGGAACAACAGACTGGTTCCAAATTGGGAAAGGAGTATGTCAAGGCTGTATATTGTCACCCTGCTTATTTAACTTCTATGCAGAATACATCAAGTGAAATGCCGGGCTGGATGAAGCACAAGCTGGAATCAAGATTGCTGGGAGAAACATCAGTAACTTCAGATACACAGATGACATCACCTGTATGGCAGAAAGCAAAGAAGAGCTAAAGAGTCTCTTTATCACAGTGAAAGAGGTGAGTGAAAAAGCTGGCTTAAAACTCAACATTCAGAAAACTAAGATCATGGCATCTAGTCCCATCAATTCATGGCAAATAGATTGGTAAACAATGGAAACAGTGACAGATTTTATTTTCTTGGGCTCCAAAATTACTGCAGATGGTGGCTGTAGTCATGAAAATAAATGACACTTGATCTTTGGAATTAAAATCTATGACCAAACTAGACAGCATATTAAAAAGCAGAGACATTACTTTGCCAACAAAGGCCCTCCTCGTCAAAGCTATGGTTTTTCCAGTAGTCATGTATGGATGTGAGTTGGACTATAAAGAAAGCTGAGCACTGAAGAGTTGATGCTTTTAACTGTGGTGCTGTAGAAGACTCTTAAGAGACCCTTGGACTGCAAGGAGATCCAACCAGTACATCCTAAAGGAAATCAGTCCTGAATATTCATTGGAAGGACTGATGCTGAAGCTGAAATTCCAATATTTTGGCCACCTGATGTGAAGAACTAACTCATTTGAAAAAACCCTGATGCTGGGAAAGATTGAGGGTGGGAGAAGAGGACTACAGAGGATGAGATAGTTGGATGGCATCACCGATTCAATGAACATAAGTTTGAGCAAGCTCCGGGATTTGGTGATGGACAGGGATACCTGGCATGCTGCAGTCCATGAGGTCACAAAGATTTGGAGACGACTGAGCAACCAAACTGAATTGACTGGCTGTCAACCAATAATCCCAAATCAAGCAAAGTGATTTTTCAAGAATAAAGGTGAAATAAGCACATTCCAGACAAACAAAAGCTTAAAGAATTTGTTGCTAGCACACCTACCCTACAGGGACTGCTAAAGGAAGTTCTTCAGGCTGACAATGGGTGACCTCAGATTGTAATTTGAATACACACACACACAAAGAGCAGTAGTAACTATGTAATTATAAAAGACTGTATATAATCATATTTATTCTCCTTTCCTTTCTTAACTGATTTAAAAAGCAATTATATTAAAATATGTACATAATGTATTTTGAAGCTTGTAACACATAAAAAAGCAATATATTTAGCAAAAACAGCCCAATGGAGGTAGATGGGAGGAAAGCTGTGTTAGACAAAGAAAATGACTCTAGATGGTAACTTGAATCCACAAGAAGAAATGAAGAGAACCAGCTACAATAAATAGGAAAGTTAATATAATAAAAGCTACAAACATGTATTTGTTATCCTTCTCTAAGAGTCTTCAAGAGACATAAAATTTTATAAAGTAATAATTATAGCAATGTATTCCTGAGTTTGTAACATTTACAGGAATAGTTAACATATATAGGAATTGCTGTTGTTGTTCAGTCACTAAATAGTCTCAAACTCTGTGACCCCATGGACTGTAGCCCACCAGGCTCCTCCATCCATGGGATTCTCCAGGTAAGAGTACTGGAGTGGGTTGCCATTTCCTTCTCCAGAGGATCTTCCAGACCCAGGGATTAAATTCATGTCTCCTGCATTGATACCGCTAAGCCACCCGGGGAAGCCCATACATAGCAATAATACCACAAAGTAGAGTAAAGGGAATAAAGCTATATGAAAATAATGTTTCTATATCTAACTGGAATTAAGTTAATAATAATATAAAAATCTGAAGCTGTTATTGAAAAGTTAAGATGGAAGAGCTTCCCTAGAGGTTAAGACTTCACACTTCCACTATAGGGGGTACAGGTTCGATCCCTGATTGGGGAACTAAGATCCTGCATGCCTCATGGCCAGGAAAAAAGAAATAAAGAAAGAAGGAAGGAAGGAAGAAAAAGTTAAGGTGTAGACCACTAGACCAACCACTACAAAAATTACCACTAAAAGTTTATGATGAAAAGGAGGCATCTGGCTCCTGGTTTAAAAACTTACATGTGATTTTCAGGCCTCACCATAGGCAATTACAAAGGATTTAACCTGCACACTTTGAGGGTGAAAACTTCTCTCCCTACATCAGACGTGTTGTACAGCTAACAGATTTGTTGTGGGAGTGTGTAATTTCCTCAGTTCTGTCTCGTTGCAACAAAAATTTGAAGCGATGGACCAGTGTTACATCTCCGTATACAACTCAGTTTTATTTAGAAAGTAAAGGAAAGATTGAGGGCAGGAGGAGAAGGGGACGACAGAAGATGAGATGGTTGGATGGCATCACCAACCTGATGGACATGGGTTTGGGTGAACTCCAGGAGTTGGTGATGGACAGGGAGGCCTGGCCTGCTGCGGTTCATGGGGTTGCAAAGAGTCGGACACTACTGAATGACTGAACTGAACTGAAAGGAAAATACATCCTTGAGGCATTAAAGTATGCCAACCCAATAGATGAGAAGAGGAGAGAGAGAGGCCTGCAGCCCAATTTTGGCTCCTCTTTTTATATGTTTTTTCTCCTCCCCTTGGGCCTGCCCTATGTAAATTAGGCTAGCCAGGAGTGCTGTTTGTTTTACCTGAGATCCTCACTCCGGTCCTCAGACTTTCCTTTGTTCTATTTTTACGGGCTTTTCCCTTTCTTGTCTTTTAGCCACCGCCATTCTGGACTCCTTTTTCCTATTCTAACTACTTAACAGAATAAAGTCTCAGGAGGGTGTTGCTGTCAAGCAGTCAGCCTCCTTTAGCTGGCCATGCTCTCACACATAGCTGTGTTCCTAGCCTAGGTGCCTAACTTAAAACCACAGGAGCATTTTGTTCAGCACTCCCTCTACAGTAAGACAACCTCCTTGTCTATGTTCATCCATCTGATCTCATGCTGGTACTGGTCCATGGGCAAAACAGAAAAGAGTGGGGTCAGCACTTTCCCCAGGTTAGCCTTTTGCTTTTCTTATTGCAGTAAGTGATTTAAGTAAGGCTTGAGTGTTACTTTTACTTTGGCATGTTGTCTTAAGCAGCTACTCTGACATCTGGCAGATCAGCTTTCTCTCCAGCTCAGCTGAGCTTCTGACAAACTTAGAGAGCCAAGAAGTCAATTAACCACAATGCTCTCCTGGAACTCAAAAAGCCTGAAGATTCTACACAGTACCTTTGGGAGTTATTAACGGAGTCTGCAGGGCATATTAGAAGGTTGCTATTGGATTATTTGCAAGAGTCTAAATGTCTCATGGGGCACTTTGCTAGTCATGCATATGGATCTTCGGGAATGCCTTAGGAAGCCATGAGGCATTCTTCGGAGGGTGTTAGCATATTTTAATATAAACTTTTCCATTCTGAGGGCAGTTTCTGGTCCTCTTTAGTGCCTGACCACCACCAGATCATCCCCCAGCAGATCTCACCTGACTGGTCAGATAAGTGACCCAACAGAGAGGGTCAAAGAAAGGTAGGGAAGCAATATCTTAACCACTGTTTAAGGCTCTCAGCAATGATATGGTGGTGGGAGTCATCACACAAGCTGAGTAACTTGAACAATATGTTCCTGGTGCCAATAAACACCCTGGTGTCAGCAAGTTGTTGAAACTTCAAGAGAGGAAAAAAAAAGTGTAGTACCTTTCAAGATTGCTTTGTCCAACAGCCTCCAAAGAGACCTTAGAAACTTAATTAGATTTCTCCAGAGGTAATCTGACTAAAGTTAATAAAGAGAGAGTGGCACAGTGTAGGGTGCTTTACTACAAACCCTGTCCTTCATAGTGCCTTTATGGCAGCTGTCTCCAGGGTAACAGAATGCAAACAGCAGCAGCAACAGCAGCTGTGACCTTCTGGTTGCTCCCCCACCCCCCACTCCCAGACAGACTGGGCTCTGCTTGAACAGGCCCACCCTGCATGCCCCTAAGAGTCCCAGCCAGGAAGCAGCTGTCCACCCCAGTCAGTTGCCTCACCCACTCGCTGCTCCTTCTCCCTCTCCTGCTTCAGAGAACTTGTGGCCAAATCCAGGGAGGTAGCCTTGCTTGGGTCTCTATGTTGTCAGCCCCTGTGACTGATGCAGGTCCACCCCTCTGTGGACCTGGGAATAGAGGAAAAGGCCCAGAAGCTTTTTGTCTAACCTATCAGCTATGTTTTTTTTTCTTTTTATTCTTTAAAACAAATACTTTTTGACTGAATTTATCTATTTTTTTAAACTTATTATTTTATATTGGAGTATCACTGATTAACAATGTGTTAGTTTCAAGTGCATAAAAAATGACTCAACCATACATATATATGTATCTATTCTTTTTCAAATTATGTTCCCATTTAGGCTGTTACATAAAATTGAGATGAGTTCCCTGTACTACGTAGTAGTTCCTTGTTGGTTATCCATTTTAAATACACTAGTGTGTACATGTTGATCCCAGGCTTCCCAGGTGGTTCAGTCGTAAAGAATTCACCTGCCAATGCAGGAGACATGGATTCGATCCCTGGGTCAGGAAGATCCCCTGGGGAAGGAAATGACAACTCACTCCAATATTCTTGCCTGGGAAATCCCATGGACAGAGCAGCTTGACAGGCTGCAGGCCATGGGGTCACAAAAGAGTTGGACACAACTTAGGGACTAAACAGCAACAACAACATGTCAATCCCAAACTCCCTAACTATCCCTCCTCCCTGCCTCCCACCCCTAGAATCATAAGTTTGTTTTCAAAGTCTGTGAGTCTGTTTCCTTTTGTAAATAAGTTCGTTTGTGTCATTTTTTAGATTTTTCTAATGAGCGATATCATATTTTCTGTCAGACTTACTTCACTCAGTATGTCAGTTGCTAGGTCCATCCATGATCATTTAAGCCTTTTCAGTGGCTGGGTAATATTCCCTTGTGTATATATATGCCACTTCTTTATTCATTTTTCTGTTGATGGACATTTAGGTTGCTTCCATGTCTTGACTCTTGTAAATAGTGTTGCTATGAACATCAGAATGCATGTATCCTTTCAGACTGTGTTTTTCTCTGGATATATGCCCAGGAGTGGAATTGCAGGATCATATGATTGCTCTAATTTTAGTTTCTTAAGGAACCTCCATACCGTTGTCCAGAGTGGCTGCACCAGTTTACATTCCTACCAATTGTGTAGGAGGGTTCCCTTCTCTCCACATCCTTTCCAGCTTTTAATGTTTGTGGATTTTTTGATAGCCATTCTGACCGGTGTGAGGTGATATATCATTGTAAGTTTTGATTTGCATTTCTCTAATAGCAATGTTGAACATCTTTTCATGTGCCTCTTGGCCATCTGTATATCTTCTTTGGAAAAATGTCTATTTAGGTCTTCTGCCCATTTTTTTATTGAGTTGTTTATTCAACATAGTTTTGGAAGTTCTAACCATGGCAATCAGAGAAGAAAAATAAATAAAAGGAATCCAAACCTGAAAACTGTCACTGTTTGTGGATGACATAATACTAAGAAAATGCTAAGGAGAATATCATTACAAAAATCCTAAGAAAACCACTACAGCTTGTCAGTGAATTTGGTTAAGTTGCAGGTTGCAAAATTAATACACAGAAATCTATTTTATTTCTATACACTAACAATGAAAGATCAGAAAGAGAAAATCAGGAATCAATTCCATTTACCCTTTCATTGAAAATAATAACATACCTAAGAATAAGCCCACCTAAGGAGATAGGACTTCCCTGGAGGCTCAGACGGTAAAGCGTCTGTCTACAATGCGGGAGACCCGGGTTCGATCCCTGGGTGGGGAAGATCCCCTGGAGAAGGAAATGGCAATCCACACCAGTACTATTGCCTGGAAAATCCCATGGACAGAGGAGCTTGGTAGGCTACAGTCCATGGGGTCAAAAAGAGTCGGACACGACTGAGCGACTTCACTTCTCCTCAAGGAGATAAAAGACCTGTACTCCAAAAACTATAAGACGCTGATGAAAGTAATTAAAACAAAACAAACAGATGGAAAGATATGCCATGGTCTTGGATTCGAAGAATCAATATTGTGAAAATCACTGTCCTATGCCAGGCAATCTGCAGATTTAATGCAATCACCATCAAATTACCAATGGCATTTTTCACAGAAAAGCATTTACAATTTGTATAGAAACACAGAAGACCCCAAATAGCCAAAACAATCTTGAGAAAGAAAAGCAGAGCTGGAGGAATCAGGCTCCCTGACTTCAAACTATACTACAAAGCTATAGTCTTATGACTATAACAGTATGGTACTAGCATAAAAATAGAAATATAGATCAATGGAACAGGATGCTGCTAAGCCACTTCAGTCGCGTCCGACTCTGTGCGACCCCATAGACAGCAGCCCACCAGGCTCCGTCGTCCCTGGGATTCTCCAGGCAAGAATAGTGGAGTGGGTTGCCATTTCCTTCTCCAATGCATGAAAGTGAAAAGTGAAAGGGAAGTCGCCCAGTCGTGTCCGACTCTTAGCGACCCCATGAACTGCAGCCCACCAGGCTCCTCTATCCATGGGATTTTCCAGGCAAGAGTACTGGAGTGGGGTGCCATTGCCTTCTCTGATGGAACAGGATAGAAAGCCCAGAAATAAACCCACATGCCTATGATCAGTTAATCTACAACAAAGGAGGCAAGGCTATACAATGGAGGAAAGACAGTCTCTTCAATAAATGGTGCTGGGAAAACTGGACAGCTACGTGCAAAAAAAAAGTGAAATTAGAACTTTCTTTGACATCATACACAAAAATAACCTCAAATGGATTAAAGACCTAAATATGAGACCAGATACTAAAAACTCATAGAGGAAAACACAGGCAGAACACTCTCTGACATAAATCGCAGCAATATCTTTTTCAATCTGTCTCCCAGGATAATGGAAATTAAAAAACAAAAATAAACAAATAGGACCCGATTAAACTCAAAAGCTTTTGCATAGCAAAGGAAACCATAAACAAAACAAAAGATAACCATAGAATAAAAGAAAATAATTGCAAATGATGTGGCCAACAAGGGCTTAGTCTCCAAAATTTAAAAACAGCTCATGCAGCTTAATATCATCAAAAGAAATAGTTTTTCTTTTAATTGAGGTCTAAGTGATATATAACATTATATTAGTTTCCTGTGTAAAATATAATGATTTGGTGTTTATATACTTTGTAAAATGATCACCACAATGTCTAGTTAACATCTATCACCTTACATAGTTACAATTTTTTTTCCTTGTGATAGCATTTACTTTCTTAGCAACTTTAAAATATGAAATACAGTATTAACTATAGTCACTGTGCTGTATGTCCCCATAACTTATTTATTTTAAAACTGAAATTTATATTTTTTATCCCTTTTACCCATTGTTGGTTATCTATTTCATATATTGTAGTGTGTATATGTTAATCTCAAACTCCTAACTTATCTTTCCTCCCCACCTTTCCTCTTTGGTAACCATAAACTTGTTTTCTAAGTCTGTAAGTCTGTTTCTGCTTTGTAAATAAGTTCATTTGCATGATTTTTTTCTTATTCCACATACAAGTGATATCATATGATATTTGTTTTCTCTAACTGACTTCACTTAGTATGATAATCTCTAGGTCCACCATGTTGCTGCAAATGATATTTTTTCATCCTTTTCATAACTGAATAATATTCCATTGTATACATGTACCACATGTTCTTTATCCATCCGTCTGTCAATGGACATTTAGGTTGCTTCCATGACTTGCTTACTGTAAACAGTACTACAATTAACATTAGGGTGCATGTATCTTTTCAAATTATGGTCTTCTTCAGATATATGCCCAGGAATGGGATTGCTGGGCCATGTGGTATTTTTAGTTTTTTAAGGAAGCTCCATACTGCTATACATAGTGATTATACCAATTTACATTCCCACCAACAGTGTAGGAGGGTACCCTTTTCTCCATACCCTCTCCAGCATTTATTGTTTGTAGACTTTTTGATGATGGTCATTCTGTTTGCATTTTTCTATCTGACTTTTTTCACTGAGCTTGATGCCATCAAGGATCATCTGTTTTCATAAAATGCAAGATTTCATTCTTTCCTATGGCTGAATTATAATACATATGCCATATTTTTTGTCCATTCATTCATTAATGAGCATGTAGATTTTTCCATACTGGAGCTAATGTATATTGTGAATAATGCCGCTGTGAACATGGCCACATGTGTCCTTTTGTCAGTGTCCCAATAGGTAGGATCTCATTTGGGACCTAGATTCAGGCTGATTGGAATCCAGACCCTCAGGCAGTAAAATTTAAAGTATGCAAATAAATACAGTCTTCTGGCCACCAAAGCCAGGCAATTTGGAGGGGTCACCTGGGCAGCAGTCTCAGCAATTGGGTCTCCAGATAAGTATAAGCTCTTTTCTGGGAGATACTGGCAAGCTTTAGCAAGGAAGAGGGAGAACACAAAGATGGCATCCAATGTCCTACATTCCCTGAGAGCAGCTCCATAAACTCCTAGGTATGAGTCAAAAGTGAAGCTTACATCTCAGGCCAATGCTCCAGAACAAGCAAGGAAGCTTCTTTCACAGAAAGACTGGAGGTGAATTTCTGTCCATTGTTTATGCAGTCTTCTGGGGGGCTAGCTTGTAAAGAAATGTCTCTCTGATTGCCACTCTCCCATGGGACCCAGGAACACATTTTTCCCTGGCCACAAAAACCAGGGCCCCAGACATGCATAAGAGTGCCCCTATGGGAGATAGTGTTGCTCCTGAGCATAGCAGGAGAGTGTAAAGATAGCACCCATTCTTTGAGGTCTGTGGAAAGGATTAAAGACATGCCTCAGACATGTACTTAGTTAGAAGCTTGCCCTGGAGAAGGCAATGGCACCCCACTCCAGTACTCTTGCCTGGAAAATTGCATGGATGGAGGAGCCTGGTAGGCTATAGTCTATGGGGTCGCTAAGAGTCGGACACGACTGAGCGACTTCCCTTTCACTTTTCATTTTCATGCATTGGAGAAGGAAATGGCAAACCACTCCAGTGTTCTTGCCTGGAGAATCCCAGGGATGGGGGAGCCTGGTGGGCTGCCATCTATGTGGTCGCACAGAGTCAGACACAACTGAAGCGACTTAGCAGCAGCAGCAGCAGCAACAGCAGAAGCTTGCCCCTCAGTCTGCATCTTTGATGATTAGCTAACAGGCTTCTTTCACAGAGACTGAGCTCCTGGCTCTGCTGCCTCTTGTTGTGTCCTGGAGATGCTAACTATTTAAAGACTATTTTTCTGTTGGTTAAAATCCTGTGGGACCCAGAGCCAGGCTGTGTTCAGGCGTTCTCTGGTGGCAGTTGAAGAATCTGGGCACCAGGCAACGATATAAGATCCTTCCTGGGAGATACCAGTGAGCTGTAACGAGGCAGAGAGAGAGAGTGCAAAGATTGTTTCCACTGGCCTCTGTTCCCTGAAATTACTTCTAAGGGCACTAAATGTGTGTCAAACCAAAAGTTTTCCCCTGAGACCAAAGTTCCTGGATAAGTAAATAAGCCTCTTTCAAATACCAGGGTATGTTTCAGCTACTGTCTGTGCAATGCCTTTTGGGTGGTAGACTGCTAAAAACTAAAAACTGTCTCTCTGGTTCATACAGTTCCATGGTATCCATGAACACAATTTCTCTTGGCCTCAAGAACAAAGAAATAAAGGGGCATACTCTAGCCACAAAAATCAGGACAGCAAATTTGTGTAAAACTCCATCCCTGAGTTACTGGTGCTCTGGAACATGGCAGAGGGAGAGTGTGAAACTGTTTCCCACCAGTTGTAATGAGGCAGAGAGGAAGCATAAAGATGGTTTCCACCAGAAATAGAAAAAAAAAATTAAAAGATGGTACCTGCTGTCTAGGGTAAGGCAGAAAGTGAAAGTATTAGTCACTCAATCGTGTCCAACTCTTTGTGACCCTGTGAATTGTAGCCCATCAGGCTCCTCAGTAAGGCAGAGGGAGAGTACAAAGATGGCTCCTTACAGTCCTTGTTTCCAGAGAGTATTCCAGCAGACTCTTAGATATGTGAGTTAAATAAGATACCTGACCCTTAGGCCAATACTTTAGTACACACAAACCTCTTTCACTTAGCCTCTGAATGCAACTGCCTACCTCTGATCTAAGCCCTAGGGTAGTGAGCACAAACACTTAAGCCCTTTTAGATTCATTTCTCACATTGCTACAGTCTTGTAGGTCTCATGGATATGTGTCTCTAGGTCCATCACATCTCTGTTGATTTTTAAAGCTAAATGTTTGGGGGTTCACCTCTTAGGTACAGGTCTTAAAAGTTTGGGTGCCCAATGTGGTGCTCAAATCCTTTGCTGCTCAGGGAGAAGCTCCAGATTTTGAGTTCCATGCCAGTTATGGGTTACCATGTTAGCACACATGTGAGGGGTGGCTTTTATGGCAAGATTATATCCCAGTCTCTTCTACCCACTTTTATGTGGTTTCTTGCTTGCTTGCTTGATGTATAGTCATTACTCAGCCAGCCTTTAAGTTTTTTCCCCAGAGGAAATTGTTCCATATGTAGCTACAGACTCATTGTGTCCATGTGGGAGGATAAGTTCAGAATCTTCCTATATAGCTATCTTGAACCAGAATCTGACCTCTCAGCCTTCAAATACAAATAACACTCGGGTTAAGTCAATGGCACTCTGTTACCAGGGGGATCAGAATTCCTACACAAAGGTTAAAATTTAGTAGAGAGGTGAAAAATTAAACCCTTTGACTTTCTAAGTATCATTTCATAGATGACTGTTCGCCACACAATTACAGGCACCAAGGTGAGGGAAAAGTAGATAATACCCTCTGATTTGGAGCCTAAAGCCACCACCATTAAGATCCTTGCTTAATTTTGACAATGGCAGGATCCCTTAAAGCTTCTACAAATCTGTTTTTATGACCCCCATAAATGAATGTGTTATTGGTATTGACATATTGTCTATGTGCATCTCTGCTAGCTTTTCCCCTCAAGCCCTGATGGGAATTGCTACAGTTAGGGCCATTTTAGTGGGACATATGGAAAACCATAAATTTATGTGACTCAGGTTATAGCTAATGGTGTGGAAATTTGATCAGGCCACTATCAAGCCTCAGACTGGTATATAAAAGAAGGCTTCTTGTGGGGTAGAAACATTTAAATAAAAATCAGTTCTGCTCCTAATAAACTTTGTATTACCCATATAGATGCTCACTAGAAAAGCCTATAATAATGGTGAGGGAAAGCATAATCAACTAGCAGACTATACTTGTCAGCTAAATCCTGAGAATGAAGTGTCTTCTATCCTAAAGCAGGTAGATTTACGATAGCTTGCCTCCTGGATGCCACTGCCATTTGAAAATGCTGAAACAGCACAGAAAAGCTGTTGCACCTGCCAAAGCCTAGCCAACACTAAAAGCATTGCCTAAGGACAGATTCTCCAAGCCATGGGCTGGGACATTCTTAGCAGATTAATCACATTGAGCCTCTGGTCACATCTGGATAGGTTCACTGGATCCTGACTGCTGCAGAGACTTTCTCTGGGGTTTGGCCTAGCCATTTATAGATATTTCACTGACTTGGCCACATTATCCTAGACCTACAAAACCACAATGGGCTTCCCTGATAGCTCAGTTGGTAAAGAATCCGCCTGCAATGCAGGAGACCCCGGTTCAATTCCTGGGTTGGCAAGATCCCCTGGAGAAGGGAAAGGCTACCCACTCCAGTATTCTGGCCTAGAGAATTCCATGGGTAGTCCATGGGGTTGCAAAGAGTAGGACACGACTGAGCCACTTTCACTTCACTTTCACAAAACCACATTAGTTTCCTGTTCAGGTTTCCTGAACACTATCCATCTAATAATGGCTTCAGATTTGTGACCCAAGTACCCATCAGTGGACCCAATCATGGGGTATATAAAACAATCTCATGCTTCATATCACCCACAAACCACAGATGTAATTAGAAAATTTAAAGAATAGGCTTAAGCAGCTGACAAGATGAAACAAAATAATACCAGCTTGGATTACATATCTCAAGTGAGTAGTCTAGGCTATCAACACACCAATTCTGCTCCTCTCCCAAAGGCCTTTATGCCATATGTTTGATCGTGCTATCTACCTTCTTCCTTCAGTTATATATCTTTATTTTATAGTATTGACACTTTGATCTATGTAGTAGACATTGCAAGGGCCTTCCATATCATCTTACATTTTTCTGAAGACCCAAATAGGTGGGAAATCAAAATAGCATTTAAACATTTACTGGTTTACTATAAATGATGCAACTCAGGAATAGTGAAGTAGAAGAAATGCATAAGCTAAGATATGGGGTAGTTTCATGGAGCTTCCATGCCCTTCCCAGTATTTTGATGTTGGGAAACCTAGAGGCTTTCCATATCCTGTTGTTTAGGGATTTTCATGGAAACATAAGAGAAGTGGATTTGATCCCTGAGTCGAGAAGACACCCTGGAAGAGGGCATGGCAACCTACTCCAGTATTCTTCCTGGAGAATCCCATGGACAGAGGAACCTGGCAGGTTACCGTCCATAGGGTCGCAAAGAGTAGGACATGACTGAGGTGACTTTGCATGCACGCACACTTGGAGATTTAATTATGTGGACACCATTGATAAAGTCATTGGCCATTGACTGATTAAAATCAATCTCCAACCCCTCTCCCATCCCTAGAGATTAGTACATGAGGCTGAAAGTTCCAAACCTCTAATAATGGCTTGGTCTTTCTGGTGACCAGCTCCAATCCTGAAGCTATCTAGGGTCTAGCCAAGAGTCATCTCATTAGCATAAACCCAGGTATGGTTTCAAGGGGCTTGCTATGAGTAACAAAAGAAGTTTCTATCACCCCTACGACTCAGAAAATTCCTAGGGTTTTAGTAGTTCTGTGTCAGAAACTGGAGATATGCTTCCCATTTTTACCACATTTGTGTAAATTGCTTGCCCCTTCAGGACTTGCTCAAGGCAAATCTTCCACTTCCCAGCTATACCACTATCATTTGTTGATGAAATGCTATTGTTCACCTCCAACTTTATGGTTTAATGGGTTAATCAACACTCAATTCATCAGAGTTACCTTTGATTACATGAGTGTTTGGTGACCCATGGTCAAGCATCAGCTTGTTCTAGAGTTCAAGATCAGAAAATAAGTTGCTGCTAAAAGGATAGTGATGAAGGGAAATCTCAGTAGCCAAGACTTCAAGCACTGTACCCAATTGCTTACTTTCCCTGAAATGAAACGTGAAAAGAAATATGCATTTACCCTGGTTAATGGACAATGGTTAATGTTTTGCCTGGATGTTTGGGAACATGGTAAGGATGTGGATGCAAAACAGGTAATAAGGAGATCTGAAGAAGGGGTATGTATGTAACTCTCTGCAAATGATCATGGAGCATGAAGATATTTCTGTCCAATATGAATCCTTACCAAAAAGCAATATTAGCAGAATGTAAATTTAATAATTAGGAGGATAAGATGATGCAACCTGTGGATGTCAATCAGTCACTTTTCCCAGATATTCCTGTCCTTGCCAGATGAGATCATGAGGAAAGTGGCTATATCAAATAATATAAAGTTTATGCATGGGCTCAGAAACATGGACCTCTATTCAAGTTCAATGTGACCACAAGTACAGCAGAAACCAACACTGAGATTCAAATAAGGCGTTTCACCTCAGGTTAACTAACAAGTTATTTGGGTTTACTTTGTTTATATTGGACCACATACATTATAGAAAGGGTATTGCTTTGTCCTCACAGGAATAGACATTGACTCTAAATGTGGCTTTCTCTTCCTTGTCCACAGTGCTTTTGCCAAAACTATCATCTGTGAACTTAGACTGCCATATATACCATGAGGATATCCTACATAGCATCAGTTCAGTTCAGTTCAGTTCCGTCATGTCTGATTCTTTGCTTCTGACCAAAAAACTAATTTCAAACCAAACTAAATGTGATGATGGGCTGATACTCATGAAACTCAGTGGTCTGACCATATTTCCCATCACTTTGAAATAGCTGGTCTAATAGCAAGTGAAAGGGCCTTTTGATGACTCCGTTTCAGAACCAGCTAGATGACAACACTTTGTAGAGTAGGACAATGTCCTTTGTGATGTGGTATATGTTCTAAATCAGCATCCAAAATGTGAGGCAGTTTCTCCTGTAGTCTGGATTCACAGGTTGGGGAATCAAGGAGTGAAAATGACTGTGAATCCTCTCATTACTCCCCTACTAATCCACTAATCCACTGGCATAAGTCTTGCTTCCTGTCCCTATGAACTAGGCGCTCCTGGTTCAAATGAATGAACACTTCCACTGAGGGGATACAACAATGGTTCCACTGGACTTGTAGTTGAGATTGCCATCTGGCTACCTTGGTGTCACTGAATGAATAGGAAAAAAGAGGGGTTAGAGTACTGGTAGAGGTGGTAGATCCTGACCATCAAGAGAAAATGGCATTGCTACACAAAATGGGGATTTGTAATGCAGGAGTTTCCCAGGGATGCCTCTCAGTACTGCTATACCTGAGCAGGACCTGATGGGGCTTTCCTAGGGAGACATCCCCAGGTACTTTGCTAGTCTCTTATCTGTAGAGAAGGCCTCCTATGCCTTCCCTGAGTTCCAGTCAAGCAAGACAAAATAATAGTACTTCAACCATTAAACAAAGTGAAGGACATTTAGTTCCTCTTCAAGGGCTATAGATAATATCCTGAGCCAAGTCCTTTGAGCTGTTTTACAGATACTGAAACCCCATCATCACCAGGTGGAAGAAGTTAACTGCATGCTGCCCACAAGCACATAGACCTCAGAATGGTTGGAATCAGAAGATTGATGATGTGCACTCTCAATTACCTCACCAGAAATGAATCAGAAGAATGTCCACAAGCTGATCACATACCCAACAACCCACCACCCCACTCCCTCACCCTGTCTTTAAAAACCTTTCCTTGAAAGCCATTGGGGAGTTTGTGCCTTTTGAGCACTAGCTACCTGGACTCCTTACTTGGTGCCGAGCAATAATGCTGCACTGTCCTTCACCACAACCTGGTGTCAGTAGATTGGCTTTATTGCATACTGGCAAGCAGATCCAAGTTTGGTTCAGTAACATTCCTATGTCCTGTGAACAAAATCAATGGAAAACTATAACAGCCCATACAAACAGAACTGCTAATAGTCCAGACCCTCTAGAAAGGAAAAATTAGGTCATTATATCAGGCAAGGAAATTAACCCAGCTAAGGGACTTGCTTACAGCAATGAGAATATGAAATGGGTATTAGAAGAAGATTGGTGAAAACACCAGTTATGACCACCAGGGTTTTCCAGTTGAAAACTCCAGGGTTGTAATAATCATGAGTATTTTTGCTTATTTTGATATCAATATATCTGTATTTTATTAGCTATTTTTCTTCAACCTTCCTTTCCCCTTATTCCTTCCTATTAATTAATATATAGCATATGCTAATAATGGTTAATTTTTATTTCAGAGTACAAGTTACCAGACGTTAAAGTGGTCTGAGAAGAAAAATAAGCATCTCATCCAAGATGCATGAAGGGAATTGTACATTCTTTTATGAAGGGAGTTAGCATGTTCTGATTTTTACATGGGAGAGTTGCATCATGATAGGCTGAAGCATGGCTTTGCTCTTTTCTTTAGTTGAAGTGTGTATGGATGCCAAGTTGACAAGGGCTGGACTGTGATAGCACTAAAATGTGTCAACTTGGCCAAGCCAAACTCCATTTCCCATAATTGTTTACTTTGCATGTTGCAAGTTAGGGTTGATCACCATAAAATGAAAATCTGAGTTGAAACAGTAGCCATGTTTTACTCTTGGAAGAATGATGTAGTCAGGCACCATGTTGTAGATTATAAACTGCTGCTTCCCCTTGTTGACAATGGCAGTGGCCAGGCTCACAACTCGAGCATTCAGGGTCATATTCCTCTAGCTTCTCTAATTTCTGGGCCAAGTTCAAGAGGGACTTTGTAACAAGAGTTACATTTCTCCAGCAAATTTTTAGGGTTGATGATAGACAAATTCTGACATAGGATCCAATGAAAGAAAGGAAGATGCAGGTTCCATCTTTTTGTGTGTTTCAATTTTCCCCTACATTTCTTGAGTTCATATTCATTCTTCCTTCCTGGCCTTGTGTCCTGTGGGTTGAGAATCATCACCAGATGTAACAATAATGGCTGAATCAAAATTGTTTTACCAGTTTTTACAATAGTGTAAGTCAAATTCCGTTGTATTTCTCTTCTTCCTGAGAGAAAAAGTCAAGGACACTCTGAAAGGACAAGAGCATTTTGAAGGGGCAACGTGAAAACTGTCCTTTCAAGTCAGGTGTCTGATGCCTTTCTTTTGGTGTACACCTTACATCCTTCCTCTTCCTTTCTTGAGAAAAGCCCACCCAGTGTGTCCTCTTCTGATGCTTTCAGCTACATAGTTTGTTCAGTTCAGTTCAGTCACTCAGTCATGTCTGACTCATTGCAACTCCATGGACTGCAGCACCCCAGGCTTCACAGTCCATCACTGACTCCCTGAGCTTACTCTAACTCATGTCCATCAAGTCAGTGATGCCATCCAACCATCTCATCCTCTGTCATCCCCTTCTCCTCCCACCTTCAGTCTTTCCCAGCATCAGGGTCTTTTTCACCGAGTCAGTTCTTCACATCAGGTGGCCAAAGTATTGGAGTTTCAGCTTCAGCATCAGTCCTTCCAATGAATATTCAGGACTGATTTCCTTTAGGATGTACTGGTTGGATCTCCTTGCAGTTCAAGGGAATGTCAAGAGTCTTTTCTAACAGCAGAGTTCAAAAGCATTGTTTCTTCAGCACTCAGCTTTCTTTATAGTCCAACTCTCACACCCATACACGACTACTGGAAAAACCATAGCCTTGACTTTTGTCAGCAAAGTAATGTCTCTGCTTTTTAATATGCTGTCTAGATTGGTCATAGCTTTTCTTCCAAGGATCCAAGCATCTTAATTTCATGGCTTCAGTCACCATCTGCAGTGATTTTGGAGCCCCCCAAAATAGTCTCTCACTGGTTCCATTGTTTCCCCATCTACTTGCCATGAAGTGATGAGACCAGATGCATGATCTTTGTTTTTTGAGTGTTGAGTTTTAAGCCAGCTTTTTCACTCTCCTCTTTCACTTTCATCAAGAGGCTCATTAGTTATTCTTCACTTTCTGCCATATGGGTGGTGTCATCTGTGTATCTGATGTTATTGATATCTCTCCCGGTAATCTTGATTCCAGTTTATGCTTCATCCAGCTTGGCGTTTTGCATGATGTAATCTGCATAGAAGTTAAATAAGCAGGGTGACAATATACAGCCTTGTGATACTCCTTTCCCAATTTGGAACCAGTCCTCTGTTCCGTGTCTGATTCTAATTGTTCCTTCTTAACCTGCATACATATTTGTCAGGAGGCAAATGGTATTCCCATCTCTTGAAAAATTTTTCCAGTTTGTTGTGATCCACACAGTCAAAGGCTTTGGCATAGTCAATAAAGCAGAAGTAGGTGTTTTTCTGGAATTCTCTTGCTTTTTCACAACAGATGTTGGCAATTTGATCTCTGGTTCTTCTGACTTTTCTAAATCCAGCTTGAACATCTGGAAGTTCACAGTTCATGTACTGTTAAAATCTAGCTTGGAGAATTTTGAGCATTACTTTGCTAGCGTGTGTGAAGAGTGCTATTGTGCAGTAGTTTGAACATTCTTTGTCATTGCCTTTCTTTGGGATTGGAATGAAAACTGACCTTTTCCAGTCCTGTGGCCACTTCTGAGTTTTCCAAATTTGCTGGTATATTGAGTGCAGCACTTTAACAGCATCATCTTTTAGGATTTGAAATAGCTCAACTGGAATTCCATCACCTCCACTAGCTTGGTTCATAGTGATGCTTCCTAAGGCCCACTTGACTTCACATTCCAGGATGTCTGGCTCTAAGTGAATGATCACACCATCGTGGTTATCTGGGTCATGAGGATCTTTTTTGTATAGTTCTTCTGTGTATTCTTGCCACTTCTTAAGATCTTCTGCTTCTGTTAGGTCCATACCATTTCTGTCCTTTATTGTGCCCATCTTTGCATGAAATGTTCCCTTGGTATCTCTAAGTTTCTTAAAGAGATCTCTAGTCTTTCCCATTCTATTGTTTTCCTCTATTCCTTTGCATTGATCACTGGGGAAGGCTTTCTTATCTCTCCTTGCTATTTTTTGGAACTCAACATTCAAATGGGTATATCTTTCCTTTTGTTTAGCTTCTCTTCCTTTCTCAAGTATTTCTAAGGCCTCCTCAGACAACCATTTTGCCTTTTTGCCTTTCTTTTTCTTGTGGATGGTGTTGATCACTGCCTCCTGTACAATGTCACAAACCTCCATCCATAGTTCTTCAGGCAATCTATCAGATCTAATCCCTTAATCTATTTGTCACTTCCCCTGTATAATCATTAGGGATTTGATTTAGGTCATATCTAAATGGCCTAGTGGTTTCCCCTACTTTCTTCAATTTAAGTCTGAATTTTGCAATAAGGAGTTTATGATCTGAGCCACAGTCAGCTCCCAGTTTGTTTGTTTTTTTCCTGACTGTGTAGAGTTTCTTAGTCTTTGGTTGCAAAGGATATAATCAATCTAATTTCGGTATGGACCATCTGGTGATATCCATGTGTAGAGTCTTCTCTTGTGTTGTTAGAAAAGGGTGTTTGCTATGACCAGTGTGTTCTCTTGGCAAAATTCTGTTAACCTTTGCCCTGCTTCATTTTGTACTCCAAGGGCAAATTTGCCTGTTATTCCAGGTATCTCTTGACTTTCTCCTTTTGCATTCCAGTCCCCTATTATGAAAAGGACATCTTTTTGGGGCAAGTTACTACATAGATTGTAGTAAATGTATTACATGTAATGATAGTTTAGTTATAGATCCACCTCGCATTTGGTCTTTTCTCCCAGAAAAGACCTTGAGATTCTCATTTTGGGGATTATGGCACTTATTTCTCAGTCCCTGTCAATGCTTTTGGTCAAAAGAGGAGGAAGAGTGTTGGAGACAGCTTAGTCTGGTCTTTCTGATTCCTTTACTTGGGGCCACTGACTTTCTCTGTGGCTAATTAACCTTCAGATGTCATGTTTCCCCCCAAGTTGGATAGAAAAGAAGTAATCTTGTTTAAATGCTGATTAGACATCAGGAAACCTTGGGTGGAGACTTGACTCTGCCATTAATTTTCATGACCTTTAGCAAGCCAGTTAGGTTCTCTGGGACATTGATTTTCTCTGTATCTGGTTAGTTACCTTGCTACATTCTCTTCAAATTTAAATCAAAATTTTTTGACAATGCCATGGTCCCTTCTTGAGGTGAGACCAAAGACAAAATTAACTACCATGTGATCCAGCTATCCCTCTTCTGAGTATTCATACAAAAAAATATGAAAACACTAATTTGAAAAGATATATGTAGCCCTTTGTTCATGGCAATATTATTTACAATAGCAAAGATATGGAAACACCCTTAGTGGTGACAATAAATAAATGAATGGATAAAGAAGATGCAGTGTAAAAAAAAAAAAAAAAGAAGATGCAGTGTATATGTGTGTGTGTGTGTATACACTCTCCATTAAAAAGAGAAAGACATGTATCATACAGTTTCACTCATTACTGGATTGTAAAAGCCAAACAAACAAACATAATAAATAAAGAAAAAACCAAAAGCAAACACCTAGATACAGAGAGCAGAGTAGTGGTCACCAGAGGGTAACCACTGAGGGGGAGGAGAAAATGGGTAAAGAGGATCAACCATACTGTTACCAAAACTCAGGTTTGCTGCTCACCTCTTGAAAGCCAATACTCAGGAGGCAAACTTGGTGGAAAGGAAAGTTTGCTTTATTCCAGTCTACAGCTGGGGGAGAAGGCAGACTCATGTCCAAAGGCCAACTCCCTCCTGACAATCTGTAGGCAGTAGCTTGTAAGAGGGAGTTTCAGGGTGTATAGTCAGAGGGAGGGGGACATGTAGAAATAGCCCAGTCAGCTTTAACAGTCATCTTGAAATTGGTCATGCGGTGGTCTACCAATATCATCTTGATTGTTCTAAGTACAGTTAATCTTCAGTTCCAGAGTTGGCATGTCCCATTTTCTTGACACCAGTTCTCAGAATTGTGGCAGCTTATGTCATGGCTACAGTCTGGACATCATGTAATTAACTCCTTTCACCTGGTGGGCGATTCAGTATCTACAAAACAGTTCAAAGGATATGTCTCAGGATATTGTCTATAGATTTTGAAGAGGAATAAAAGTCCTTGACTTTGTTTATTGACTATTATTATTCCGTCTGGCTTGACTGCTTTTCTTTACTTCTGCTTTTTCTCACTTCTATGATTAAATTTATTCTTTGACAAAGTTTTTCTATAGACAAAAAGCAGGCAGAGGACATGGTGTGTGTGTGTGTGTGGTGTGGGGGGCAGGAGTGTGTGTGTGGGGTGTTCTGTCCTGGGAAGGCCCAATAGGCTCCTGCTCTGTTTCAATATGGTGATAAATGGAAAGTAAATTTTTGATGCTGAGCATGTTACTGTGTATTAAGAAGTGGAAATTCCATGTCATACACATGAAACTTATATAATGTTATGAACTAATTTTACTTCAATAAAAATACATTAGTTTTTTTTTTTAATTCATTGAAATTTGGTTGAAATGATGAAAGATATTTATCAGTGTTATGATATTTCATAATTCATTTCCAATGGCTCTCTAAAATATTTTTAAGTTACAAAATGCTTTAATTTTCAGAATAAATACAAAAAAGTGACCTATCTTTTTTAAAAATTTGCTTTTTACACATGGTTTCTTGGTTTAGTGGGTCTGAATGCAGCAGAAAGCCTTAGTTTACTTAGATCACCCTAGGAAGGCTGCCCTTTTAAAGCCTTTTATGGTTGCCTTCTTGAAGAAGGCAATGGCAACCCACTCCAGTACTCTTGCCTGGAAAATCCCATGGACGGAGGAGCCTGGTAGGCTGCAGTCCATGGGGTCGCGAAGAGTCAGACACGACTGGGCGTCTTCATTTTCACTTTTCACTTTCATGCATTGGAGAAGGAAATGGCAACCCACTCCAGTGTTCTTGCCTGGAGAATCCCAGGGACAGAAGAGCCTGGTGGGCTGCCATCCATGGGGTCGCACAAAGTCGGACATGACTGAAGTGACTTAGCAGCAGCAGCAGCATGGTTGCCTTAAATAAGCATTCTCTTTTCTGTATTCATTCTTTAGAGGCTTGGTGTGTTTTTTGCAGCATTTATTAAACTTCCAGCTCCTGTTTCTAACATTTTTTCAACCCTTTGTTCTGATTGATGCCATTTTAACTTCATATGTTCTTTATTATTAAGGAATTTTAATAATGTTAAGAAGTCTAAAATCTTTACTCTCTTCTTGGAAGTTATTGCCACTGCTGAGATCTGAGCTATACAATTTTTAATGACTCTGTCCCTACGGACAGGAGCTGGCCTTTGATGAAATGGGGAGAGGGGATTACAGTTCATGATTGGAATACTACAGTTTTGCTGACAATTATGAAATTAACAGGACTTGTGAACTTGTGTGGTCCTAAAGGCCAAACAAGGACTTTAACGTCTCAAAGATATAGGAGATTTCGAGTAACCCAGAACCTAGGGGCCTTGATCACTCTCTGGACACCAGGTATGTCAATCCTCACTTCTCAGCAAATGAGCTTAGGGCTCGCTGATGACGAAATCGCTCCTTTGTTGACCCTTCAAGGTTCAGCTCCTATCACCCGCCCCTCTGATTCTTTCATAACTTGGCCACCGCCACCTTGGCGACAGTCTCTGTGAGCTCTATCTGTTGCGGGGCCCCTTCAGGCACCTTTTTAGACTTCTGTTACCTGTTCAACCGACTTCTCTGTCATCCCACCACCTCCCTGTAGCCCCTGCTGCCAACAGCGTCCAGTCAGTGGCAGTCACTTTGGTGGCCGCCATTTTCACCACAGTCCTTTCTGCACTTGATCACAACTTGGGTCCAAGCAGGGACAAGTGGGTTCTTCCCGCCATGTCAACCACGCAGGAGCAAGACCCAGCTCATAGTAGCCAGAATGTAGTTGATGGTGGGGAGGACCGTGATCCTGGACTCACTGGCATCCCTGTGATTCTCCTTGCCGAAGGGTCAGATGGGATCGCAGGGACTGCTGCCTTTCTGGCTTCACAGGCAGTTGCCAGAGCTCTTCTGGAGGAGGGTGCTAGGCAGCAGGCCACCCAGCCCACAATCAAGGAGAACAGGGACACCCCCTCAGCAGAGCAAGAGGAGGACCCAGAGGAGGGTGAAGAGGAGGAGGAGGAAGAGGAGCTGGACTATGACAGCATGGAGAAAGATGAATACGAGAGAAAGACCATGATGATAAGGTACAGGAGGAGGGCAGAGAAAGCATCGTAGGGGCCCATGAGTCATGGCAGGGTTTTGATCCCTGTTCCAGGATCTGGTCCATTCCCTTCTATGCAGTATCATTATAATAACCACGTCTTGGTTCACCCTCATTCAGGCTGCATAATGGTCAAGTGTGGCTCTCAAGAGCTTGAAGATCTGGGAGAGGGATCCATACCTCGGGAGGGCAAGGGTCTGGCAGAGGGAGCAGAGAACTAGGGTGGGAGGGGTAAGTACCTGTTAGAGGGAACCGCCCCCTAAATGCCCGGGGAACTTGCAGATGGGACAGCATGTTAGAAGGTAGAGGAACCCGAGAAGCCCAAGGTCGAGGAGGGCAATTCCCTGACTGATGCAGATGTATTCTGTGCACTGGAGGGGCCTATGCAACCGAGGAGACTGAAACCTGCAGGAGGCAGCCGATTCCTGAGGCCCTTGTGGCCCCTGTTGGGGCATCCGGCTAAAGGCAGGCCACACTCAGTGCTGGCCTCTAGCAGTTAAGCAGAGAGTCAAAGCTGTCAAAAATCTCCAGGCACAATTTGCACAAGTGGAATCCCAATTCTATGAGGACCTTTATGGCCTCAACCAAAAGTATGCTGTCTTCTACCAACCTCTGTTTGATAAGAGAGCTGACATCATCAGTGCAATTCATGAGCCCACAGAAGGTGAATGTTAGTGGCCAGTACCTGTTCCAGAAGGAGCCTGGGAGGAGATGGAGAGCCTGAGGGGAAGGAGAAACAAAGGGCATCCCTCGCTTTTGCTTGAGGGCATTTAAAAACCTAAAGATTCTCGGTAGCATGATCCGGGAAAATGATGCACTTGTACTGGAGCACCTGAAAGATGTAAAAATAAAATTTTCAGGGGTCCGGAAACCAATGAGCTTCACCTTAAGAATTCCTCTTTAAGTCAAACGAATACTTTTTCAACAAAGTTCTGATGAACACATACCAAATGCGGTCAGACCCAGATGATTCTGATCCCTTCTTCTCCAAAGGGCCAGAAATAATCAGCAGCACAGGGTGTGAGATCTTCTGGAAAGACAGTAAAGACCTCACCCTGAAAACCCTGAAGCTGCAGAAATGTGAGGGCCCTGGAAGTGTCGCTCCAACCACTAGGAAGGTGCCTCATTAGTTTTTCTGCACCTACTTCTCTCCTCCTGAGGGTAGAATATTGGATGTGATTGTATCACTACTAATTGTAAATTGGGTTATTTTTCCCATGAAGTCTGGTCCCAAAGTCCATATTATTCTTCATGAAAGAAGCTAGTAATTATCAATATGAAAATTCTAATGAAGAGGTCCAAGAACTTGAAGGCAAGGAGGGAAAGAAGATGAAAATGAAGAACCAGAAAAAGAACCTTGAAAGGATCCAAATCCAATAGAGTGCAGCCTGGGAGAGTCCAGGTTGAGTGTGATCCAACCATTTCTGCCATACACATGTTATATTCTTAAACTTTCTTGATAAACAATAAAAATTGTTTAAAAATTATTTTTATACATCAGTTTTAGGGTTAATAATTTTCATATTCACTAGATAGTATAGAATGCAGAGTATTCTGAATTATACATCTTTCATAGGTATACATTCTTTGAGCTGTAATGACAAGACTAAACATAGGTGAGAAATTTATCAGGCCTGGTAACTGAGACCATATTTGTTTAGAACACAGTTGCCAGCACTAAGTAGCAAAAGTGACCGGAACATGCATTAGAGATGGGAGTTTGTCATTTGGTGGCCACTAAGTACTTTTTCTTACATTAACAAGGACACAATGCCTTTGATAATGTGACTACCTAAAAATTGCAAAAAGATAAGAATTTCAAGTAAGATCTCATTTAATGACTTATATCTAAGTGTTTATTTAAACTTTTGTATTTCATGTGTAAGGCAAAATAAAAGTAGTTATACTAAGATTTTGGTTATTGAATTATTAATTTAACTTACATCCCTTCTATCATTTTTCTTCTTTCTCCTTTTACAGATATGGACTCTGAGGGTCTGGGAGATTAAGAGATTATGGTTTATGGAAAGAGCACAGTATTTTAAGGTGGAAAGACATTTATATCCCTGTCTGGTGTTCTCCTTTCCCCCACCTCACCAGCCAAAAAAAAAAATAATGGTAACAAACATTTTTGGCCTTTGACAAGTCAAAGACTAGATTGGTGTGATCAGTTGATTGAACACATGTTCAGTTGACAGACAAACACCCTGATACCCAAGGGTCTGGTTTACAAGAGGAAAATTGTGTTTTCTCTTGTTGAAACAACAAATATATACAGGATTGACTATTATTAGATTTAGAAAGTCACTGTTGTGTTTAATTGTTCTTTTATTTCTTCCTACAGTTTGAAGGCATAGAAAGACTTGGATTAAAGAGAAACAGTGGATTGATTCACCACAGATTTGAGATTTTCTGATTTTTAGTAGTCTGTGGGAAATTTATCAAGGCTGATTTGTTCCAAAATTCTTCACCCAAAAAGTAACATCGCTGATATCTAATTTTTCTGTTTTCTCTGATATGTCTGACAGAATTAGTTCAAGTTGAAAATAAAAGGCTTTTTGAAAATGAATAAGCTTCAAAATTTTTTTATATAAATAACCCTGATTCAAATCTATCTTTGTATCTTTCTGTTCTGGCCCACCCTACTGTCGTTGAAAGGGATCATTTTCAACCATGTTTTAAGTTCTTTTATTGTGTCCTCTAATTGAAGTGGGCTTTCTAGATGATAATAGTGGTAAAGAACCTGCCTACCAATGCAGGAGACATAAGAGACATGGGTTCTATTTCTGAATCAGTAACATCCCTGGAGAAGGAAACGGCAACCCACTCCGGTATTCTTGCCTGGAAAATTCCAAAGAGGAGCCTGGCGGGGTACAGTCCATGGGGAAGCAAACAGTCGGGCATGACTGAGCTCACACACACACACACACACATACACACACACACACACACACACACACACACACACACACGGCCAATTGAAACATCAAGTTAAAAACACCTTATGTAAAGAGGGATAGAGGGCCAGGCCCTACTGCATTTTATTGAAAGAACCTGATGAATGACTTAGCTTATCTTAAGACCAGATAGTACTGGGCTGTTAGTGGGCTGACATAGTATAGTAGCATCAGCATCATTTGGGAACTTGTTAGAATTACAAATTCTCTGGCCCCATTCCAGACATAGTGAATTGGAAATCTGAAGGTAGTCCAGCAACCAGAGTTTTACAAGCCCTTTAGGTGATTCTGAGCCACACTAAAGTTTGAAAAACACTGATTTAGGCTTTATCTATGTTATGACCAGTCTTACTTCACTGACTTGAGACTGTTTCAAGTAAATTGAATAGGACGATAAAGGATGAACTGGGAAAGAGACTAGAATTCTCAGGGATGCAGACACAAAGAAAGATCAGATTCAAAGACTGGGTAGTAGCAGTGGAAAAAATGGATAAGGGAAAATTCCAGTCTCAGAAGTATACAAACATTAAGATGCCTTGTATACAAGGTCTAGAGACATTCAAAACAATCACCATAAATTGATTACCTGTGAATATACATATGGGCTTCCCTTGTGGCTGAGGTGGTAAAGAATCTGCCTGCAATGTAGGAGAGATCCAAGTTTGATCCCTGGGTGGGGAAGATCCCCTGGAGAAGGGAATGGCCACCAACTCCAGTATTCTTGCCTGGAGAATCCCATGGACAGAGGAGCCTGGTGGGCTACAGTCCATGAGGTCTCAAAGAGTCAGACATGAGTGAGCGACTCACACACACACACACACAAACATACATGTAATCAAAGGAATGCATAAGAATTATGCACACATATATAGCAGACAAAAAGTCATGAGAATTATAAACAACTTATTTAGGATAGTGGCTACATCTAATGGAGAGAGTGAATAAAGTTTAATTGGGGAGGGTAACATGGTGGGCTTCAACTCTGCAAACAGCCAAGAATCCCACGTGTGTGGTTAAGTGGATGTGTGTACTCAGGACATTTGCCTCTCAACCTCAAACCATGCTCTGTGTATCAGGGGCCCTGAATTTGCTCCTCATGTAGACCTAAGTCCTAAGCTCCAAGAGGCCTACATAGTTCTCTTCAAAAGGCCTGTGCTTCTGAGGCTTCAGATCACGGCCAAAATAAATATGCCCAGGACTAAGAAGTAGCTTAGAAATAAGGGCTATAGGCAGGGAACAGAGGATAAGTTAGTTACATTATATACATATATGCAAGTAAAACCTCTTGAAGTGAGAAATGGCACTCAGTGATTGTAGAGAAGGGGTAGAGAAGAGACTGGGGCCTGGGAAGAGGATCATGGGTCTAGGGTGGTGGATCCATTCTTCCCACATCACTGGAAAAGAACTTAGAGGAGTCCAAGTATGGTGGACAGGCTAAAAGCTGGCCCCCAATAATCCCCACCTTCTGGTGTTCACACCCTTGTGTAATCCCTTGTCCTGGACTTTGACAGGACTAATGACTTCCTTCTAACACATGGAATATAGAAGGGTGAAGATATACATGACTATAGATGAGAGAGATCTTTTGTGTGGCAATTTGTTATGTAACAGTAGAAAGTTAATACACTGGATCTAGCACAGGGCAGCCCTGGAGATGGGTATCTAGATGTGTGATCCTGAGTATCACTGAACCATTCCTGGTATATACCTGTTACTGACAGATTTGTTTTTTTTTAATTTTTAGTTGAAGTATAGTTGATTCACAAAGTAGTGTTAGTTTCTGCTATACAGCAAAGTGAATCAGATATGCATATACATGTATCCACTTTTTTTTAGATTCTTTTCTCATATAGGTCATTATAGAATATTGAGTAGAGTAGCCTATGCTATACAGTAGGTTCTTATTAATTATATTTTATATCTAATGGAGTTGTGTGTATATGTCAATCTCAATCTCCCATTTATCCCTCCCCCACTTCCTGGTAACCAAAGATTGTTTTCTATGTTTACACCTCTATTTCTGACAAGTTTGTTTTTAAATTTCCTCAATCAATTATATAAGGAAAAACATCAAAATAGACCAACTATTCAAATGCAAATGTAACCATTCAGGTTAATGTGAAGATATTTTATTTAGCACTCTATTAGTTGATTTAAACCTTTTACATATTTCACATGCCTTTCACATATGGCATATGTGTGTGTGTGTGTGTGTGTGTGTGTGTGTGTGTGTGTATACTCAGTTGCTTAGTCATGTCTGGCTCTTTGTGACCCCATTAACTGTAGCCCGCCAGGCTCCTCTGGTCATGGGATGTCCCAGACAAGAATACTGGAGTGGGTTGTCACCTCCTTCTCCAGGGGATCTTTCTGACCCAGGGATTGAACCCACATCTCCTGCATTGTAGGCAGATTCTTTACCACTACGCTGCCTTGGAAGCCCCCATGGAATATAGACCCCCAACTAAACTCTTGACCTAAACCTTCAAATATTTCAAATGTTGCAGGTGGTCCAGTTTAAATATTTGATCTGTTACCCTTTCGTCATCCTCACTCCCTGTCATGCTTTGTTACCTAGGCACAGTAACAGTGTTGACCTTGCTTTGGAAATAGTCTCTGAAGCTGGATAGTCCATCATTCACAGTGCTGGATGGACCCATGGATCTGGTCCCAGGGCAAGGCTAAAGTATAACCACCAACCATCTTGCCCACCCCCATTCCCACACCCAACTACATACACCATCTCTCCCGTTCACATCTCACTTTCTTCAAACATATTGTGTGCACAAATCCTCTTAGTCAAAACTACTCCTCTCCCATGCAAATAGTCACCTTGAGGCTACATTCATCAGCTTGTTCATACATACCTATATGGAGTCCATACCTATAAGGATCATACAGAACAATCCTTCTTAAGAACATTTTGCTTCTCTGACAACCTTCCATTCTGACCTGTCAATATCCTATTTGATTTCTGTCTGTTACTGATAGATTGTGATGAGCTACAAAATAGTTGAGAATCTCCACTCTCTGAATATTTTCTATTTTTGTAAGTGTAGTTTTTCACGGAGCAAAATACCAAGAAAGCTACAAAGAATCTGGAAACTTATCAAAATGTGCCTCTGTGAATTTAGAAATTCTTAACCTCTTTTTTCTGCAAAAGTTATACTATTCATTTTGGAAAATAAAATATTAATGCAGGAATTGTCAGAGTGAGAATAACTTTACCTTGGTCCCCTCCAAGAAAAAAACAAAGGGGTAAGAGGAGTAGCAGCTAACATGTTACAATTATCTTGGGGAAGGGTATCAACCCAAATAAACTATTTGTTATGGACATTTGAAGGAAATATAAGCAAACTGTCAGTTTGGGCTTCCCTGATAGCTCAGTTGGTAAAGAAGCTGCCTGCAATGCAGGAGACCCGAGTTCGATTCCTGGGTCAGGAAGATCCGCTGGAGCAGGGATAGGCTACCCACTCCAGTGTTCTTGGGCTTCCCTTGTGGCTCAGCTGGTAAAGAGTCTGCCTGCAATGTGGAAGACCTGGGTTCGATCCCCGGGTTGGGAAGATCCCCTGGAGAAGGGAAAGTCTTCCCACTCCGGTATTCTGGCCTGGAGAATTCCATGGACTATACAGTTGCAAAGTCAGACATGACTGACAGTCTTTCACTTTCACTTTTCACTTTCATCACTTATAAAAGAATGAAAAGTGCTCCACACAGCATCCTGATATGCAGAGTCACAGCAAATTCCACTAGATCTGCTTGACTGTACTGACCAAGTGAAAGAGCACCTTGCATGGCAGCCTGGGAATACTGCAAAGCTTTTCCTCATTCTGCTGCTGCTGCTGCTGCTGCTAAGTTGCTTCAGTCGTGTCCAACCCTGTGTGACCACATAGACGGCAGCCCACCAGGCTCCCCCATCCCTGGGATTCTCCAGGCAAGAACACTGGAGTGGGTTGCCATTTCTTTCTCCAATGCATGAAAGTGAAAAGTGAAAGTGAAGTCGCTCAGTCGTGTCCGACTCTTCGCAACCCCATGGACTGCAGCCTACCAGGCTCCTCCATCCATGGGATTTTCCAGGCAAGAGTACTGGAGTGGGGTGCCATCACCTTCTCCATCCTCAATCTGGACCCTACTCAAACATGATAGCCTTTTAGTGTACTCAGTAAATGGGTAGAATTATTAATAGTGCTCCCAAGTAAGATACATGATACCTTCAAAACCAAAAGAAACTCATTAGTAGGGGCCAGATGCATCAACTTGTCCTTCCTCTTGACAGAATATTTCAATGTTCTGTAGACCAGTAACCCCCTAGAAAATTCACCAAGAAAGCCAGTCCCTGAATTTTTATGGGGTTCATTTCCCTTTCTCTGGAATGCATTCCTCTCAACCAGGTGTCTAGGATTGCTGTTAAATCCTGCTCATCCGGTTCAATTAGCATGGGCTTCCCAGGTGGCTCAGCGGTAAAGAATCTGCCTATAGTTTCTTGTGATCCACACAGTCAAAGGCTTTGGCATAGTCAATAAAGCAGAAATAGATGTTTTTCTGGAACTCTCTTGCTTTTTCATGATCCAGCGGATGTTGGCAATTTGATCTCTGGTTCCTCTGCCTTTTCTAAAACCAGCTTGAACATCAGGAAGTTCATGGTTCACATATTGCTGAAGCCCGGCTTGGAGAGTTTTGAGCATTACTTTACTAGCATGTGAGATGAGTTCAATTGTACAGTAGTTTGAGCATTCTTTGGCATTGGCTTTCTTTGGGATTAGAATGAAAACTGACCTTTTCCAGTCCTGTGGCCACTGCTGAGTTTTCCAAATGTGCTGGCATATTGAGTGCAGCACTTTCACAGCATCATCTTTCAGGATTTGGAATAGCTCCACTGGAATTCCATCACCTCCACTAGCTTTGTTTGTAGTGATGCTTTCTAAGGCCCACTTGACTTCACATTCCAGGATGTCTGGCTCTAGGTCAGTGATCACACCATCGTGATTATCTGGGTCGTGAAGATCTTTTTTGTACAGTTCTTCTGTGTATTCTTGCCACCTCTTCTTAATATCTTCTGCTTCTGTTAGGTCCATACCATTTCTGTCCTTTATCGAGCCCATCTTTTCATGAAATGTTCCTTTGGTATCTCTGATTTTCTTGAAGAGATCTCTAGTCTTTCTCATTCTGTTGTTTTCCTCTATTTCTTTGCATTGACCGCTGAAGAAGGCTTTCTTTTCTCTTCTTGCTATTCTTTGGAACTCTGCATTCAGATGCTAATATCTTTCCTTTTCTCCTTTGCTTTTCGCTTCTCTTCTTTTCACAGCTATTTGTAAGCATAGCAGGAGATATGTCACTGACTTGAGTAAAATCTCCACAGTGGCATTTTGAGTCTCCAGGAATTAGGATTACTTCAGAGTCAGTGTCTAGTAATCTTTGAAAAATATATGATTATTTCCCTCTTTCTTCAATGCAGTTACCCTGATAAGTGGAGACAAGTCCCTTTAGGGAAGACTTCCCTGATGGTCCAGTGATTAAGGGCTTGCCTGGTGGCTCAGATGTTGAGGAATCTGCCTACAATGTGAGAGACTCGGGTTCTATCCCTGGGTTGGGAAGATACCCTGGAGAAGGAAGTGGCCAACCACTCTAGTATTTTTGCCTGGAGAATTCCATGGACAGAGGAGCTACAGTCCATGGACTCGCAGAGTCTGACACAACTGAGCAACTATCACTTTCACTTTTTTGAAATGCAGATTTACAATATTTCATTTGACTGGGTAGCAGAGTCCTTTTTAAAGGAATCTGGCCTCATCTTTGGTCACAGGGCATTGAATTTTTGAAGTGGCTCAAGTACTGGAGTTGAGTTCAAGAGGACCTGTGAATTTTTACCATAGTCATTCAAGTCAGAATTCTATTCATTAGATATAGAGCTGTCTAATTTATACAGATGAAGTACAACTTAGTAAGATGCTCATCTAATTTAGTTCTAGGGACACCACAATCAACTTATCAACACTAAAGCTCATTGTGAGTGAGAAAGTTCTTATTACTACTTAACTTATTATGGTAACCATACCCATCTTGTCTCTGGCAAATACATGTCACCACTTGGCTCCTTCCAAACCAGGAATACAATGTCCCCCTTCAATGCAGGAAGTTTAATTTGAAAGCAGCAGTTCCAAATCATTTATGCCCTACAAAGATTATACATCACAGAGTCTTCAGTGATGCTGATGCTCCCCTCATGAATGTTTCTGACAGCTTCGTTAAAGACAGAGTCTCCTGGGTTTTCTGGATGTCACAGTGGGGTGTTGAGAGTAGGTCTTAAGTGATAAATCCACTCTATCCTTTCAAACTCTCTAAACCTTTAGATACCTTCATCTCCAGTGTTCTAAGGAAGTACTGGCATTTTGACTTCACTTCGTGTAGAGTGCCTTTGGGTCCATATTTGGTCTAACTAACAGCAAATTGTTATAGTCACTCTCCCCATTCAAACTGATGTATTAAATATGGAATCTCTACCTAGTGAGACTATATCAATGAATTTGGCCCAATCCAACATATCTTTTAACATCCTGATCCAAAAACTTCAGAATCTATTTTCACACTTTTCCCCCAAATTTCATTAATGTAAGTGAACAAAATCATACAACTGTTTTGATGTGTATAACACCTCCTTGAAGGCTATGCTTTTTTCTCATGATCTGAAAGCTGCTAGGATTTGAAAGTGAAAGTGTTAGTCACTCAGTCCTGTCTGACTCTTTGTGACCCCATGGACTGTAGCCCACCACGCTCCTCTGTCCATGGAATTCCACAGGCAAGAATATTAGAGTGGGTAGCCATTCCATTCTCTAGGGGATCTTCCTGACCCAGGGATCAAACCCAGGTCTCCTGCACTGCAGGCAGATTCTTTACTGTCTGAGCCAACAGGGAAGCCTTCTAGGGCTTGAGTCTGGTTATAGTTTTTTTTTTTTTTTCTTTTAATAAAGAATAAACTTTATTTTTATAGCACAGATCATTATTACTCCTGTATCCACAATCTTTACTTCAGTTAAAACCAAATGTGCTTTTGGCTAACATAGGAGAGGAAATATTTTCGAGTTGGCAGCCTTAAGGTTTTTTATTTTATTTTAATTGGAAGACAATTGCCCCTCAACCTTGCATTGACTTCATGCCACATAACAGTGCAAATCAGTCATAGCTATGTGTATATCCCCTCCCTCCTGATCCCCACCTCACCCCCCACCCCACCCCTCCAAGCTGCCACAGAGTGCCAGGCTGGACTCTTCGTGCTACACAGCAGCTTCCAACCAGCTATCTATTCCAAATGTGGCAGTGCATACATGTAAATACCATTTCCCCAATTCATCCCACCCTCTCCTTCCCCCACCACATCCATGAGTCTGCTCTCCATGTTCGTGTCTCCATTCCTGCCCTGCAAATAGGTTCATCAGTACCATTTTTCTAGATTCCATACATATATGGGTCTAGGGACTTCCTTGGTGCTGTTGCTGCTGCTGCTGCTAAGTCGCTTCAGTCGTGTCCGACTCTGTGTGACCCCATAGATGACAGCCCACCAGACTCCTCCATCCCTGGGATTCTCCAGGCAAGAATACTTGGTGGTCCAGCACTTAAGACTCTACACTCCCAATGCAGGGGGTGGTGCAGGTTCAGTTTCTGGTCAGGAAACTAGAGTCCTCATGCCACAACTAAAGATCCCATATGCTGCAACTAAGACCCAGTACAGCTGAAAAACAACAAAACAAACAAAAAAATACAAGTCTGGTTATAGATCCAAAAGCAATGGTAACTATGTGATACGATGGAGGTGTTAGCTAACACTGTGGTGGGGATCATTTTGTCATGACACATTGTATACCTTAAACTTACATAATATTATATGGCAATTGTATCTTCATAAAGGTAGGAAAATAAAAATAAAAACAATGACACTTGGTGTGGGTAGATCCTGATGAGAATCTATAGTCTCTTGCAGGTCAGTTACCTCAGGTTAGGCCATTATAGGTTTTTAATACTAGGAAAGACTGATCTTTTCACACACAACTGTAAAGGCTGCTACTAATAGCAAAGGTAGATTGGCAGAATTTATGGTTTCAAGGATTTCAGTTTCATCATGTTCTTCATCATGTTCTGAATGTCCCTATCTAAATTTTCATTGTGCATTTACTTTTGCATCAATGTTCTTACTTTAACATAAAAGAATTCATGAGGCTGGAAAATAAATTTTCATTGTACTTCAGTCCTTAACAAGATTATACTTTAGTTTTGCTTTTATTCAGAAATCTGAATCTTATGGCTACATGAGATAACAATTATTGCTTAGAGCAGTCAGAGATGTGATTTGCTTCCCTACCGGGAACTTGATCTGGGAATTTAAAACCCTGAACTCATCATTTTATTTCCTAAGTTCTCTGAAACATGTAAAAGGAAACAGTCAACCTCATTATAATCCTTATTTTCAATAAAATGTTTTATGGCTGCAAGTGTTTTTCAGTCACTCAAACTCTTGCCATGCATTTGCTTCAAGGTGTCTCAGTGCAGTTGCTCAGTCGTGTCTGACTCTTTGCGACCCCATGGACTGCAGCACGCCAGGCCTCCCTGTCCATCACCAACTCCTGGAGTTTACTCAAACTCATGTCCATTGAGTCGGTGATGCCATCCAAACATCTCATCCTCTGTCGTTCCCTTCTCCTCCCACATTCAGTCTTTCCTAGCATCAGGGTCTTTTCAAATGAGTCAGTTCTTCACATCAGGTGGCCAAAGGTGTCTACAGGTGATGATATAAGAAACTGTATTGCTGCTGTATACTGTAAGCTGTCAACCGTGCCCTTTGCCAATGGAAAAAGTTATTAATGTCTTGAAATATAATCAGATTGGAGAACAAATTCAGGGGACCCATCCTTAAAGCAGTTCCTCTGAAACTAATTCTGATATCTGTTCTGGCTATTATTATGCATAGCAAATTATCTCTAAAATAGTGGTATAGTACAAAATTTTGTTTAGCCATCATTTTGTAGGTCAAGAATTCTTAGATGGCATATCAGAAAAGATTCTTCTCTGGTTCATTATACTGTGGGCCTCAGCTGGATAGACCTGAAATCGAGGAGTCTTTCATTAGCTGGGGAATGCAGTAACATGAAGGTACATTCACTCATACATAAGATGCCTGGATTGAAAGGACACAAAAACCAGGATTGCCAGTTAGAACACATGCATGCATATGAACTCTCTAGATGTCTTGGTTTCCTTAGAGCATAGTGGCCTCAGGATAGTTAGACATATTATATGGCAGCTCAACAATTCAAAGACAAGTGTTACAGTATACCACATGAAAGTTGCATTGAATTTCATGATCTATCCTTGGAAATCAAATAGTATCACCTTCAACAAATCTATTAAATGAAACATTCCCTCCAAACCTGCCCATTTAAAAAGGTTAGGGACATAGACCCCAGTTCTCAATGGGATATAGCAATATTCTCAAACGGTATGTGAGATGGAAGATGATGTCACAGATTTCTTTGGAAAAAAAAATATTTTACAACCGAAGATACATACAAAGAAGGAACTGTGCAATAAGTAAGAGCATTAGAGTCACAGTATAGCTAATACCCACACCACTGGGTAAAGGACTGGGAAACAGCAAGATAATAATAACTGCAGAGGTTCTCCCTAAGGAGAGGTCTGAGTGCCAAATCGGGCTCCCCAGCTTGGTGTCCTACACCAGGAAGATGATCTCCCAGAATGTTTGGCTTTGAAGGTCAGTGTGGCTTGCTTTCATAGGATCCAGAGGGCTTCCCTGGTGGCTCAGACAGTAAAGAATCCACCTGCAATGCGAGATACCTGGGTTCGATCCCTGCATTAGGAAGATCCCTTGGAGGAGGGCATGGCATGTCGCAAACATCTTCACACAAACAAAATTTTGTACTATACCACTATTTTAGAGATAATTAGTTATGCATAATAATAGCCAGAACAGATATCAGAATTAGTTTCAGAGGAACTGCAATACTCCAGTATTCTTGCCTGGAGAATCCCCATGGACAGAGAAGCCTGGCTGGCTACAGTCCATGGGGTTGCAAAGAGTCAGACATGACTGAGCAACTAAACACAGAGGACTGTAGGAAACAGAGACTCAGCTCTTAAAGGGTGCACACAAAATCTAACTAACATACTCTAAGACCAAGGGAAGAAGTAGTAATGTGAAAGGAGCCTAGATCGAACCAACTTGCTGATCTTGGACAGCCTTCTAGAGAGTCAGAAGGCAACTGGGACTCAACCTGGAGACACAGACACTGGTAGCAGCCATTTGGGGAAGCTTATTCTACTATGAGGGCTTCCTAGTGGCTCAGACGGTAAAGAATCAGAGGAGCCTGGCTGGCTACAGTCCATGGGGTTGCAAAGAGTTGGACACGACTGAGTGACTAACACTTTCACTTTAACTGTTCTACTATGAAGACATTTTGTAATCCTTCCTCTAGCTTATTGGCACCTGGTTCCAGCCATGCCTGCCAGCCAGTCAATCCCAATTCTGGGACTCATCAGGCCAAGAAGTTAGCCATGCAAGGACATAGTTCCACCAATCAGAAGGCCAGCAGCAGCTGCAGTTCCTCCCTAACACTCCAGCCACCTCAAGACCCCATGGCCCCTGCAGCCAGCTGGGTTCAGATTCAGCTCCACCTTACCCACAGGCTGATATCATCTTAGGGACCCCTGGGCTTCACATCCACCCACTCCAGAACCTTAATCCACCCATCTGTGGGCTGGCACTGCCCTGGGATTCCCCAGAGCTCTGTAGCTAACTACCTCAAGACCCAGCCCTGCCCACCAGTGGCTAGCAGCTCCCACATCAGGCAGGACTTGACAACCAATGAGGCTGGGGACTAGCCACACTTAGCAGAACAGCCACAGTAGTCAGTCTCACTACAGAAGAAGGGTCCATGCAGTGCACATAGAGAGATAGGAAGTACCCCTAAAGCATATAGCTCTGGTGAACAGAGGGAAGTATGCTTCTGGGACCCATAGAACATCTCCTACTGAAGTCCCTTTCTCCAATATCAGGAAGCATGCCTGACCTACCTCATACATGTATACATAGAAACAAAAACTAAGAATCAGGCAAAATGAAGTGACAAAGGAAAATTTTTTGAAGCAACAGAACAAGATAAAACCCCAGAAGAAGAGCTATGCAAAGTGGAGATAAGCAATCTACTCAAAAGAGTTTAAGGTAATGATCATTAAAATGATCAATAAATTTGGGAGAAGATGGAATGAACGCAGTGAGAAGTTTAACAAAGAGTTAGAAAATATAAAAGAGAACCAAATAGAGTTTAAAAATTTCAATAACTGAAATTTAAAATATACTATCAGTAGAAGGAATCAACAATGTATTAGGTGATACAGAGGAATAAATTGATGAACTGAAAGACAGAGTAGTGGAAATCATTCAAGCTGAACAGAAAAAAAAAAGAATTTTTTAAAAATGAGGGTCATTTAAGAGATCTCTGAGACAACATCAAGCATCACGGCAGATTTAGACACACACACAAGCTTAAAGTGAAGAAATAGAAAAAGGTGCTCCATATAAATGGAATAAAAAAGAAAGCCAGGGTAACAACACATATTAAACAAAATAGAATTTAAAGCAAAGACTATCACAAGAGACAAAGAAGGATATTACATAACACTGGGTGTATGTGTGTGTTTAGTCGCTCAGTTGTGTCCAGCTCTTTGTGACCCCATGGACTGAAGCCCACCAGGCTTCTCTATCCATGGAATTCTCCAGGCAAGAATACCAGGGGATCTTCCCAATTAAGAGATTGAACCTGTATCTTCTGCATTGCAGGCAGATTCTTTACCTGCTGAGTAGAAGCCATTGCATACCACTTCTCCAGTGGGGAAGCCATTACATACTACTGCAGGGCATTTATCCAAAGATAACAAAAACACTAATTAGAAAAGATATGTACCCCTATGTTCATCACAGCATTATTTATAATAATCACGATATGAAAGAAACCAAGGTGCCCATCATTCACTTCAGTTCAGTTGCTCAATCTTGTCTGACTCTTTGAGATCCCATGAACTGCAGCATGCCAGGCCTCCCTGTCCATCACCAACTCTTAGAATACACCCAAACCCATGTCCATTGAGTCTGTGATGTCATCCAACCATCTTATCTTCTGTCGTCCCCTTCTCTTCCTGCCCTCAATCTTTTACAACATCAGGATGAATGGATAAAGAAGTTGTGGTATGCATATACAATGGAGTATTATATAGCCATAGGAAATGAAATCTGCCATTTGAAACATGATGGACATAGAGGTTATTATGCTAAGTGAAATAAGTCCGACAGAGAAAGAAAAATACTGTATGATTTCACCTATATGTGGAATCAAAAGCACCAAATAAATGAATAAACCTAACAAAACAGAAAGAGAGTCATAGATACAGAGGACAAACAAGTGATCACCAGAGTGGAAGGGAATGAGAGGATAACAGAAATAGGTGAGCGATATTAAGACAAAATAAATAAATAGATAGTAGATAGGTAGATAAATATGTAAATGTCTGTGAGTGAAATGTGAAAGTTTAAGAATGTGAAAGTTTGGAAATAAAAGTCTAGGATTGAATATGTGTGTATGACAATGACAGTATGAAAGTATTAGAGTGTGAAGGAGGGTGAAAAAATATGGATAAAGTCTACTGAAAACAGCCAGAATTTTCCAAAACCTTCTACTAGGGGCATAGAATTAAACAAAACATGCTGGTATTATAAACACCAGTTTTATCATTCTGTGGATGAGCATTACCCTGGTTGCTAAAACAAAGCCTGATTCCTCAATAGGATGTGAGGAAGAGTGGTGGTGAGAGTACAGCTTTCAGCCATGGAGGACACAGATCTGAGTGCAATAAAGGCTCCTCTGCTTCCCAGCTATGTGACTCTGGGCACATGCCTGAGAGTGACCATTTCCTCACACATTGCTAATGGTCTAGTAGGCCACTCAAAACAAGTTTAAAATGTGGAATCACATTTCTATCTATTCTCTCAGTATTTTATTTCTGAAGATGTCTCTCTTTTTATTTACCTTTTGTCTCCGAGAGAAATGAAAACAATCCAGTTTGGCTACATGTATAATCTTGTCCTAGATGGTTCCTCTTTTTTGAGTCCCAGAGGTATGAGATAGCTTCATCTTGTTTAGACTACTGAGGCCCAAACAGACAAGGCTTTTTATTATTAATATATTAGTAAAAATTAAAAGCAATTTTATTATTAATCTCCCCGGATCAATCAAGACCATATTACAATTCTGTCTCTCTAACTGGAATAACATGAATTTGTGTAAGAGTTTAAGTGTCAGAGTGTCCTTCCTTGTGTACTTTGGTGATGATGTTGTGAAGTCTCTGCAAAGCTACTTACTTTTTTGTCTGATCGTTTCATCATAGGAAGATAAAAAGTTCCTTAACTCCAGCCATCCTTACACATTTTGTTGTAGTTGTTTAGTGGTTAAGTCGTGTCCAGCTCTTTTATGACCCCATGGACTGTAGCCCACCAGGCTCTTCTGTTCATGGGATTCCCCAGGCAAGAATACTGGTTGCTATTCCCTTCTCTAGGGGATATTCCTGACCCAGGGATTGAACCCAGGTCTCCTGCATTGCAGGCGGATTTTTTACCGACTGAGCCACCAGAGAAGCCCCCTTACACATTTACAAGGTGTCAATTGTAGCATTTCCTGGGGAATGCAATTTCCCAAATATGACAGGCTCGGTTTCTCTACCTGTGGTCATAAGCACATAGGATTCGTTTTAGTGTTTGCTTCTCCACTCTGGGAGTTTTATTTTCCCTCAATATCATTGTACATATTTGTTTAATGATTATTTACATGATTGGCCCTGAAATTGCCTCAATGTGGGTTGTTTTCTCTAAACATATGGAGGTTATCTTCCACATTCTAATATTCTAATAATCGTCCATATTCTAATATTTCCTTATTAGAATCCTGTTAACTGTTACAATTGGTCAATTTTCACTCTTTTTTTAAAAGACTTTTTGATGTCTTTATTGAATTTGTTGTAATATTGTTTCTGTTTTATGTTTTGGTTTTTTTGGCTGAGAAGCATGTGAGATCTTAGCTTCCCAACCAGAGATCGAACCTGCATCCCCCTGTATTGGAAGGCAAAGTCTTAACCACTGGACCAAGCAGGGAAGTCCCAATTTTCATTCTTTATATGGATTTCTAATAAGAAACTTAGATATATTATTTAGGGTCTCCTTTCTAACCTGAGTCTTCTCCATCTCAGGTTCTAACTTTTTCACTTTTGCTTCATCCCTCCATTCATTTCTAACTTTGGGGGGAATGTGTGATCATTAAAAAGTATTTTAAGCCACTGTTTGTGAATGCTCCACAGAAATTATATGTTAATCTTGTGACCCATGTCAAGCTGAAACTCCAATACTTTGGCCACCTGATGCGAAGAGCAGACTCATTTGAAAAGACTCTGATGCTGGGAAAAATTGAGGGCAGGAGGAGAAGGGGACAACAGAGGATGAGATGGTTGGATGGCATCACCGACTCAATGGACATGGGTTTGTGTGTACTCCGGGAGTTGGTGATGGACAGGGAGGCCTGGCATGCTGCGGTTCATGGGGTTGCAAAGAGTCAGACAAGACTGAGCAACTGAACTGAACTGTGACTCATGTATTTATACCCATGTATGCAGATGACACCACCCTTATGGCAGAAAGTGAAGAGGAACTCAAAAGCCTCTTGATGAAAGTGAAAGTGGAGAGTGAAAAAGTAGGCTTAAAGCTCAACATTCAGAAAATGAAGATCATGGCATCTGGTCCCATCACTTCATGGGAAATAGATGGGGAAACAGTGTCAGACTTTATTTTGTGGGACTCCAAAATCACTGCAGATGGTGACTGCAGCCATGAAAGTAAAAGACGCTTACTCCTTGGAAGGAAAGTTATGACCAACCTAGATAGCATATTGAAAAGCAGAGACATTACTTTGCCAACAAAGGTCTGGCTAGTCAAGGCTATGGTTTTTCCTGTGGTCATGTATGGATGTGAGAGTTGGACTGGGAAGAAGGCTGAGCGCCGAAGAATTGATGCTTTTGAACTGTGGTGTTGGAGAAGACTCTTGAGAGTCCCTTGGACTGCAAGGAGATCCAACCAGTCCATTCTGAAGGAGATCAGCCCTGGGATTTCTTTGGAAGGAATGATGCTGAAGCTGAAACTCCAGTACTTTGGCCACCTCATGTGAAAAATTGACTCATTGTAAAAGACTCTGATGCTGGGAGGGATTGGGGGCAGGAGGAGAAGGGGACAACAGAGGATGAGATGGCTGGATGGCATCACTGACTCTATGGACATGAGTCTGGGTGAACTCCGGGAGTTGGTGATGGACAGGGAGGCCTGGGTGCTGCGATTCATGGGGCCACAAAGAGTCGGACACGACTGAGCGACTGAACTGAACTGATACATTAATGTTGTGACCCATCATATTTTAGTTTTTATGTTGCCTGGGATGAAGTAATTCATGCCTGAAGGTCCAGTTATTAAGTACAGTTATGCACTGAAATTATATGCTGTATTAAAGTGAAAGTGTAGTCGCTCAGTCGTGTCTGACTCTTTGCAACCCCATGGACTGTAGCCCATCAGGCTCCTCTGTCGATGGGATTCTCCAGGCATGAATACTGAAGTTGGTAGCCATTCCTTTCTCCAGGGGATCTTCTCGACCCAGGGATCAAACCTGGGTCTCCTGCATTGCAGGCAGATTCTTTACCATCTGAGCCAGTAGGGAAGCCCTACCAGGATATATCTGGAATCATTAATGATCAAATCTTTGCAGATTTTAATGTGTATGTTTGCCTAGGGATTGAGACTAAGGGCCTATGGCCCCTTGGCAAGTGACTCAAACCCGAGGCCTTTAGGGAAGGTCATCAGACGTATCTCATACATGCCTCTATTCTCTCCATCTCTCCATTTGAGTCTCGAGATCAATCACAGCAACAAAATGTTAGGATTGAATTTGGGGCTTTGTAGACTTTGAGATCTGTTCCACCTTATGTATCTGTTACGGCAGCCCTTAAAAGTAACTGTAACCTATGTCTATGTTTGCTGGAAAAGATAATCCTGTTCCTTTTTGTCTTCCATAACTCACTATCTGAAAAGATGTTTTCCCTCAATGCCTTTTTTGAGGATTGTTTACATTACCTTTAACATTTTATTTACTAATTCATTAGTTGGATTAGGATGAGGATAAATGGTTGATGTCTAGTCTAAGGGGGTACCTCTGGTTAGAAATTTGTATTTTCCAGTTTCCATAGAAACCTAACAATAATCAGAACTTTATAATGGCATACTGCTTTCTATGCTACCAGGGTTATGCTCATATATCCTGTAAGAAAAAATATTTAGAAGCATATCTACTCTAGATGGAAGAACACTTCCATCAGTAACAGGCCTATTGATTGTTTACCATTAATATGAGCTTTTGTATTTTTTGAGGGGGAGAATATAATTTGAAATAAGTGCCATCTGATACATCCTCTTGTGTGGGAGAAGCTGGTTGCTTCTGACAAGAGAGACTGACATTCCAACTGTGCCCTATAGACCTCTTATTATGTCATTTAAGATGACAGACACCTGTGACTGGAGGGTCATGTGACTTTTGAGTTCTAGAAAGAGAGGTTCCCAAACATATCTGAATAATCCCAACCTCTTCTCCAATTTTCAATCTGTATCACATGATGGTAATTTCTTCCCACTGTTACTTCCTCTATGCTATCTCAATGTTTCCTTCCCGTTTTTGTCCTTTCAATATTCCAGTTTTTAAAAAAACTAATCACTTAATCTATTTAAATGACTGATGTGTGTTATTTTTCCTTTGCATTTGATTTTCAGTACTTTCATCATAATATGGTTAATTGTGATGTTATTTGCATTCCCTTTGATGTTTGTGGCATTTCTTGAATGCATATTTTGATGACTTTCAATATTTTAAAAATTCCTAGCTATATTACTTACAATATTTTTTTTCATTAATTTTGTATCCGCTCTCATTCTGAGATTGCAATACACATCCCTTAGTCCTTTGCATCAAGGTACTTATGTCTGTTAAGACAGAGAACCTTAATTCAGACAGGTGACTCAATGCTGAGATTGTTTGGGAGAGCTGATCAATTTCCAGTTTACTCTCATTCTTAGCCCTTTTTAATTCCTAACAGAAATCCTCCGACATGCAGAGGACTTTTTCTCAGTATCAGAGAAAAATCCAGTTTTTGTTCCTCAAACCCCAAGTTGCTGTTGAAAGACCTGCTCAGTTCTAAAACATCAGCTGCTACTTTCAAAATAAAAAAAAATGTCTTATGGGAAAACATATAGCCCACTTTTGGTCTTACCCTTTTGTTTTCTTTCTTTGGGAATTCCCTTCCCTTCAAATTTGGATGTCTTTTTTTTTCTTGTCTGATAGCTGTAGTTAGGGTTTCCAATACTCTGTTAAATAGCAGCGGTGAGAGTGGGCATCCTTGTTTTTAATTTTAGAGGAAAAGCTTTCAGATTTTCACCATTGAGAATGATGCTAGTTGTGGGTTTGTCATAAATGGCCTTTATTATGTTGAAAGTATGTACCCTCTATATTAATTTTGATTAAAAGATTTCTCATGAATAGATGTTGGATTTTGTCAGTTATTTGTGAATTTTCAACTTTCTTCTTATTGTTATTTTCCAGTTTTAGTCAGGAAAGGTACTTGACATAGTTTCTAACTTCTTAAATATGTTCAGGCTTGTTTTTCACCTAATGTATGCCTATCCTAGAACAATGTTCCATGTGTGATTGAAAACAATGTGTATTCTGTTACTGTTGAATGAAATGTTCTGTATGTCTGTTAGATTCATTTGATCTATCGTGTTCAAATTCACCGTTTCCTCATTGATTCTCTGGGTGATCTATCTGTTTTTGAGAGTGGGATACCAAAGATCCCAACTATCAACTGTGTTGCTGTTTACTTCTTATTTTACATCTGTTTTTTGTTGTTGTTGTTGTTCAGTTGCTCAGTCATGTCTGACTCTTTGCAACCCCATGGACTGCAGCACACCAGGCTTCCCTGTCCCTCACCATCTCCCAGAGTTTGCTCAAACTCATGTCCATTGGGTCAGTGATGCCATCCAACCATCTCATCCTCTGTTGTCCCCTTCTCCTCCCACCTTCAATCTTTCCCGGCACCAGGGTCCAATGAGTCAGCTCTTCTCCTCAGGTGGCCAAAGTATTGAAGCTTCAGCTTCAGCATCAGTCCTTCCAATGAATATTCAGGGTTGATTTCCTTTAGGATTGACTGGTTTGATCTCCTTGCAGTCCAAAGGACTCTCAAGAGTCTTCTCCAGCACCACATTTCAAAGGCATCAATTCTCCAGTGCTCAACCTTTTTTATTGTCCAGTTCTCACATCTGAACATGACTACTGAAAAACCATAGATTTGACTACAAGGACCTTTGTTGGCAAAGTAATGTCTCTGATTTTTAATATGCTGTTTAGGTTGGTCATAGCTTTTCTTCCAAGTATCTTTTAATTTCATGGCTGCAGTCACTGGTCCACACTGACTTTGGAGCCCAAGAAAATAAAGTCTCTCACTGTTTCCATTGTTTTCTGTCTATTTGCCATGAAGTGGTGGGACCGAATGCCATGATCTTCGTTTTTTGAATGTTGAGTTTTAAGCCAGCTTTTTCACTCTCCTCTTTCACTTTCATCAAGAGGCTCTTTAGTTCCTCTTCACTTTCTGCCATATGGGTAGTGCCATCTGCATATCTGAGGTTATTGATATTTCTCCCAGCAATCTTGACTACAGCTTGTGATTCATCCAGCTGGGCAATTCACACTATGTACTCTGCATATAAATTAAATAACCAGGTTGGCAACATACAGCCTCGATGTATTCCTTTTCCAGTTTGGAACCAGTCTGTTATTCTATATCCAGTTCTAACTGTTGCTTCTTGACCTGCATACAGATTTCTCAGGAGGCAGGTAAGGTGGTCTGGTATTCTCATCTCTTTAAGAATTTTCCAGTTTTTTGTGATCCACACAGTCAAAGGCTTTGGCCTAGTCAATAAAGCAGTCTTGTCTATGGGTAGTTGCTAAATGATCCTCTTGTAAGGGGGACTGAGTTGGGAATGAACTATATTGCCATCTTGATGAAGTCACTCCCTGAATTCTCTTAAGGTATATGTGAAATTTATACAATGAGATACCATGCAACAATAAAAAAGAAGGAATTATCAATAAATTCAATATGGATGAATCTAACACATGTGTTTATTTGAAAGAGATCATACACAAAAGGACATGTGCTATATGATTCATTTATATGAAGCTCAAGATCAGAATAAAACTAATCCACATTGATACAGGTCAAAAAAACTATTGGCTTAGGAAGTCTGGTTACTGCTTAGAAAAGGGCACAAGATCAATGTTACAAGGCAGCCTGGATGGGAGAGGGGTTTAGTAGAGAATGGATACATGTATGTGTATGGCTGAGTCCCTTCACTGTTCACCCAAAACTAACAAAACATTGTTAATGGGCTATACCCCAATATAAAATAAAAAGTTTAAAGTTTGGGGAAGAAAAGAAAAGGCAAAAGAGACTTTTCTATACTGGGAAAAGTATTCTGTGTTTTGAGCTGCGTCGAGATTATGAGAGTGTTTTTATTTATAAAATGACATTGAGTTGCACAGTTAATATTTGTAATTTTAATTTGTGAAAAGTATGCCTCAACTGCAAAAATGAAAAACAATGGGGAAAATGTTGGAAAAATAAAACTGCTGATTTTAAATTCAGTACATTTCATGTATGAAAATGAATCAACCATTAGATATATATATCTTAATTTTTTTTCTTTAAACAAGTTTAAAGAGTAGAATCAAAGAGAGTATATAAATACATCAGTTGTAATGAAATTAAAACTATTTTAATAGTGATAGCTGTGAGAGGTGCTTTTAAATTTTTAAAGATTCTTACTCTAAAATCATAACACCATAAACAGTGTATCTTTTTCTTGCATACTTTAAATTAGGGTATTAAGATTACTTTTAAAGTTAGCAAAAATGATAAGCACACATTGATTTTATATCATTTTTTGCACATGCATTTTTAGAGATTAGTGAGGATGATCATTCCCCTCTATACCTACAACTAAAACAACTAAGAAATAACATAGCAAACAAGCAAAGAAAACTCTTAAAACTGGAACCAAGAAGATAGATTGGCTAGGGAGTTGAGATTTAAAGAACAGAGCAAGTAAAGTACTTCGGTTTCCTTATTGTCTTCCATATGACCCAGACAGTGCATTGCAGAGTCCTCCAACTTGTAAACACCAACAAGCATAGACAAAGTAAATAAATAAAAGTTCCAATGAAAGTCCATTCCCCTTGGCCAGATTCTGGATGAGTGGCTTAAAAACAGAAAAACTTTTTGATAATACTCAACCCTACTCCAGTGAAACATCAACAATAAAACCACCTCTCTTTCCCAGTCTCAGTGGGGGTGAGCAGAAAGAGAATTATCCATTCTATACACCCACTCCATGGAATCATCTGCATTCTAATTTCCCTGCCTGGTAGTTTCAGTGAGGCTGGCCAGGAAGCTAATCCATGCCCCACTTGGAAGAAGCAGGCAGCATTGTGATTCTTCAGCCAGGTGATGGAGGGGCTAGCAGGCAGCTGATGTGGAGAAAAGGGAGCCTTGTGGACTGCTGGTGGGATTGTAAATGGTACAAACACTATGAAAAACAGCAGAGTATGGAGGCTTATAAAAAATTAAAAATAGAACTACCATATCATCAAGCAATTCCACTTCTGGGATATATCTGAAGGAAAAAAAACATTTCTGCACCCCATGTTCATAGCAGCAGTATTTACAACAGCCAAGACATGGAAATAGCATAAGAATCCATCAGCAGTATTTACAACAGCCAAGACATGGAAATAGCATAAGAATCCATCAATGGATGAATGAATAAAGAAGTTGTGATATTTATACAATGGTATAATACTTAGCCATATTAAAAAAAGAAGGAAATCCTACCATTTCCAACAATATGATTAGATCTTGAGGCCATTATGTCAAGTCAGATACAGTAGACAATCACTGTATTATTTCCCTGATATATGTAATCAAAAACAAAAATAAAACCAAAATCAAGCTCACAGAAAAAAAGAGACCATAATTGTTGTTAACAGACAAGGGAGTGGGTGGGTATAGGGGATTTGGATGAAAATGGTCAAAAGGTATAAAATATCTTGCAGTTATAAAACAAATAAGTCCTGGGGATGTAATATACAATATGATGACTATGATTAACAGTGCTGTATGCTATATAAGAAAGTAATAAACATCATAGAGTTCTCATCACAAGAAAAACATTTTTTATTTATATGAGACGATGGATGTTAACTAAACTTTTTGTGATAATCATTTCATGATGTATGTAATTCATGATGGTCTGTACTTTAAACTTATACAGTGTTGTATGTCAATTATATCTCAATAAAACTGGAAAAAATTGGTTAAGTTGAATTTTCTATAACTTGAAATAGAAAGACTTCCAATATATGCATTCCAATAGAAGTATCAAAATAAAGGGGATTTTAATATTAAAACAAACAAAAACAAACAAGCAAAACCTCATGAGCCAATAATATGCTGTCAACAAGAAATTCACTTCAATTACATAGGTATGTTGAATGTAATGAGACGGAAATAATATACCATGCAATCATTAACTGACAAAACCAAGAATGATTATATTAATATTAGCTATAATAGACTTTGGAGCAAAGAAAATTAGTAGAGACAAAGAGGGATACTACATTATAATAAAAGGATGAATCCACTTGGAATATATAACAATCTTTAATAGGTATATACCAAACAGCAGACTGTTACAATACGTGAAGCAAAAACTGATATAGCTGAAAGTACAAATATATGAATACACAATTACACTTTGATACTTCAATACTCTGCTCTCAGAAACTAGTAGAAATATTGCACAGAAAATGAACAAAGATATACAAGAACAAAAGAATACAACATTGATAGGGTATAATTGACATTTAAACAACACTCCACCTAACAACAACAGAAGACATTATTTTTCAAGTGTCAATGGAACATTTGCCATGATAGATCATATCCTTGACTATAAAACAAATCTTAACAAATTTAAAAGAATTTTAAATATAAAATAAAATTAAAAAAAATAATAAAAGAAGTTTGGGACAGTCAAAAAAAAAAAAAAAAAAAAGAATTTTAGCTATACACAGTATGTTCTCTGACCATAATAGAACCAAAGCAGAAATCAATAACAGAAAGACACTGGGAAAACTCCTGAACTTTTGAAGTGTAAGCAAAAATACATCTAAATAGTCTATGAATCAGTAAGAAGTTCAAAAGGAAATAAAAGCATAACTAAATAAAAATTAAAATGCAGCCTCTAAAATATAAAATATGTCAGCCATAGCTAAAGCAGAGATGAAATGCAAATTTATAGCAATAAAATGTTGATGTATTGTAGAAACTAACACAATATTATAAAGCAATTATCCTTCAATTAAAAAAATCATTAAAAAAAGAAAAAAGCGTATCAAATTAATAGCCAAATTTCCTACCTAGGGATATTTCAAAAAGAGAATGCAAACCCAAAACAAGTAGAAGAAAGGAAATAAATAATAAAGATGAGAGCAGAAATCCTTGAAAACAGAAAAATGATAAAGAAAAGCAATGAAACAAAAGCAAATTATTTTTAAAAAATCAACAAAATCAATAAACCTAGTAAAAAGCACAAAGATAAAAAGAAAGAAAAAATCACCAATATTAGAAAAAACAGGATTATAGATCTTTTAGTCATTTCAAGGATAGTTAGGGAACACTATGAACAATTTTGTTCATGAGTTCCACTTCTTAAAAGAAAAGACCAACTTCTCAAAAACCACAAAATAACAAAACTCGATCAATATGAAACATATACTCATAATACTTCCATAAGTGTTAAATAAACTATTTAAAACTTTTAAAAACAGAGGAAAAATAAATCTCCATATGGTTTTGTTGAAGAATTCTATCAAACATTTACAGAAGAATTAAAACCAGTGTTATATAATCTTTCCCAGAAAATAGAAAAGGAGAGAATACTTCCTAACTCATTTATAAGGCTAGTCTTATCCTGCTATTGAAACAAGAAAAAGACAGTAAAAACGAAAACAAAAAAAGCAATATCTCTTATGATCTAAGACACAAAAGATCCTCCACACTGTACTAGCAAACTAAATACAACAATATATAAAAGTGTTTATGCAACAAGACCAAGTGGAATTTATTTAAATTATGCAGAGCTGGTTCAATGTTTGAAAATTTGATTGATTAATGTATTATACCATATAAAGAAGCTAAAGAAGAAATATTATATAATCATATCAATTGATGCAGAAAACATAATTGATAAAACACAATACTCAGTCATGAGAAAGACTTTCAGAAAACTAGGAATCCAAAGGAATTATCTCATTTTGATAAAGAGCATCTACATCATATTTCATGGAGAAATACAATACCCTCCCTCTGCTATAGACTGAATGCTTGTGTCCCCACAAAATTCGTATGCTGAAATCCAATTCCCAGTGAAAGTGTAGCCTTTGGGAAATGATTAGGTCAAGAGAATGGAGCCATCATAAAGGGATTAGTGTGGTTATAAAATGGAGAAGGCAATGGCACCCCACTCCAGTACTCTTGCCTGGAAAATCCCATGGACGGAGGAGCCTGGTGGGCTGCAGTCTGTGGGGTCGCTAAGAGTCGGACACGACTGAGTGACTTCACTTTGACTTTTCACTTTCATGCATTGGAGAAGGAAATGGCAACCCACTCCAGTGCTCTTAGAGACACCTTTGCAGTTTTTGTCATGCAAGGTCCCAGTGAGAAGATAGCCAACTATAAACCAATAAGCAGGCTTCACCAGATTCTGAATCTGCTGGACTTTCAAGCCTACAGAACTATGAGAAATAAATTTCGGTTGTGTATAAACCACCCAATCTATGATATTCTGTTACAGCAGCTTGAATATACTGAGACACCAGACAGGAAACAAGACAAGACTGTTTGCTCTCACCACTCTTATTCCACATGAAGCAAGGAAAATATATAAAAGGCTTACAGACTGGCAAATAAAAAAGAAAACTAGACTTGTTTACAGGTGATGTAATTATTTATGGGGAAATTCCCAATGAATTTACCAAAAAACTTCTACAACTAATCAGTGAGTTTAGCAATGTTTCAGGATAAAAGATCAATATGCAAAGTCAATCATATTTTTACATACTAACAATAAACATGCAGAGACCAAAAAGTTATATATATTTAAAACACACACACATATATATAGGCTTCCCTGTTGGCTCAGACAGTAAAGAATCTCGCTGCAATACAGAAGACCTGGGTTTGATCCTTGGTCAGGAAGATTCCCTGGAGAAGGGAATGGCTACCCACTCCAATATTCTTGCCTAGATGAATTCCATGGACTGAGGAGCCTAGTAAGCTACAGTCTATGGGGTCACAAAGAGTCAGACATGACTGAGCAGCTAACACTTTCATATATATTTCATAAATATTTCATAAATATATATTCCATATATATCAGTTTAGTTCAGTTGAGTCGCTCAGTCGTGTCCAACTCTTTGCAACCCCATGAATCGCAGTACACCAGGCCTCCCTGTCCATCACCAACTTCTGGGGTTCACTCAAACTCACATCCATCGAGTCAGTGATGCCATCCAGCCATCTCATCCTCTGTCCTCCTCTTCTCCTCTTGCCCCCAATCCCTGTGAGCAACAGAGTCCTTTCCAATGAGTCCACTCTTGGCATGAGGTGGCCAAAGTACTGGAATTTCACCTTTAGCATCATTCCTTTCAAAGAACACCCAGGACTGATCTCCTTTAGAATGGACTGGTTGGATCTCCTTGCAGTCCAAGGGACTCTCAAGAGTCTTCTCCAACACCACAGTTCAAAAGCATCAGTTCTTCAGCACTCAGGTTTCTTCACAGTCCAACTCTCACATCCATACATGACTAGTGGAAAAACCAAGCCTTGACTAGATGGACCTTTGTTGGCAGAGTAACATCTCTGCTTTTTAATATGCTATCTAGGTTGGTCATAACTTTCCTTCCAAGGAATAAGCGTCTTTTAATTTCATGGCTGCAGTCACCATCTGCAGTGATTTTGGAGCCCAAAAAAATAAAGGCTGACACTGTTTCCACTGTTTCCACTGTTTCCCCATCTATTTCCCATGAAGTGATGGGACAAGATGCCTTGATATTCGTTTTCTGAATGTTGAGCTTTAAGCCAACTTTTTCACTCTCCACTTTCACTTTCATCAAGAGACTTTTGAGTTCCTCTTCACTTTCTGCCATAAGGGTGGTGTCATCTGCATATCTGAACTTATTGATATTTCTCCTGGCAATCTTGATTCCAGCATGTGTTTCTTCCAGTCCAGCGTTTCTCATGATGTACTCTGCATAGAAGTTAAATAAGCAGGGTGACAATATATAGCCTTGACATACTCCTTTTCCTATTTGGAACCAGTCTGTTGTTCCATGTCCAGTTCTAACTGTTGCTTCCTGACCTGCATATAGGTTTCTCAAGAGGCAGGTCAGGTGGTCTGGTATTCCCATCTCTTGAAGAATTTTCCACAGTTTATTGTAATCCACACAAAGGCTTTGGCATAGTCAATAAAGCAGAAATAGATGTTCTTCTTGAACTCTCTTGCTTTTTACATGATCCAGTGGGTGTTGTCAATTTGATCTCTGGTTCCTCTGCCTTTTCTAAAACCAGCTTGAACATCTGGAAGTTCACAGTTCATATATATATATATATATATATATATATATAGAGAGAGAGAGAGAGAGAGAGAGAAGCGAGAAAGAATTTACATTCCCTCCAAAGTAAATTAAATATTCAGGTGTATATTTAACAAAACAGGTTCTATATGTTGAAAGTTACAAAATGCTGATGAAAGAAATTAAAGAGGACCTAAATACTTGGACAGTCATTGTGTGTTAGTGGACTAGAAGTCTTAACACAGTAAAGATGTCAATTCTCCCCAGACTAATCTATAAGTTTAATTGATTTTCTATCAAAATCCCAGCATGTTTTTACAGACATAGGCAAGCTTACTCTAAAATTAAAATGGAAATGCAAAGGAATTAAAATACCTAAGTCACTCTACTGAGAGTAATACTTAATACATAATTAGAGTACTCAAGACAGTGTGATAATGGCAATGAGACAGACATGTAGATCAATAGAACAGAATAAAGAACCCAGGAATACACCCACAAACATATATTCAACTGAGTGATGACAAGCAAAGGCAATCCAAAGGTTGAAGGATAATCTTTTTCAACAAACGGTGCTAGATCTCTTGAACAGTCATAGGCAAAGAAATGAAAATCACCCTAAACCTTACACTTCATACAAAAATTAACTCAAAATTGTCATCTTAGTTCAGTTCAGTTCAGTCACTCAGTCGTGTCTGACTCTTTGCGACCCCATGGACTGCAGCACGCCAGGAAGCTTGTTCAGATTCATATCCATCGAGTCGGTGATGCCATCCAACTATCTTATTCTCTGCCGTCACCTTTTCCTCCTGCTTTCAATCTTTCCCAGCATCAGGGTCTTTTCCAATGAGTCAGTTCTTTGTATCAGGTAGCCAAAGTATTGGAGTTTTAGCTTCAGCATCAGTCTTTCCAACAAATATTCAGAAATTATTTCCTTTAGGACTGACTGGTTTGATCTCCTTAGAACTCTCAAGAGTTTTCTCCAACACAACAGTTCAAAGGCATCTACTTAAATATAAAATTTGAAACTATAAAACTTTCAGGAAAAATAGAGAAAAAAGTCTTCAGAATCTAAGACTAAGCAAAGGTGTTAAACTTGAAACCAACTGCATAATCCATAGAAGATAAAAATGAAAAAATTGTAACATCAATATTTAAAACTTTTGTTCTGATGGACAAAATTAAGAGGATGAAATTATAAGTAATACACTGGGAGAAAGTATTTGAACACCACATATCTGATAAAGGAGTAATATCTAGAATATATAAAATACTGAAAAGTCAAGAGTAACAAGGAAACAATCTGATTAGAAATGGGCAGATATTTCACTGAATAGGATTATAGATGGGATTCTCCAGGCCAAAATACTGAAGTGGGTATCCTTTCCCTTCTCCAGGGGATCTTCCTGACCCAGAGATCGAACCCGGGTCTCCTGCATTGCTGGCAGATTCTTTACCATCTGCACTACTTGGGAAGCCAAAAAGTGAAAGTCACTCAGTCGTGTCCGACTCTTTGTGACCCTGTGGACTATATAGTCCATGGAATTCTCCAGGCCAGAATACTGGAGTGGGTAGCCGTTCCCTTCTCCAGAGGATCTTCCCAACCCAGGGATCAGACCCAGGTCTCCCGCATTTCAGGCAGATTCTTTACCAGCTGAGCCACAAGGGAAGCCCAAGAATACTGGAGTGGGTAGCCCATCTCATCTCCAGAGGATCTTTCCGACCCAGGAATAGAATCGGGGTTTCCTGCATTGCAGGTGGATTCTTTACCAACTGAGCTATCAGAGAGCCTAGAGCACTATATTTCCTGCTGCCCTAGCTGCTAACTCCCCTGAGTACCTGGTGCTGCCAGAACCTCTGTGACCCTAGCAGCTGCACCACCTCTGCACCTGCCCCTCACTGCGGCAGACCCAAGTCCTTCAGGGAAGCCTCAGGAGCAAACCCCAGTGGATGACCCACATGCAGAGGTGGAAATAAAACCACAGTTGAAACCCAGGGGCAGTGCGGCTAAAGAAGAAGACCCAAAACCTTCCCACCAGCTGTACAAGCTTCAGGTTAAATTCACATGATCAATTAGGCAGACTCTATGCCTATGGAATATATAAAAGGACATTGAGTGCTCCCACAAAAGAAAATGCACTAGTTCTGATAGCTGTGAACATTCGGGGCAAGAAAACACAGGAGTAGGACCATATTAGAGCTTCCCCCACAGCAGATCCAGAGACCAGAACAGTGTTGAAGGGCATCCTAGGGAGGTGAGGTGGACTGTGACTCCCAGGAAGGGAAAGAACTCTGACAGCAGTGACTCAAGAAAAACATTTTTATTCTTATCTTTTGACTTGTTCTGTAGTTTCTTTTGGATTTTTTTTTCTTTTTCTTCCCACCCTCCATTGTTGTAGATGTCAATATTATTGGCACTATGAAATCTAAGAAAGCTTTTGAGTTCTTTTTTTCAATCGCACTTTTTATTGTCGTTATAAACCTCTCCCTATGTTGGGTTTTTGAAGTTCTGTGGAGCTTTCTGTTTTTTTTTTTTTTTCTTTCTTTCTTCTTTTTGTTTTTCCTTTTTTTTAATTTTAATTTTTTAAACCAGTGAGGCCTGGCATGCTGCAGTTCATGGAGTTGCAAAGAAATATTGCACAAATGAAGGAACAAACTAGCAACACAGAAGTCCAAAGAAATGAAGAGGAAATAGGCAAACTACCTGAAAAAGAATTCAGAATAATGATAGTAAAGATGATCAAAAAACCTTGAAAACAGAATGGAGAAAAATGCAAGAATCAATTAACAAAGACCTAGAAGAATTAAAAAATAACAATACAAAGACAAACAACACAATTATTGAAATTAAAAATACTCAAGAAGGAATCAATAGCAGAATATCTGAAGCAGAAGAAGGGATCCATGAGCTGGAAGATAAAATGGTGGCAATAACTTCTGAAGAGCAGAATAAAGTGAAAATAATGAAAATAACTGAGGATAGTCTCAGTGACCTCTGGGACCATATCAAATGCACCAGCATTTGAATTATAGGGGTCCCAGAAGAAGATGAGAAAAAGAAAGGGACTGACAAAATTTTTGAAGAGACTATAGTTGAAAATTTCCCCAACATGGAAAAGGAAACAGTCAATCAAGTTAAAGAGGCACAAAGAGTCCATACAGGATAAACCCAAGGAGAAACACACCAAGACACATACTAATCAAACTAACAAAGATTAAATACTAAGAAAGAATATTAAAAGCAGCAAGGGAAAAGCAACAAATAACTTACAAGGGAAACCCCATATGTTTAACAGCTGATCTTTCAGCAGAAACTCTGCAGGCCAGAAGGGAATGGCAGGATATATTTAAAGTGATGAAAGGGAAAAATCTACAACCAAGATTACTGTACCTGGCAAGATTCTCACTCAAAATTGATGGAGAAATCAAAAGCTTTTCAGACAAGCAAAAGTTAAGAGAATTCAGTAGCACCAAACCAGATTTACAACAAAAGTTAAAGGCACTTACATGGTTAAGCTACTGGAGAAGTTTGCCATTTCCTCCTCCAGGGGATTTTCCTAACCCAGGGACTGAACACTCGTCTCCTGCATTGCAGGCAGATTCTTCACCACTGAGCCACCTGGGAAGCCCAAATATTTTGATATGAATATTCAAGTAAATTGTTAGATAAAATAATTCCCATTTCAATTAGCATTCATATGTGTGAAAATTTAGGAAAGATAAAATTACAGACAGTAACAGTGAGTATCTCTGATGTGTTGTAGTAGACAATATATACATATATGCATATATATATATATATCTTCTTATATTTATGCATTTTCTATAACATATGTAGAAATAACATGCAGCCAGGACATGGAAGCAACCTAGATGTCCATCAGCAGATGAATGGATAAGAAAGCTATGGTACATATACACAATGGAGTATTACTCAGCCATTAAAAAGAATACATTTGAATCAGTTCTAATGAGGTGGATGAAACTGGAGCCTATTATACAGAGGGAAGCAAGCCAGAAAGAAAAACACCAATACAGTATACCAATGCATATATATGGAATTTAGAAAGATGGTAACAACAACCCTGTATGCAAGACAGCAAAAGAGACACAGATGTATAGAACAGTCTTTTGGATTCTGTGGGAGAGGGAGGGGGGGATGATTTGGGAGAATGGCATTAAAACATGTATAATATCATATAAGAAACAAATCGCCAGTCCAGGTTTGATGCAGGATACAGGAAGCTTGGGGCTGATGCACTGGGATGACCCAGAGGGATGGTATGGGGAGGGAAGTGGGAGGCGGGTTCAGGATGGGGAACACGTGTACATCCGTGGTGGATGCATGTTGATATATGGCAAAACCAATACAATATTGTAAAGTAAAAAAAAAAAATAATAATAATAATAAAGAAAAAAATCTGTCAAAAAGCGAAAAAAAAAAGAAATAACATGTAATTATTCTACAGAAAAATATTGGCAATTAAGACACTATACTCTTACTGTACCTATTGTATCTTTCTCATCCTTCTGTATTATAGGTGATAAAAACCCATAGACTACTTTTCCCAGATGCCATTTCCAGCTTTGTGTCTATTAGGTTGTATCAGTGGGAGGTACTATAAGGAAACTAGAAAGTGAGAGAAAGAAAGAAGCCATTTTTCTGTTTTGTTTTTTCTTTTCTTTTTCTCTTTCTTTTCTTCTCTCTCTTTTATTTCCCTCCTTTCCCTTTCCTTCCCTCCCATTTTCTTTTCTTTTTAATTTAATTTTTTTAAATTTTATTTTATTTTTAAACTTTACAATATTGTATTGGTTCTGCCATATATTGAAATGAATCCGCCACAGGCATACATGTGTTCCCTCCCATTTTCTTTGCTTGATTCCTGGTTAGGCAGAATGGGCCTAATTGTGCAGTTAAGTCATGGATAGGCAGCAGTGTGCTCCAGACTCTAGCTCTAACTGTAGCCATGAGAATTCCAGAAGCTAACACAGCACTTGTTTGCTCTGATCCCTATAGTTTCAGTGCACTCATGTCCTTTTGGCTCCAATGACAAAAATAGCAGGTGACTTCAAGCATGCAGATTTCTACAACATCAGTGTTGCTTTCTCTCACACACATGAATACAGGCAGACATACCTACATTGTAAAATAAATTAACAATGAGAATATGTTGGTCTTGGGATATTATGATACTACTCATATAGTTCTTTTCTTTCAAGTGGAAGCCCCCTCTACTTTTCATGCATGAGGCCTCCTGTCTGATCCCCACACTTTTCTCTTCATTCTTATATATCTATTGCATTCTCATTGACAAGATTCTTTTTTTGACATAAGACATTCCTTTGCTGATTCTTCTTCTCTGTCTTGTCCTTAATCCAGTATGTTCAAATATTGCCCATTCAAAACAAGTTTTCAAGCCCCCTTGGAGTTTTAGGAGGAAAAGACAAGGGCCTCAAAGGTGAGAATAACTAGTAATCCTAAAACAAAAGAGTCTGATTAAAAGAAAACCAGGAATTAAATGCAGACCAATACCCCCAAGGACTTTTCTGGAGCATAGAAAATCTACGCTAGATTTCTTGTCCGTATTCACATGCATTAATGGGCCATGTGTATCTTCAAATACTCTATGGTTCATTTTGGGCTTCTTTTTCCCTTTCTCCTCTTCTTGCTATGCCTTCTTTATATGGTAGTGTTAGTTCCATACTTGCAATTATTTTCCATAAGTTTCCTGAAAATTCCAAGATATTTTCTTTTCAATTGAGCTATAGTATTGTTTTGATTACTTCTATCAACTCCAGAGATAGGTATTAAGATTACTCTAATTTTATACTTATATACTCAAAATACTGAGGTATATAGAAGTTAAAAAACTTCTATGAGTCATGAGATCACATGACTGATAAATGACAATCTGGAGAATAAATTCATATTTATCAGATTGTGTGTCTTATTGAGAATATCAAATACATAACAATCCTGCTTCCCTGCACTTCCCTGCACTTCCCTGACAACTCTCACAGACTAAATAGAAAGCCTTGTGAACAACTATCCATCTATCTATCTATCTACCTATCTATCATCTCTAGAGGATATCTATCATCTCATTTTCTAGATTTTCTCATCTAGAAAATGAAGATAACCTCTATTCAAAGTACATACAGGAATAATTCTGGTCCAGCTTGGTCTTTCTTTTATGGGCCCCCTAGAGAGTAAGATCCCACTCCAGTACTCTTGCCTGGCAAATCTCATGGACGGAGGAGCCTGGTAGGCTGCAGTCCATGGGGTTGCTAGGAGTCGGACACGACTGAGCGACTTGACTTTCCCTTTTCACTTTCATGCATTGGAGAAGGAAATGGCAACCCACTCCAGTGTTTTTGCCTGGAGAATCCCAGGGACGGGGGAGCCTGGTGGGCTGCCGTCTATGGGGTCGCACAGAGTTGGACACGACTGAAGCGACTTAGCGGTAGCAGCAGTAGAGAGTAAGATAATTCCTTCTTACTTTAGAGTCCTCAAGAAAGACCAGAAAGGGACCAGCTTTGGGGTGTTAATTCCAAGAAGAATTGTATCACACTGCAGCTCTCACCTGTGATCTCAGAGTGTGGCAAGAATTTGTTGTTGTTTTTCAAATTACCTATGTACTGTGATTGGGACTTCCCTGGTGGCTCAGACATTAAAGAATCTGCCTATAATGTGGAAGACTCAGTTTCAATCCCTGGGTTGGGAAGATCCCCTGGAGAAGGGAATGGCAACCCACTCCAGTATTCTAGCCTGGAGAATTCCATGAATAGAGGAGCCAGGTGGGCTACAGTCCATCAGGTCATAAACAGTTGGTCACAACTGAGTGACTAACACACACACACACACACACACATTGTGACAATGTAATTGTCAATTCTTCATCACCTTTACTTAAATTTTTTAAAGAAATTTACTGTAGCATCGCCCTAAGTGGTCTAACTCATAGGATCATTAGCCATTGACAGTATCTAAGGTTTAGTATTGACTGAGCAAAACAAAATCTCCAAATAGGGCAACTCAAAGTTGTATTCCTGGAGGTCATAGGTCAGAGGGTTCTCTGTGGGAGTTCATTTCTCTGCACTAGAAGCACTTTTTTCCTTCACTGCCATGTTCCCCCACATTGACCAGGGATTTCTCAGCCCACTTTGGCCCTGGCAGTGACACTAGCTAGCTTGCATTTTTCTGTATGTGAGGACTCAACTCCAGTGAATTCTTCTATCCTGCTCTTGCACCTAAGATGTGCCAACATTTAGGCAGTATGCATGCCTATGATCATGCTGTTTGTTCATAGCCAGGCTTGGATATTGGTCAAGGCCAATGACTTAGGGACAGTTATATACTTTGTATATAGTCTGATAAAAATTCTTCTTTAGATAAAGTTATCTGTAACATGTGTCAAAATTTATTAAATTGCTAGTGAGGGAGACAGCAAGACAACAAAAACGTTTAGAACAGAATGTGCCTGTTCCAAAAGGACATTGAAATGGAATGTTACAAAGTTGGAGACTATGAATACTTAGATAAATATGAGCTGGTTTTTATACTAATTCAAGTTTCGTTTTAGGAAGTCTTAAACACATAATGCCCTTGCCAGTTGTTACTAAGAAAGCTTGTAGCAATAGGGTACAGGCTAACTATCAGTCAGAAGATTTTTAAAAAGCAGTGCATTTATGCAGCAAATGTTCTGAATATATCTGCCTGAGATTGGGATTATGTTTGCATCCTCCAGCAATAGTAAATAAGAGGACCACCTATCAGGAAAGCATGAAACAGTTAATAGAGATTGGAAACAGAATACCAAATAATAATTTAGCATCAGCAATTTTTTTCAAAACTGAAATGAAGAGGCAAAATATAAAGTTTGTCTATTTCTTGGTTTGAGGATTTTTTTTTTCTTTAGATATCACTCCTCTTGGTTTCCCCCTCCAAACAACAATTCATTCCCATTTTGACTTACTGTTTGATTAATTAGCTTTTTACAATTTTGAATTTAGCAAAAATTGAACATAGGTTTACTTTATACACTGTTATTACAATCATGATAATCAGTAAAGTTTGTACTTATATTGATATTATTCCTTTAATTTAACCTTCAACATCTAGGAAGAATGTCCAAATAAAATTCCAAAGTAAATCAATCTTAATGGTAACAAACTAATTTTATCTATGAATCTGGGCTTTTAAATTGTGTTCTTTTTCTATATACCTTGATATATTTACATAAATGCATCGAGTGTTACCAAAACTGAATTCCCCCTAAAGCTAAGTTTGTGATTAACCTCTCTATTCACAACTTTATTCCCTTTCTTCTCCTGTGCCTGTTCCCCTCAAGAATGAAGAGTATGGGGGCTTCCCTGGTGGTTTAGTGGTCTTCCTCAATCTGCCTACCAATGCCGGGGACATGGATTCAATTCCTGATCTGGGAGGATCTCACATGATGAGGATCAACTAAAAACCCAGGTGCCACAACTATTAAACCTGTGCTCTAGAGCCTGGGCAGAGAAGGCAATGGCAACCCACTCAAGTACTCTTGCCTGGAAAATCCCATGGATGGAGGAGCCTGGTAGGCTGCAGTCCATGGGGTCGCAAAGAGTTGGACACGACTAAATGACTTCACTTTCACTTTTCACTTTCATGCATTGGAGAAGGAAATGGCAACCCACTCCAGTGTTCTTCCCTGGAGAATCCCAGGGACGGGGGAGCCTGGTGGGCTGCCGTCTATGGGGTCGCACAGAGTCAGACACGACTGAAGTGACTTAGCAGCAGCAGCTAGAGCCTGGGAGCACGACTACTGAGCCCATATGCCCTAGAGTCCATGCTCTGCAATGGGAAAAGTCACCACAATGAGAAGCCCATGCACTGCAACAAGAGAGTAGCTCCTGTTTGCCACAACTAGAGAAAAGCCTGAGCAGCAATGAAGACACAGCAGAGCCAAAAATAAATCAATAAGTAAAAATTATTTTTTAAAAAAGATTGAGGAGTATCAAAGTAAAGAAGGTATTGAAACCATATACAAACCCCAGTGTCCCTGTCTTCTGAAACAAAAGATTGGCTTTAGTCTCCCAGGCCTCCCCAGAGTCTTGAAAGGCCAGCTCAAAAGTTAATGATTAGAAAATGTGAAGATGTAGAAACAAAGAGTAGCTGTTGAGCAGAGAAACTGGTAACAATGTAGACTGTAAATCCACCACAAAGCAGAATCACCAAACTCCCTGTTCCCTGAAAGATATAGATAAAGGTCTGACACACATTCCTAAATTGTTTTTACAGGAAGCAGACCCCCACCAGATGAAAATGCTTGATATTCTCTCTTGAGAGTCCCTTGGACAGCGAGGAGATCAAACCAGTTAATCCTAAAGGAAATCAACCCTAAATATTCATTGAAAGGACTGACGCTGAAGCTGAAACTCCAATTCTTTGGCCATCTGATGTGAAGAGCTGACTCACTGGAAAAGACCTCAGGGTCTGGGAAAGATTGAGGGCAGGAGGATAAGGGAACAACAGAGCATGAGATGGCTGGATGGCATCGCCAATTCAATGCACATGAATTTGAGCAAACTATGGGAGATAGTGAAGGACAGGGAAGACTGGTGTGCTGCAGTCCATGGAGTGGCAAAGAGTAGGACACAACTTAGTGACTGAACAACAACAACAAATGCAAGGAGTACGGGCATCTCATGTTCAAAAGACCTGAACTCCTCAATGGCTTTCAGGAAAGGAGTTTTAAAGGCAGAGTTAAGGAAGGGGCTACAGGGTGCTTGATCAGCTTGTGCACAATTCTCAGATTTGTTGGCAAGGTTAAATTTAAAGCATCACCAACCTTCTGCTTTCAACCTGTCTGAGAGCTACATGCTTGCAAGTCAGCAGTTTTCTCATTATTATATTAAATATTTAATGAAACTAAATTAAAGCTCAGTAGCTTTTCTGAGCAGTGAAACCAGTATATAGGCAATCTAGGAAGTTCAGAGTAGTCTTTTTATGAGATTATAATCCAAAAATATGCAAATCAGAGAGAAGACAAATGGGAGCACTATTTGGGCTATGAGACTACAAAGCAGAGATCTCCACATATTTTTTTTTTCCATCACTACTGTAAAAGACTTGTTGATACCTCCCACAGTTCAATAATTTTAAGAATATTTAAAAATACTTATAAATAAAGTTTTTGAAACAAAAATGAAAATAAATTAATTTCAATTATATACTTCATATATCCCACTGGATAGTCTTATATGTGCTCTGGAATATGCATAACTTTCTGTGGGGATCATTTCTCTACTACCAGTTTAGACATGTAACTCTGCTGTTTGAAAGCCTGAAATGTTCTCTGTTAACCTTTACAACGTACAACTTTAGGAGATAATATCAAACACTTCCCAAAATATTGATTCCAATTTACATTCCAGTAGTGTATGTACCTTCAAGTTGTTCTTCATCCCTTACCAACAACTGAAATATTTGATATTTTATATTTTGATATATCTTTTTTCTGTATTCCACTAATTTCTTTTAAATCCATTTTAATATCAAATAAAATTAAAATAACATCAATAAAAGAGCAACCCTCGAATAAAATCTTTTCATTCTAGATATCAAAGTTTCTCAAGGTCTTACAACTTTAAAGAACAAAGTTTATACATTTTCTGTTCTCGATATTGTTATGTTACAATGAACAATGTTTCTTAGTATTATGTCCTTGATAAAGAGCAGAACTGATCCCACAATTTTGCAGAAATTCTCATGAAAAGAAAGCTGCTTTGATAGAGTGGCAGTATTGAGAAGCCTTGGTTTTTGAAACTGTATCAGAGCACTTGAGAAAATGTGCTGTTAGAAATCATATTTGACACTGAGAACCTAAATACATAGACTTCAATCTGGGAGAGATCAAAATGCTTTGTATGCTATAAGAGCCTCAGGAAGAGCTGGCCATGCTTAATCTCACTTCTGTTAAACCTAAACAAAATTTTCTTGCTTGCACAGTTCAGTTCAGTTCAGTTGCTCAGTTGTGTCCAACTCTTTGCGACCCCATGAATCACAGCACGCCAGGCCTCTCTGTCCATCACCAACTCCCGGAGTTCACCCAGACTCACGTCCATCGAGTCAGTGATGCCATCCAGCCATCTCATCCTCTGTCGTCCCCTTCTCCTCCTGCCCCCAATCCCTCCCAGCATCAGAGTCTTTTCCAATGAGTTAACTCTTTGCATGAGGTGGCCAAAGTACTGGAGTTTCAGCTTTAGCATCATTCCTTCCAAAGAAATCCCAGGGCTGATCTCCTTCAGAATGGACTGGTTGGATCTCCTTGCAGTCCAAGGGACTCTCAAGAGTCTTCTCCAACACCACAGTTCAAAAGCATCAATTCTTCGGCGCTCAGCCTTCTTCACAGTCCAACTCTCACATCCATACATGACCACAGGAAAAACCATAGCCTTGACTAGCCGGACCTTTGTTGACAAAGTAATGTCTCTGCTTTTCAATATGCTATCTAGGTTGGTCATAACTTTCCTTCCAAGGAGTAAGCGTCTTTTAATTTCATGGCTGCAGTCACCATCTGCAGTGATTTTGGAGCCCAAAAAAATAAAGTCTGACCCTGTTTCCACTGTTTCCCCATCTATTTCCCATGAAGTGATGGGACCGGATGCCATGATCTTCATTTTCTGAATGTTGAGCTTTAAGCCAACTTTTTCACTCTCCACTTTCACTTTCATCAAGAGGCTTATTAGTTCCTCTACACTTTCTGCCATAAGGGTGGTGTCATCTGCATATCTGAGCTTATTGATATTTCTCCTGGCAATCTTGATTCCAGCATGTGTTTCTTCCAGTCCAGCGTTTCTCATGATGTACTCTGCATAGAAGTTAAATAAGCAAGGTGACAATATACAGCCTTGACGTACTCCTTTTCCTATTTGGAACCAGTCTGTTGTTCCATTTCCAGTTCTAACTGTTGCTTCCTGACCTGCATACAAATTTCTCAAGAGGCAGGTCAGGTCGTCCGGTATTCCCATTTCTTTCAGAATTTTCCACAGTTTCTTGTGATCCACACAGTCAAAGGCTTTGGCATAGTCAATAAAGCAGAAATAGATGTTTTTCTGGAACTCTCTTGCTTTTTCATGATCCAGCAGATGTTGGCAATTTGATCTCTGGTTCCTCTGCCTTTTCTAAAACCAGCTCGAACATCAGGAAGTTCACGGTTCACATATTGCTGAAGCCCGGCTTGGAGAGTTTTGAGCATTACTTTACTAGCGTGTGAGATGAGTGCAATTGTGCAGTAGTTTGAGCATTCTTTGGCATTGCCTTTCTTTGGGATTGCAATGAAAACTGACCTTTTCCAGTCCTGTGGCCACTGCTGAGTTTTCCAAATGTGCTGGCATATTGAGTGCAGCACTTTCACAGCATCATCTTTCAGGATTTGAAATAGCTCAGCTGGAATTCCATCACCTCCACTAGCTTTCTTCGTAGTGGTGCTTTCTAAGGCCCACTTGACTTCACATTCCAGGATGTCTGGCTGTAGGTCAGCGATCACACCATCGTGATCATCTGGGTCATGAAGATCTTTTTTGTACAGTTCTTCTGTGTATTCTTGCCACTTCTTCTTAATATCTTCTGCTTCTGTTAGGTCCATACCATTTCTGTCCTTTATCGAGCCCATCTTTGCATGAAATGTTCCCCTGGTATCTCTAATTTTCTTGAGGAGATCTCTAGTCTTTCCCATTCTGTTGTTTTCCTCTATTTCTTTGCATTGGTCGCTGAGGAAGGCTTTCTTATCTCTTTTCGCTATTCTTTGGAACTCTGCATTCAGATGCTTATATCTTTCCTTTTCTCCTTTGCTTTTCGCTTCTCTTCTTTTCACAGCTATTTGTAAGGCCTCCCCAGACAGCCATTTTGCTTTTTTGCATTTCTTTTCCATGGGGATGGTCTTGATCCCTGTCTCCTGTACAATGTCACGAACCTCAGTACATAGTTCATCAGGCACTCTATCAGATCTAGGCCCTTAAATCTATTTCTCACTTCCACTGTATAATCATAAGGAATTTGATTTAGGTCATACCTGAATGGTCTAGTGGTTTTCCCTACTTTCTTCAATGTAAATCTGAATTTGGCAATAAGGAGTTCATGATCTGAGCCACAATCAGCTCCTGGTCTTGTTTTTGCTGACTGTATAGAGCTTCTCCATCTTTGGCTGCAAAGAATATAATCAATCTGATTTCAGTGTTGACCATCTGGTGATGTCCATGTATAGAGTCATGTATTTCTATATATTTCTGCAGTATTACACATTCTGAGGTTATTTAGTGGGTTCACAAAAGTCTAGAAAATTGTCATATCTTGAAAATGAACAAATAAAAATAAAACAAATGGAATAGCAAATGAAAACAAAATGTCAGCTTTATTAAGAGGGGAAAATAAATTGCAGGACATTGCTCATTTTGGGGTTTTTCCAAGTGGCCGCTAGTGCTAAAGAAGCTGCTAGTGGTAAAGAACCCATCTGCCAATGTAAGAGATGTAAGAAACACAGATTTGATCCCTGGGTTGGGAAGATCCCCTGAAGGAGGGTATGGCAACCATTCCAGTATTCTTGCCTGGAGAATCCCATGGACAAATGAGCCTGGCAAGCTACAGTACCACGGAGTCGCAAAGAATCAGACATAACTGAAGCGACTTAGCATGCATACACTCTCATTATGAGAATAAATGAGTAATAGAAACACAAATTTATCAACTTATTCATCACCTAGAGGCCTTTCTAGTCTAGAAGAAGCAGAGAGAACCTAGGAGTTTCACTGCTTGAACTTCTTAATAGGGAAGTAATAGGACCTTCCCAGGTGGCACAGTGGCAAAGAAACCACCTGCCAAAGCTGGAGACGTGGGTTTGATCCCTGGGTCAGGAAGATCCCCTGGAGTAGGAAATGGTAACCCATTCCAGTACTCTTGTCTGGAAAAGTCCATGGACAGAGGTGTCTGGCAGGCTACAGTCCATGGGGTCGAAAAGAGTCAGACAAGACTGGGCACACAAATATCAGAAGTACAAAAGAACATCATGCATTGTCTGCTAGTGTTCTTTGCCTGATTCTACTATGTTGATCATTTCTTTCTTATTGAAATATAACAGCTAGTTTAAGGATATTTTTGTTTATCCAGTCATATACATTAAAAGCATCTCTGTTTGTGGTTGATATTTGACTGTGGCTTATTGTGATTTTACCATTGATTTTTTTTTTTTCAATTTCAGTATAGTCAGATTTTGTTTGGGGATTTTTCTTCAGAAATGGCCGAAGTAAGGAAGTATTAGTAGACGTGAATGAAAGAAGAGACATACTGTAATGTGGTCCAGGTTCAGATTCAAAATTGTAAAAAATTAATTCTATCTAAAATAAAGTTCTTAATCCACTACAATCCCAGTCAAGACACTTAGCATGATTTTAGTGAAGCTTGACTATCAGGTCTTAAATTTACCAGAGATAAAGTACAAGAGAAAGCCTGAAAAAAATATATAAGGAATATTTAACTGTATCTTTATTATATGAAAAAGAGATTTGCTATTTCTTTTTCTTTCTCCTTTTTTCAGGAAAACACAGACCCTAGGGGTTTGAAAGAAAATTGAACAGGCATATGTTTCCAATACACATTAAAGTTCTTTAAAATGAACACTTCTTTCCTTTAATTGTATTTCGGTTCAACTTGGAGATTCTCCTCCCTCTAAATGAGGGAAGGACCTCCTGCTTTCCCCATCACAGGCAAGGGGCGGAGCATCCTCTAGAAGCTTAGAAGAGTGAGCCAGCCCTGGCCAGTCTTGGGGGAGGAGCTGCATTACATACAGACTTCAGAGGCCTCGCAGAAGAGAGAAAGAGAAGCTTGGAGGTAATGGCTGTCGTGAAAAGATAGTTATTTTCGGAGATTTCTGGAGACTTGGCAGTAAAGGTGAGAAAAGAAGGGGCTGCTGCTTTGGAGTCGTGGAAAAGGAGCGTTGTTTTGTGAGAGTCGTAGTTTCTTTGAGGGAATTCTGACTGAATTTTGTATTCCTTCGAGATATTTTAAAACTCCACACTTTAAGAGTGGGGGAGGTGATCAGATTACACCTGCGGAAAAAATACTTGGGAGGTTGCAAAAGCAGACATTCGAGTAGGGCATTTTATGTTTCAGTCAAAAAGCAATAGTAACAGAAATAAATGATGAAACAAAACTTGAAAAATTAATCTTCCTTATTAAAAAAAAAGAGATTATGTTGTGATAATGCCAAATGAGAAATGAAGTTATTAGTTGGGAGTGCTGGGTTTTTATATTACTTTGGTTGTTGATTGTATTTCCAACAAATCTTGCTGTTTTGGTGGAGTTTGTATAGTAATAATCTGAAATAGTGTATAACTGCGAATTTAAGTACTAAAGACAGTAAGAAGTTTAGTTTATTGTCAGGGAATACTCAGTGTCTTAAAAGGATAACTTTTTTTATGGATGTGTAAAAGATGATCATTGTCTATGTCTCTACCAAGCTATCAAAAGAATGATATATTCCAATTTATACTGTAATATGAAAAATATCTGTAAGCTCATGAGCTGAAGAATAATAGGCTTATACTGATATAATAAAACACAACAATATATCTAGTAATGATGTCTAAGGAAAAAAGAGGAAAATTTCCACTACTCTGCCCAGATTTCACTTAGCATGAGTAGCTATGTCAGCATAAAAAAATTGAGATGAGAATTTAAAAACATGGGGGAAAAAGCTACCTGCCAAAAAAATGAGTAAATATGGAAACATGGGAAAGGTGTTCAAATTTGTTACTGGAGAAATATAATTTAAAGTAGTGTATTCTAGTATGTAGAATGAGAAAAGGACATATATGTGTGTATATATATATATATATATGAATACATTATTTGAAATTACATATGTACACAGACAAACACATATGATGAGGGAAAAATCAAGGGGATTTTGCTCAAATATAAGCAGTAAACCAATTCAGGGGTTGGAGTAAGAATGATGTGTATTTTCTTCTTTAGACTTTTATGTACCTTTAGTTTTGTTTTGTTTTGTTTATGTTTTTGGAAGCACGGGATGGAGCTGAAAGAGAAAAATCCATTTTTTTACAGACATTTAAATATTCAAACACACTCCACTGTCTTTAACTAAAGGTGGATTTTTCTGTGGACCTGAGAAAGCTGGTTTTCTGGTTGCTTGTGCTTTGCTTGCAGTTCAAATATTTAGACTATGTCCAGACTTTGGTTCAAGCAGAAAATATTTATTTGTATTTTTATGTACTTTTGAGAAAGAATTCAAAAAATGTTCAAAGCATATTATGGAATAGTCATGTAGGATAGTTCACCATAATTTTGAATACTATGCAGCTGTAAAAAAAATAAGCTAATGTAGTGAGCTAAGTGCAAAAAATAAGAAAATATATAGAAGGTATATTCTAAAAATAAGCACGTTGCAGAATGGCCTGTAATAATATAGGTACATTTTATGCAAGAAAACTTTGGAAATATGTGTGTACTTTATTAATTGGAGATATATAAGTATAATTGGAAACAGAACATTTCAACTTTTTATATATTACGTTTCTCCATTTAAAAAATCTTATTCTGAAAATAGTAAGCTTGAATCAGATTCATTATGAGAAAATGAGATAAAATTTGAGAAATGTAGGATTATCTTATAAAAGTTATTCACAAAAAGATGATGTGGTGGTGGTGGTGGTTTAGTCACTAAGTCATGTCCGACTCTTGCGACCCCATGGACTGTAGGCCATCAGGCTCCTCCGTCCATGAGATTCTCCAGGCAAGAATACTGGAGTAGGTAGCCATTTCCTTCTCCAGGAGATCTTCCTGATCCAGGAATCGAACCCACGTCTCCTGCATTGCAGACATATTCTTTCCCAACTGAGCTATAAGGGAAGCTCAAAAGATGATGTAGAAAATATTTATTGATGTGAGAAGATGTTAAAATATGTTATTAGGAAGGATAAAGGTCTGGTTTCCAAAAACATGCACATTTATTAATATGTTTAAGAAAAATATATAGAGCAAGCCATTATATTTTGACCATTATTGTGAGAATTTGCTTGCTTTCTTGGAAAATCAAAAGATGAAGGAAGATACGCAATATGCATGAAGGATATAACAACAAACATTAAAATGAGGAAATAGAATCCCACTTTTATATGACACCTACACAACTCTGAAGTTGAGAATGAACAAGTCTAGAAGCAAAAAAACAAAACAAAAAAAACCCATCTAGAAGCCTGAGAAGGCTACAGTCTGGTCGGTATAGTTCCTACCCTTCCTGACCAAAGACCTGAGTATCTGCAGTAGTTCTGGTTCAAGGCACAAGATGGCACTTGCCAGGTGTCCTAAATTTTCTTTCAGGCAACCATATTTATGAAGTGGACAGACAAAGCAATGAGATGTATTTTCTGTTATGAGACAATATGTAGAATGTGATTGCAGTTCGTTGAAAAATTGCACATGTATAAAATAAAAACACACCAAGACTGATATGAGAATTCAAACAGAAAGCATTAAAAAAAAAAAAAAAGGTAGTTACACAGATTGGGCCTATAGAGATTGACAAGGCAATTGTTATTTCCCTTTTTTCCTGTCCCCAAAGCATACTTTTCATGAGGGAGATGATTTTAGTATCAACTTAATAACATAACTGTGTCACAGAGAACGTTTCAAATACCAAGAACAAGAAGGAAAATAAACAAGGCCTCTACATCACAGTCGAGATTTTTATCTCATTCCTGTGTTTCAGAAGAGCATGCCTGCTAAAGTTTTGGTAGGGAAACTTCTTTACAGCTTTTCCATTTAATTGGTTTGCTTCCCTGTCTTCTTTTGGACAGCTTAGGTTAATGTCTGAGATGCACATGGCCTGCGGAATCTGTGTATAACACCAGTTGAGCCTCAGAAGGGCAGCACGACCACAAAACAGCCAAACAGGGAGAAGGCTCTGCTGGACAAGCAGCTGGAGTGAGAATAAAAACAACCGGATCACAGGGGCATACCCTGCACTATCCATGTGATATTGGGTAAGGTTCTTCCCATCTCATGTAATATTTCACATAAAAAACATGTTGAGAACTTGGGGTATAAGAGGTATAGTTTATTTTGTTTCCTGCTCTGTAGCCATAACATTTTAAATTAAAAGACACATTTCATACTAAAATTATGTTAGGTTGGTAATTCGAGATACAATTCTTTTGCCCCTGTTCTGCAGCCCTAATGTTTTGTAATTAAAAGCCATTGCTTCTAGTTTTGGAGAGAATATCTCATGTGTTTAACCACTATGAAGAAATAATTGAAGAGGCTATTCAGGTGTCTACCAGAGGTTGCAGCCAGGGACCTGACTCTACAATCCTTGACAGCTTTGCTCAGTTGCTGTCACCACATACTAGACAGCATGTTGTTGTTTAGTTACTAAGTTGTGTCTGACTCTTTGTGACCCTGTAGACTGTAGCCCACCAGGCTCCTCTGTCCATGGGATTTTCCAGGTAAGAACACTGGAGTGGGTTGCTATTTTTTTATCCAAGGGCTTTTCCTGACCCAGGGATTGAACCCAAGTCTCCTGCACTGGCAGACAGATTCTTTACCACTGAGCCACCAGGGAAGCACTAAATAGCATAGTTACAAGTATTTCTTAAGACCTGCTTAAGGTCTCACAGCCTTCCTCAAATAGACTTCTGTACACTCTCTTGAATAAGGCTATTGATGCCGAACCTCATTATCTGTGTCCATGAGATCTTTGATTGCTTTGGACAGGCAAGGCAGCACTAGCAGCTTTGGAAACATTAAAGCCCAGAATTCTGTTGTGATAACCCTGTGGGATTTAAAAGGCCCAAATTATCCAGGAACATAAATAATGTCCTGCCACTTCCAAAGCCCTTCCCACATGCATTCTTTTCTCACAGTACAACAGAAATAATAAAGATGTGATATTGGGTTTGTGTTATCATAATTTTCTTGTTTTTCTTCCCCTCCCCTCCAAAAGATGTCCATGTCTCTAATCTCCTCTCTCTGATATTATTCTTCTGATTTGTATCTTGTCTCCATCATCATTGTCCATGTTCTTTCTGCTTAGCAGGGTAAACTTCTTATCTGATCCTTTTTTTTTTTTTTTTGCCATATTTTAATTTAATCTAGTTGGCCCCCATTGAAAACACTTTATTCCGGCTACTTTGTGGGTTTCAGAGGATAAGAAGAGGCTACAGCAGTGAGAGCCATTTACTAGCCCTACTGCAGTAGAGTTAAGGGCCCTTCAAAAACTGCTTTTCTACAAAACTAGGCAGCTAGAACTGGATCAGTGTCCTGAGGAATTTTCCAGGACACTGCATATCTATTGATTGACTTCCTGTCTATATCCTGGTATACTAACAGTATGTTCGCAAATTCAGTTTCTCTGTGGTTAAATTAGGATTTCTTTTACCCGTTTCCATATCCTTCCTGTCTCATCTAGCTCTCACTACACACTTAGCTACTAAATTCTTTTTTTCATATTTAGACAACCTAGGTTATTGTCAGAGATGCTTTTGAGTTATGCATGTTTCTTAACTGGGATCTAGAATGGAGACATGAAAGTTAGCATAGTTATCAACATTTGAAAATGTTCTCTCCACTTAGCTAGTAAAGGTCTCAAACCCACAACTGTCTGCTTGCTTCCTTGTCATAATGCCTCTGTGACAAACTTAAAGGCTAAACATGGGGTTCTGCTGAGAGAAATCCATATCTCCTCACTGAAGAACCCTTGATGTCCTTTACTTAGATTGCTTAATGGAATAATTTTTATCTAGCCTGACCCTCCTGTTATATGTCTGTGAAAGAATGATGGCTTCTCTCTCTAGATCCCCTGATGCACAGTTTTCTTCCTCTCTGTTAATCACAGGAAGAGCTGTGTCATACTGCAGCTCTGTTTCTCTAACCTGAATTAGTCAGAGGTGCCAAGAGACAGGGGTCGTGTTTACTTATTCATTTTGATGATGAATGGTGTGAGGGCTTCACCAACTTTACCTACACTTTATATATATATAAAGTTTGTGAATTAGCAAAACATTATCTTAAGAGAACTAACCCTCAGAGAATGATCCATTTGGCAGTATGTAGGTTTTGTCACTTCCTGGGAAATGACACCCCTAGGTTAAAGGCAATAAAAATTAAATTTAACTCTTAATTTCTTGAATATTTTGTGAACAAAAATGCTCAATAAAGAGGATATTGAATTTCAAACAACAAAGGCACAAGAACAAGGAGTTGCCAATTTAAATGAGGATTGGATGAAATGAACATTTCTCTCCATAACCAACGATTATCAATTGTCATACTGCTAGGTCCCTGTGACACAGAAAAAATATGTTGTAACTAGTCTATGGTTGAGTGAAACTATAATGCAGATATGGTCAGTGTAAGAGCATAGTGCAGAAATATATTTTTTAATTTGTGTGAGAATGTGGATGTATGTGAAAGATGGGGGGTTCATAGATAAGTTTGGCAATTATTGAAAATTGTGGTTCACCAGCATGTTCACCAAGGACATAGATTAATTAATACTCACTGGGGGTTGCAGTCATTAATTCCCCTACAATCAGAAAGCGAATGACATAATCCTTTGTTCTACTCCAGAATCCTCAAGAGACAGGATTCCAAGTGCAGAAAGCCACGAGTACTGATCAAGAGAACATATCTTTCTGTTTGGAACTCAGGTAAAACTGGGTTTTGGGTGTTTTATTTTGTTTTTTAAATTTACCATCTTAACCATCTTTTTAAAAGTCTCTATTGAATTTGTGACGGTACTCCTGTTTTATGTTTTTGCTTTTTGGCCACGAGAGATGCGGTATCTTAGCTACCCAAGCAGGGCTCAAACCTGTGCCTGTGCTTAGTCACTCAGTCGTGTCTGACTCTTTGTGACTTCATGGATTGTAGCCTGCCAGATTCCTCTGTCCATGGGATTTCCCAGGCAAGAATACTGGAATGGGTTGCCATTTCCTTCTCCAGGGGATCTTCCCAACCCAGGGATAGACCCAGGTCTCCTGCACTGTGGATTCTTTACCGTCTGAGCCACTAGGGAAACCTTCAAACCTGTATCCCCTGAATTGAAAGGTGACATCTTAATCAGTGACCACTAGGGAAGTCTCGAAGACTTTTGCTTTAATTTTTTTTGCCCTCTTCCCAGCTTTGTGACTTTGCACATGAGCAAGAGTACTCATTTTCTTACTCTTTTCAACTCTCCATTGAATCATTTTTTCCCCACTTCATTATAAGTAAAATTGAAATTTCATTGCTGTTTACATTTGCATTTCTTTATTAGGGAAGGTGAATATCTTTATGGATTGTTTAGTTTTAATTTTTATTTTGGATATTTGAATTTTGAGGAGCCCCATTGAACAGCATATCCCCTTTCTCTGCTGAACAAATTGAACAAACTGATATAAAACAAATGAAGTTGCAGATGGAAGCCTAAACATCAGCTTTTGTACAAGGTGAAAGTAAGCTGCAGGGTATTGATTATTGAGTCAAGTGGACTTTAAAACAGCAAATTTAAACAACTTTACCAAACAGCCTGGAGGTTTGCAACTATATGGAAGGACAGAGGTCCCTGTAGTTACACTGTATGAGCTTGCTCACAGGGAAGTTAATATTGGGAGTGGGTAAGAACTTTTCCCTCAGAACGTTGTGAATTGTCTATTTATGTCTCTTGCTCATTTTTTTTAACTTCACTCTTTTCCTTATTAATATATAAGAGCTACTTTAGGGCTATTTTTTGAATCAGAACCAGTTTGTCAAATTTATTCTTGTGTTTTCAACTTGCTTTATAGTGTTTTTAAACCATAAATAGTTGTTTTTTTTTCAGTTTTAGTATATTCAGAGATATATTTCTCATATCTCTCTTCATTAAGGATTTTGGTAGATGTTTATGTTTAAAAAATGACTTGACTTGAAAAAAGCTGAAACTTTCTGAAGGATGAATGAGAGAAACTGAGTAACAGAGAAACATATCATGTCCCAGGGCCAGAAGAATTAACACTGTACAGTTTTAATTCTCCACAAAACAGTGTATTCATTCACTGTAATCACAAGCAAGGACTTAGCAGGTCTTTTTAGTGGACCATGACCAGTTGAGTCTTAAAATCTTTTGTAAAAATGTTAACAGAAAGGGCAAGAAAATATGTAAGAGATATTTTCAGCTGGGTCTTTACTATATGATAAAGGGATTTACTGTTTCCCTTTAGGAAGTCACCTACCCTTGTGGTTTGAATGGAAATGAAAGAGACGCAAGTTGCCATTTCTCTTTCAAGTCCTTTAGAAATGAACGTTTTTCTCCTTTAAGTGAATTTCAGTTAACTTGGTAATTCTCCTCCCTCTAATTGAGGAAAGGCCCCCTCCTTTCCCCATCACAGGGACGGGGCGGAGCATCCTCTGAGAAGCTTGGATTTGAGCTGTGCCTGGCCACTCTTGGGGGAGGGGCTGCATTTCACGAGGCTGCAGCTGACAAGAAGCTTCAAGGTAATGGCTGTCTTAAAGCTAGTTTTTTTCTGGGATTTCTTTGGGCTTTAGTGTTACGGTGGAAGAAAATAGAGGCTGTTTCCTGGGAGAGGTGGGAATAGAATATATTTTGGGGGAAATTCCCGTTATTGTGACAGAATCAATCCCCTGAAAATTCAGTTTCTCCGATATTTTTTGAAGTCCACAGTGTGGGAATGGGTGATCAGATTACCGCATCTAAATTAAGACTTCAGTGAGGCATGCTGTTCATGTTAATTTTTTACATGGCATTCCATGTTTCTATCCTTGGTACAGGTTTTATTGAAGTGTTTATTATTCTTCAAAAAATACCTGATAAGAAAAATGTAACCATAAAAAGTGCTTGACATGTAAAATATAAATGTACAAGGAACATGGAAGGGATTCAGATATGCTGTTGAGTGATCAACAATTTGTTTTAAAAAAACGTGTTATTGGTAACTAGATTTACATGTTAATAGTCAGCATCTCCGGAGTATTCAGATTACTGGGGATTTCAAAATATATTTTTAACCAGTTTCAGCATTTTTAGAACTGCTTTATTCCATGATCATTTTTATCATTGATAAATGATAAAAAAAAAAAGTAGAGCAAAATGATACTGAAACAAATTTGTACCGTTTGGTTTTAGACACAATCATTCATAAACACACAGACATGCAGCCATAACTAATCCCCCCATCTTTTGCCGATAGTTGAAATTTTCCTGGACCTGATCAAGTGCGTAGCCTGTTTGCTGTGTTGACTACAGCCCTATCTGTGTCCTCCTTGCAACTCATTCTTTCAGACAACAGGTATGACCATGGTCAGCAATAACCATTTTTCTGTATCTTTAAAGTTTAATAGTGAATCAGGAAGAGGATTTGGATTGTTTCTACTAGCCATTTTAAAAATATGTGACATGGTACATCCATACAGTTACAATTGAATGTTATATAGCTGACAAATAGAAGTATGAGCATGTAGTGATTTGAAAAGATGTCTGAAAAGTAGTATTAGGTGAAAATGAAAATTGCAGAATGGCAAACACCATATTATGTCATTTAAAGATAGAGGACTGTGTTAATACAATATGTGTAACATCAGGAAAAATAGAAGGGTACCTCACTAAATGGGATTATTTGTATAGTTTGAGAGACAGTACAGTTCTTGCTCTCTCTATTAAAAAACATTTTTTTAACAATATCAGAGAAAGAGTTTCAGGTAAAATGTTATAAATTAGGAGGAAATTACATTTGAAGTGATTCAAACAAAATCACATTGGAAATATTTATAAGGAAAATTCTTCAAACTGTGTGCTTGAGCACAGTAAAAAGCTGATTTTAAAGTAATATGTATTCACACACACACATTTATATATATATAGATATATATAAAGATATATATATATCTTTATATATATAAGATATTGAAAGGTAATTCAGAAAATTCAGAAAACAATAATATTGATTATTCTTACAGAATTATACTTTCTTTTAAAAATCATATCTTTTCACTTTTCAGTAAGCATGCATATTTTTGTCAGACCATTGCAACTAAAGGCATTAGCATTGCATTTTTTGTGATGCATAACGAAACTCTAAATTTTAGTATGGTATATCCTAGAAGCCTGAGAAAACTGCTGGCTTGCCAGGATGTAAGTTCCCACTCTTTTGCTCTAAGGATCTAGTAGTAACAGGATGCAACTCTGGTACTGCTCACAAGATGGCGCTTCTAGGATTTTCCAGATTTTCTCCAGGCAACTATTTTTTTGAAGTGAGCAAACAAAGCTGTGAAACCTATTTTATATTAGCAGACTACAAGACAGCTTGTAGAATGTGGTTTTAGTTTCACTAAAAAAAATTGTACATGTCTGGAAGACAAAGCCCCACATGAGGACTGATGTGAGAACTCAAACAAAGCAAAAAAAAAAAAAAAAAAAAAAAAGAAACAGAAAGAGAGAGCTACACAGATTTGGCCAAAAAAAGGAATAACGCAATTGTTACTTTCCTTCTTTCCTGCCCCCAAAGCATACTTTTCATGAAGGAGATGATTTTAGTATCAACCTAATAACATAACTGTGTCACAGAGAACATTTCAAATACCAAGAACAAGAAGGAAAATAAACAAGGCCTGTATATCACAGTTGAGATTTTATATCATTCTTGTGTTTCAGAAGAGCATGCCTGCTAAAAGTTTTGGTAGGGAAGCTTCTTTACACCTTTTCCATTTAATTAGTTCACTTCCCTGTCTCCTTTTGGACAGCTTAGCTTAATATCTGAGATGCACATGACCTGGGGAATCTTCAGGAATCTGTGACATCAATTGAGCCCCAGAAGGGCAGCGTGGCCATAGAAGTGCTGAACAAGAAGGCCCTGCTGCGGACAAGTAGCTAGAGTGAGAATAAAAACAACGGGATCACAGGGGCAACTCTGCACGATCCATGTGACATTGGGTAAGGCTCTGCACATCTCTTGTTAAAACATGGTTAAATTGAGAATATGGAGTGCAATTTGTTTTGATTCTGTTCAGTGACCATGTTTTAAATGAAAAATCACAAATTATGTTCAGTAAAGAATTAGATGTATTAAACTCCTGTAAAGAAATTATGCAAATGACACAGCCCCAGTCCAGGTCATACCACCCTTGTGTCCCCCAAGGCCTGTGCTGGCCATCTGAGGAGAGCTATTCTACCAAGTAGAATATTTCTGTGCTTTGAAGTTAAAGTAGATATCTTCGTTTTTTGTTTTTTTTTTTTTTTTTTAAAAAAAGAAGTTCTGCAAATGAGTATGATGATGTCTACTTATGGAAGACTTGCAGGTTTCAGCCAACTGTCTGACTCTCAATAAATTCTTGAAAACCACCCTATCCAATAAATAGCCATGACAGTCATTCCAAATATCTGATTCCTAAGCTCATCCTCTTAATGAGATCATTGTGCTCTTATCTGAATGCAAGAGACACAAACCTCAGGATCTGTGTCTGGATGCCTTGGGTAGATAGGGCAGTATGATATCTTTAAAAAATTAAAAGATTACCTTAGAATAAACCTCAAGAGGTCCCAAAATTTCAAAACACCCCATAAAAGCAATGGTGTCCCTGATGCATTTCATTGTTCAACACTCCCCTTCCTGAAGCTCCTGTCATCACACACTCATTCATTCTTTATATTTAATAGCTATTATATGCCTAAATACAGGGGCAGTATAGAGCTATTTCTCTTTTCTTATATTGTTAAATATTTTCCCCAACCACAGTATGTTTCTTTGGTGCCCAGTATTTATTCATCTTTTTGTCTGCTCTATTTTTATTTTCCACCTTCCTTCTCCTTTGACAGGGGAAACCCCTTTGCTTATTCTCTTTCCTTTTTCTTTAAGTGAATATCGCTCATTCAGAATGTTTGTTTAAGCTTCCTTGCAAGTTTTCAGGAGAATATGTATAAGCACTGAAGGAGGAAACTAGTTAGTAGCCCTAAGGCAATGTGTGTGCCTTTGTGTGCTCAGGCACTCAGTCATGTCCAACTCTTTGTGACATATGGACTGTACCCCACCAGGCTCCTCTGTCCACGGAATTTTCCAGGCAAGAATATTGGAGCAGGCTGCCATTTCCTTCTCCAGGGGATCTTCCCCACCCAGGGATCTAACCCATATCTGCATCTCCTGCATTGGCTGGTGAGTTCTTTAGCACTGAGCCACCTGGGAAGCCCCAGACCTAAGCAATAGATGCCTCTAAAATTACTGTTTTTATGGTTAACCAGGTACACAGACCAATGACCTAAAGATTTTTCTAGATGACTCAGAGTTCACTGGTTGATTTCCAGTTTATATCTAGATGTACCAGTCAATCACATGCACATTCAGATTATTAGTGCTCATTTTGAACATCTTTTCCCCTTCGTCCTTATGTTCAAATCTACTTCTTGCTATGCACTTAGACTGTTAACTGATCTTTTACCAATTATTTTAACCTTGTAATCTATTTTGATATATGGTAGTACCAGTGATTTCTTTGGTGAGCTATTAAAGTTAGAACTCAGTCCCAAACCCATGCCTGAATATCTGTCTGAGAACTTCTAACACATAACAACCTTGCCATAACACTTGTCTGAGAAACTCTGAAGTTTAGAGAGTATATCTTTAACAGTCTCTTATATCTCCTCAGTAAAGAACTGATAAGTATCTTTATTCAGGGTGCTGACAGGAATAAATTTGGTCCAGACTGGATCTTTCTTTTACTATGGATTCTCAGAGGATGATGGGGGATCACAGTACGAAGGGAATTCCCTTTATCTTTAAATCCACCAAGGCAAATCCAATGAAGGTCTTTCTCTTTGCTTGATAATCCTGTGAAGAGCACTGCAGCCTAGTTTATCTGCTTAAATACTGAGAGAGTAATAAAAGTTTATTTGCTGTGTGCTGTGATTATTACATTGTGGGGTCCTCATCTACCTTTCTTTAATTTTATTTCTTTTAATGTTTTCCATCCCATCATCCTAATTTTTGAATTCCTAGTAGCATCATCCATGGGCACTGTGTTAAGCTTTTGCATTACTCGGGAAATACAAAATTCTCCAAATGTGACAAGTTTATATTCTTGTGATCTCTAGGTCACTGGTTGGTCTTTTTTTTCTTTTTTCCTTATCATGTTTACATACATTTGACCAGAATTTATCATGTCCCTTTGGCCTTGGCAGTGATTTTCTGTCTAACTTGCCTTTTTCTTACCTGAAATGCTCACCCTTAGTGAGTTTTCTTCTGATGTCTTTCCCCTTTAGGTGGACTGGCATTTGACCAGTTCAGTTCAGTTCAGTCGCTCAGTGTATCCGACTCTTTGCGACCCCATGAACTGCAGCACGCCACGCCTCCCTGTCCATCACCAACTCCCGGAGTCCACGCAAACCCATGTCCATCGAATTGGTGATGCCATCCAGCCATCTCATCCTCTGTCATCCCCTTCTCCTCCTGCCCTCAATCTTTCCCAGCATCAGGGTCTTTTCAAATGAGTCAGCTCTTCACATCAGGTGGCCAAAGTATTGGAGTTTCAGCTTCAATATCAGTCCTTCCAATGAACACCCAGGACTGATCTCCTTTAGGATGGACTGGTTGGATCTCATTGCTGTCCAAGGGACTCTCAAGAGTCTTCTCCATCGCCACAGTTCAAAAGCATCAATTCTTTGGCGCTCAGCTTTCTTTGTAGTCCAACTCTCACATCCATACATGACCACTGGTAAAACCATAGCCTTGACTAGATGGACCTTTGTTGGCAAAGTAATGTCTCTGCTTTTTAATATGCAGTCTAGGTTGGTCATAACTTTCCTTCCAAGGAGTAAGCATCTTTTAATATCATGGCTGCAATCACCATCTGCAGTGATTTTGGAGCCCAGAAAAATAAAGTCAGCCACTGTTTACACTGTTTCCCCATCTATTTGCCATGAAGTGATGGGACCGGATGCCATGATCTTAGTTTTCTGAATGTTGAGCTTTAAGCCAACTTTTTCACTCTCCTCTTTCACTTTCATCAAGAGGCTCTTTAGTTCTTCTTCACTTTCTGCCAGTGAATATTAATAATAAAAACTTAACTTTGTTTACAGGCAGTTTCAACTCTGTGCCTGTGCCTTAGCAGTCATTCAATATTTTGAATATCCATTTAGAATCTAAAATGTCTTGCTTTACCTATGCTCATGGCCCCCTCATGGTATTTGGTAGTATTCCAAATGTACAATTTCTACTCTTTTACATGGACCTTATAAGCTAAAAAATATTGACATTTGTTTATTCTATAACCATTCTGTCTTTCATATGTTATTTGGCTTCCACTTTCTCACTGGGAATGTATTCTTAACCAGACCTCTGTCTCCAGATTATGGCACTTTGGCTTCTGCTCCTTCCTTTCCTTCTGCTCATATGCTTGAATGGCATGCCAGAATGTCAGTGGAGTTAAAGCTCTGCCAATAAGGATAAATTTCACAAGCTGTAGAGTACTGATGTCCTCCAGATTCTTGACATTTGTCTTCTGTTAACTAACTTCAATGAAACAGATACTTAGTGGAGATTTGAATTTGTGCAAAGAGTTACAGAACTGCATCAAAAGTCAGGTACCCACCAACATTTTTAAAGCAAATTCAAAAATAGAAGTTAATAAAAATTAGTTAATACCTGGAAGCAACCTAAATGTCCATTGACAGAGGGATAAATAAAGAAGATGCAGTCCCTATATACAATGGATTATTACTCAGCCGTTGAAAAGAATGCAGTAATGTCATTTGCAGCAACATGGATGAACCTAAAGATTATTGTACTAAATGAAGTAATTTAGACAAATATCATATGATATCACTTATATGTAGAATCTTTTAAAATGATACAAGTGAACATATCTACAAATCAGAAACAGACTCACAGACTTTGAATACAAACATATGGTAAACAAAAGGCAAAAGTGGGGAAGGGGTACCTTAGGAGTTTGGAATTTACATATACACACTACTGTATATATTAATAGATAATCAACAAAGGACCTGCTGTATAGAACACAGATCTCTACTTAGTATTCTGCAGTAACCTATATGGGAAGAGAATCTGAAAAAGAATGCATATATTATATGTATAACTGAATCACTTTGCTGTACCCCTGAAACTAACACAACATTGTAAATAAACTATGTGTGCTCAGTCATGTCCAACTCTTTGTGACCCCATGAACTGTAACCATCCAGGCTCCTTTTTTCATGGGATTTTCTAGGCAAGACTACTTGATTCGGTCACCATTTCCTCCTCCAGGGGGTAAATCAGCTATTCAGTTCAGTTCAGTTCAGTCGCTCAGTTGTGTCCGAATCTTTGAGACCCCATGAATCCCAGCACGCCAGGCCTCCCTGTCCATCACCAACTCCTGGAGTTCTCTCAGACTCACGTCCATCGAGTCAGTGATGCCATCCAGCCATCTCATCCTCTGTCGTCCCCTTCTCCTCCTGCCCCCAATCCCTCCCAGCATCAGAGTCTTTTCCAATGAGTCAACTCTTCGCATGAGGTGGCCAAAGTACTGGAGTTTCAGCTTTAGCATCATTCCTTCCAAAGAAATCCCAGGGCTGATCTCCTTCAGAATGGACTGGTTGGATCTCCTTGCAGTCCAAGGGACTCTCAAGAGTCTTCTCCAACACCACAGTTCAAAAGCATCAATTCTTCAGCGCTCAGCTTACTTCACAGTCCAACTCTCACATCCATACATGACCACTGGAAAAACCATAGCCTCGACTAGCCGGACCTTTGTTGGCAAAGTAATGTTTCTGCTTTTGAATATGCTATCTAGGTTGGTCATAACTTTCCTTCCAAGGAGTAAGTGTCTTTTAATTTCATGGCTGCAGTCACCATCTGCAGTGATTTTGGAGCCCCAAAAAATAAAGTCTGACACTGTTTCCACTGTTTCCCCATCTATTTGCCATGAAGTGATGGGACCAGATGCCATGATCTTCGTTTTCTGAATGTTGAGTTTTAAGCCAACTTTTTCGCTCTCCTCTTTCATCTTCATCAAGAGGGTTTTTTTGTTTCTCTTCACATTCTGCCATAAGGGTGGTGTCATCTGCATATATGAGGTTATTGATATTTCTCCCTGCAATCTTCATTCCAGCTTGTGCATCTTCCAGCCCAGCGTTTCTCATGATGTACTCGCATATAAGTTAAATAAGCAGAGTGACAATATACAGCCTTGATGTACTCCTTTTCCTATTTGGAACCAGTCTGTTGTTCCATGTCCAGTTCTAAATGTTGCTTCCTAACCTGCATACAAATTTCTCAAGAGTCAGGTCAGGTGGTCTGGTATTCCCATCTCTTTCAGAATTGTCCACAGTTTCTTGTGATCCACACAGTCAAAGGCTTTGGCATAGTCAATAAAGCAGAAATAGATATTTTTCTGGAACTCTCTTGCTTTTTTGATAATCCAGCGGATGTTGTCAATTTGGTCTCTGGTTTCTCTGCCTTTTCTAAAACCAGCTTGAACATCTGGAAGTTCACGGTTCACGTATTGCTGAAGCCTGGCTTGGAGAATTTTGAGCATTACTTTACTAGCGTGTCAGATGAGTATGCAATTGTGCAGTAGTTTGAGCATTCTTTGGCATTGCCTTTCTTTGGGATTGCAATGAAAACTGACCTTTTCCAGTCCTGTGGCCACTGCTGAGTTTTCCAAATGTGCTGGCATATTGAGTGCAGCACTTTCACAGCATCATCTTTCAGGATTTGAAATAGCTCAGCTGGAATTCCATCACCTCCACTAGCTTTGTTCGTAGTGATGCTTTCTAAGGCCCACTTGACTTCACATTCCAGGATATCTGGCTCTAGGTGAGCGATCACACCGTTGTGATTATCTGGGTCATGAAGATCTTTTTTTGTACAGTTCTGTGTATTCTTGCCACCTCTTCTTAATATCTTCTGCTTTTGTTAGGTCCATACCATTTCTGTCCTTTATTATGCCCATCTTTGCATGAAATGTTCCCTTGGTATCTCTAATTTTCTTCAAAGATCTCTATTCTTTCCCATTCTGTTATTTTCCTCTATTTCTTTGCATTGATCACTGAGGAAGGCTTTCTTATCTCTTTTTGCTATTATTTGGAACTCTGCATTTAGGTACTTATATCTTTCCTTTTCTCCTTTGCTTTCGCTTCTCTTCTTTTCACAGCTATTTGTAAGGCTTCTCCCAACAGCCATTTTGCTTTTTTTGCATTTCTTTTCCATGGGGATGGTCTTGATCCCTGTCTCCTGTACAATGTCACGAACCTCAGTCCATAGTTCATCAGGCCCTCTATCTATCAGATCTAGGCCCTTAAATCTATTTCTCACTTCCACTGTATAATCATAAGGGACTTGATTTAGGTCATATCTGAATGGTCTAGTGGTTTTCCCTACTTTCTTCAATTTAAGTCTAAATTTGGTAATAAGGAGTTCATGATCTGACCCACAGTCAGCTTCTGGTCTTGTTTTTTTTGACTGTGTAGAGTTTCTCCATCTTTGGCTGCAAAGAATATAATCAATCTGATTTCGGTGTTGACCATCTGGTGATGCCCATGTGTAGAGTCTTCTCTTGTGTTGTTGGAAGAGGGTGTTTGCTATGACCAGTGCATTTTCTTGGCAAAACTCTATTAGCCTTTGCCCTGCTTCATTCTGTACTCCAAGACCAAATTTGCCTGTTACCCAGGTGTTTCTTGACTTCCTACTTTTGCATTCCAGTCCCCTATAATGAAAAGGACATCTTTTTTGGGTGTTAGTTCTAAAAGGTCTTGTAGGTCTTCATAGAACCATTGAACTTCAGCTTCTTCAGCATTACTGTTTGGGGCATAGACTTGGATTACTGTGATATTGAATGGTTTGCCTTGGAAACAAACAGAGATCATTCTGTCGTTTTTGAGATTGCATCCAAGTACTGCATTTCGAACTCTTTTGTTGACCATGATGGCTACTCCATTTCTTCTGAGGGTTTCCTGCCCGCAGTAGTAGATATAATGGTCATCTGGGTTAAATTCACCCAATCCAGTCCATTTTAGTTCACTGATTCCTAGAATGTTGACGTTCACTCTTGCCATCTCTCGTTTGACCACTTCCAATTTGCCTTTATTCATGTACCTAACATCCAGATTCTTATGCAATATTGCTCTTTACAGCATCGGGCCTTGCTTCTATCACCAGTCACATCCATAGCTGGGTATTGTTTTTGCTTTGGCTCCATCCCTTCCTTCTTTCTGGAGTTATTTCTCCACTGATCTCCCGTAGCATTTTGGGCACCTACTGACCTGGGGAGTTTCTCTTTCAGTATCCTATCATTTTGCCTTTTCATACTGCTCATGGGGTTCTCAAGGCAAGAATACTGAAGTGGTTTGCCATTCCCTTCTCCAGTGGACCACATTCTGTCAGACCTCTCCACCATGACCCGCCTGTCTTGGGTGGCCCCACGGGCATGGCTTAGTTTCATTGAGTTAGACAAGGCTGTGGTCCTAGTGTGATTAGATTGACTAGTTTTCTGTGAGTATGGTTTCAGTGTGTCTGCCCTCTGATTCCCTCTTGCAACACCTACCGTCTTACTTGGGTTTCTCTTACCTTGGACGTGGGGTATCTCTTCACGGCTGCTCCAGCAAAGCGCAGCTGCTGCTCCTTATCTTGGACGGGGGCTATCTCCTCACCGCTGCCCCTTCTGACCTTGAATGTGGAATAGCTCCTCTAGGCCCTCCTGCGCCCGCGCAGCCATATTTCAGTATAAAAATTAAAAAAATAAAGATGCTAGGCTAGGCATAACAAAAGAATTACTTAAAGAGGTTAAACAAATAGAATATTTAATATGTTCTTTATACACTACAGAGGATATTTTTACACATACCTGCGGTACTCGCAACCTCTTTAGGTAATCATTGACCAAAGTACAAACAAAATTCCTATATATATTCCCATTATGCTCACTGTAAAACATCAACTGGTTATATAGGTTATATTCTGATTGGACACCTTTTTAAGACTCAGATTTATTAAGGTGTAGTTTACATAGAGTTAAATTCAGTCTTTTTGATATGTAATTCAATGAGTTTTGACAAACATATACAGTCATGTAATAACCAGTACAGTCAGGCTATAGAATAGTTCCATTACTGTCTCACTATAGTCAATACTCTCTCTACCCCAGTTCCTAGCAACCACTTGTCCGATTTCTGTCCCTATAGTTTTCATTTTCCAGAATATCATATAAATGGAATTGTACAGTTTCTACCCTTTTGCATCTATTTCTTTCACTTACCATAATGTTTCTGATAATTTACTCATGTTGGTATATGTATCAGAGGTTTATTTCTTAAATTAGCTTACAGGTATTCTGTTATTTTACAACTTATATATTCACTCACCAGTAGATTTATAGGTTTTGCTGATTATGGTTAAAGTTGTTGTATACATTCCAGAGGCCTTCCCCAGTGGGTCAGCAATAAGGAATCCGCCTGCAATGCAGGATACATGGGTTTGATCCCTGGGTCAGGAAGATCCCCTGGAAGAGGGCATGGCAACCCACTCCAGCATTCTTGCCTGGAAAATTCCATTGACTGAGAAGCCTGGTGGGCTACAGTCCATGGGATCCCAAAAGAATCAGACACAACTTAGCTAATAAACAACAGCAACATACATTCCAGAACAGATCTTTGTACATAAGTTTCATTTCTCTTAGCTGGTTTTGATAAATGTATGTCTAAATATATTAGAAACTGCCAAACTGTTTTCTGAAGTAGCTGTGATATTTTGTATTTCCACCAGCATTGTATAAGTTCCAGTAGCTCTGCATCATTGCCAGTAGTTGATACTGTCAGATATTTTCTCTTTATAATATTAGCTATTTTTATAAAGGTGTTAGTGGTATCTTATTGTAGATTTATTTGTATATCCTTAATTGCTAATAGTGTTGAGCATCTTTTAATGTGTTCATTTGGTATTTATATATCTTCTTTGATGAGGATCTATTTAAATTGAGCCATTAATCTTATTGAATTGTAAGTTATTTATATATTCTATATACAAGTTTTTTTTTTTAATCTGATACTTTTTCTGCAAGTATATTCTCCCACTCTGGATTTTCATTTTATTTTTTGAAGAGCAAAGAACTTTTCAAGTCAAATTTATCAAAATTTTATAGTCCGTGTTTTTTGTGGTCTGATAAATCTTTTGTCTAAATGAAGGTCTACAAAGATTTCCTGCTTTGTTTTCTTCCATGAGTTTCATAGTTTTTGCTTTTACATTAAAGTCAGTCTGTCATTTTGAGCTAATTTTTGTGTATGGTCTTATCTAAGGGTTCAGGGTGAACATTCTTGCATATAATGTCTAATTTTTCCAGCATTATTTGTTGAAAAGACCATCCCTTCTCCATTTAATTACCATTGCCATAGACCATATTTGCTGGTCTGTTTCTATTTTATTTATCTATATGTCTATCCTGTGCCAATAATATTCAATACACTGTTTTGTTTACTGTAGTCTTTAAATCAGGTAGTGTAAGTCTTCCAACTTTGTGTTTTCTTTTCAAAATTACTCTGGTTGTTCTCCTATTTCCTTTGCTTTTCCATATACATTTTAGAGATACCTTCTCAATTTCTACATAAAGCCTGCTGGGATTCTGATTGAAATTGCAATGATTTTTATAGATATGTTTGGGGAGAAGTTACAGCCTAGAAATAGTTCATTTTTTAGTCAATGAACTTGATATCTTTCTCCATTTATTCATCTCTTCCTTAATTTCTCTCACCATTTTTAAAGTCTTCGGTGTGCAAATCATGCACATATTTGTTAGATTTATTCTAACTTAGTATTTCCTTGGGTTTGATATTACAAATGGTACTTTGTTAAATTTCAACTTCTAATTTTTATTCTATAGAAATAAATTATGTTGGCCTTACAGCTGATGATATTGATAAACAGGTATTAGGTTTAGTAGCTTTTGTTTTCTTTTGTTAAATTCATTGGAATTTTCTGCATAGATGATCATGTCTGCAATTAAAAGCAGCTTTATTTCTTCCTTTTCATTCTGCATGCCTTTATTTTTCAGTTGCTATTTATTTTAGGATCTCTAATATAATGTAGAGTAGAAGTGTTGAAAGCAGAAATCCTTGTTCCTAATTTTAGGGGAAATTCATTCCATATTTCACTATTAAGTAGGATTTTAACTTCAGGCTTTTTTGTAGATGCCCTTGATCAAGTTGAGTGCTGCTGCTGCTGCTGCTGCTAAATCACTTCAGTCGTGTCCGACTCTGTGCGACCCCATAGACGGCAGCCCACCAGGCTCCCCCATCCCTGGGATTCTCCAGGCAAGAATACTGGAGTGGGTTGCCATTTCCTTCTCCAATGCATGAAAGTGAAAAGGGAAAGTGAAGTCGCTCAGTCGTGTCTTGACTCTTAGCGACCCCATGGACTGCAGCCTACCAGGCTCCTCCATCCATGGGATTTTCTAGGCAAGAGTGCTGGAGTGGGGTGCCATTGAGATCCCTTTAATTACTGGTATGCCAACATTTTTTTATCATGAATGTCTGTGGAATTATGTCAAATGCTTTTCTGCATCAGTTGAGAGGACCTCTAATATTCTTTATTTAGTCTGTTGATATAGTGAATTACATTGATTTATTGGCAAATGTATAACCATCCTTACGCTTCCAAGATAAACACCAGTCATAATATTTTATCCTTATGATTTATCCATAATAATTTTATAATCATTTTCTATGTAATTCTATATCATTTCTATATCTGTATCATTGGATTTGTGTCTTTGTTTCTGAGGCACAATTGATCTGTAATTTTCTTTCCTTTTATACTTTTTCCTCTAGTATGAGGTTAATACTGGTATCATAAAATAAGCTGAAGATTGTGTCCTCCTTTTCTCATTTCATTATCATCTGACTTGCATAATAAACTTTTTGCTTAGAGTGCAGCCTGAGTGCCAGAGGTTTTTTCTCAGTGGTCTTTTTCAATTCTAAATGTTCAATAGTTTCTTTACATCTGTGCCACATGTTGGGGAGTGTGGTATCTCTCTTCATGCCCTTGCCTGTTTTCCAGCAGTGAGCTGCTGTTATTGTTAGATGCTAGGTTCCTGGTGAGGCAGGGAGTGTTCTTTGTTTTTTTGTCTAGCCTCAGCTTTAGGGAGGCCCTATGTAGCTAGATCTGATGGTTGTACTTTCTCAGCATTCTTTCCTCTCCAAATGGCAGCTAACCTCTGATTTATATCTAGTGTTAGTCGCTCAGTCATGTCTGACTCTTTGTGACCCCATGGGCTATAATCCACCAGGCTTCTCTGTCCATGGAATTCTCCAGGCAAGAATACTGGAGTTGGATTGCCATTCCCTTCTCCAAGGGATCTTCCTGACCCAGGGATTGAACCCAGGTCTCCTGCATTGCAGATACATTCTTTACCATCTGAACAACCAGGGATCTAAGGTTGATATCTTGCCCCTTCCTCAGCAGTAGCTGACCACTGCTTTTTATTCATAGAGAATCCTGAACTCAAAGGTTTCCTGCTCCTCCTCAAGGGCAGAGGTTTTTTGCTTTGACTGCTCCCCAGCAGCTATGGATTTCTGCCTTTGTTTTGGGGATAGGAGGGTTTCCTATGTTCCCTTCCCTGGGAAGGTGGCTTTTGCTTTTTCCCTGGTGGCTTAAGACTTTTGCTTCCCATCATAGAAGGGTTTGTATAAGTGTGTGGGGCTTCATGTCTGTCTGCCAGCAACAGCTGACTGCCTCCTGCATACCTGAACCACTGACATGGGCTCTTTTGGTCTTCTGCATTGTCCACAGTCATGTTTGTGTGCTTCTGGTTAAGGACTGGAAAATAACTTGGCAGTGAATGTATAAGTGTCTTGAGTGCCACATATTCCAAACTGCTGAGACACTAGCCCATTAAGAGTTTAAGATTTTAAAAATTCATTAAGCGTTCAGCTGATTTTTTTTTAAACTTGCTTGCATGACAGCTACTTCTGTCTCCATGCTTTGCCAAAGGGGCTGGTTACCCTTTGGAATTCATTTTACCTCAGTTCTGTGATGAGCTCAAGGGATATTATGGTTTTGTGGATTACTTACATTTTTTATCATTAAATTATGGGTGACATTCTCTTATGGCTTATTGTATCTTAAGTCAAAATGGAACTGATGCTTTCTAATAATACATGTATGGGTGGTTTTTTTTTCCTTTGTTATGAAATATGCTTCAGGGAGAAGCATATCTCTAAAGCATGTTTATATAAATAGTTTATTTTTATACAATAATTATTAAATTTTTCCATTTAAATTTTTATTTTTATTATATATGTTAAAATCATACTTAAATCATCATACACAATATGTGATTTTTTGTATATACTTCTTTGGATTTTACACATGTGTAAATTCATAAAATCACTGTCACAGCCAGGATGTGGAAGATTCTATCACCCTGACAACTTTCTATGCCAACCATGTGTAGTCACACCCTCCATCTACCTGTAATCCCTGACAGCCACTGATCACGTCACTGTGTTTTCCTCTTTCTGAAAATGTCACATGAGTGGAATCATACAGTATTGTGGTGGGCACACTCTAAGTGACCCACCCCCTTATGTAATTCCTTCCCCTTAAGTATGGCCAGAACCTATGACTTGCTTCCAATCAGTAGAATATGGCAAAAGTGATGGGATGTCACTCACTCTTATAATTATGTTATAAAAGACTAATTTATGTTAAATTAAATACAGGATTCTCTTTTAAGTTTCCATGATTTCTAGTACATAGCTATTTCAAATTCACTAATTCACCATTCATCCAGTCCACATTTATAGAGCATTTTTCATTTGGATGAGGTAGGTTCAGTGTGTTTTAGTGATTAAAAACATGGACTTGAGAGTCAGAGTACGTGGATTCAAATCCCATGTGCCCAATAGTCTCTAGGTATCCTTGTAAAAGTTAATTAACCTCTCTAATGCCTCATCTATAAAGTGGTAATACTCAGAATACCCACCTAACAAGATTTTGCGAGAATAGAGGGAGATGGTGTAAACAGAGCACTTGGCAGAGGGCCTGGCTCATGGTAAAAAAACACTTTTGGTTTCTCTCATTCTTTGTCATTATTATTAGTAATATTACTACTCGTGTTATGCAGAATGACTCGGGCATGGGACTCTCCTACCTGAAATAGCCATCTAATAATTAAATAAAATAATATGTCAAGTGCTGGGAACAATACCTGGCACATGGAAAACTATAGATGTTAGATATTATTATATCTGTAATTATTCTATATCTTCATTAATAGTAGTAGTAGTATCAGCATTAATTATTATTGGTTATCTTTCTTTTCCCACTCCTTCTATAGAACAATGAAACATAAAATATTGTCCAAGGAATTAATCTTTTCCTTTGTATTTTGTTTGAAAAATGGTGAGGTGTTGTAGTATTTTCTGATTTAGCCCAAGTGGCTCAGTGGTAAAGAATCTGCCCCTGCCATTGCAGGTGACACAGGAAATGTGGGTTCAATCTCTGGGTGAAAAAGATCCCCTGGAGAAGGATATGGCAACCCACTCTAGTATTCTTGCCTGGAAAATTCCATGGACAGAGGAGCCTGGTGGGATACAGTCCATGGGGTTGCCAAGAGTCAGACATGACTTAGTGACTGAGCATGCAATATAGAAAATAGACGAAATAAACACAGAAGAGTATAATCTTAATGTAATGATCACATTTTGTGTGCACTTGACTTTTCTAAAATGTGTGAAATGAGAAGATGGAATGAGAAATATTACTTGTAAAATATATAATTGAATATATCTCTTCATTTATATAAATTCATATTTATACTAACCTGGTAATCCTCTTTAAATTATGTAATAATAATTTGAAAGCTTTGAAAAGATTAATTCTATAATAATATTATTATTTTTGTTGGTAATTGTATATAAGATCAACTTTATTTCCTACCACTAGAGACTAGAAAACACAGTGACCTAGGTAAGATAGAAATGTATTGTTCCATTGGGTTAAAGTGATTGGAATGGGATGGACCCATTATTCAGGGGTTCAGGATCATTCATCCCTAATGAGTTGCATCCTTTTTCTAAATCACTTCTTGGTCCAGATTGGCTGTCTGAATCCTGTTGTGGTCAAATTCTAGGGGGGAGTAAGAGAAAGAGGGAAAGTGAGGGAAAAAGAAAAAGCCCAAGAAGACAGTTTTCCCCTTTGGAGGTACCTTCTCTAGAATCTTCAGAACTATTTCTGCTTACATTCTTCAGCAATAAATTCCATCTTGTGGCCAGGGCTTATTTGGAGGATTGTGGGGAAAAAATATTTTAAGACTTTACACTGCCACCTTGAATGCAACTGGAGTTCTGTTAATGACAAAGAATGCAAAAAGTGAATGTAGGGTGGGCAAATAGAAATGTCTGTCCTGGTCTTTGTAAATATGCTGCACAGCCGAAAAAGAAAAGAAAAAAAAAAAACATTAAACAACAAAAGTTCATAAAAGATGGAAAGGGAAAACTTCCTCTGGCAGAGAGAATGCTATGTGTTCACCAAATTGTGTTTCATTTTCCTCCTGGGTCATAAGGAGACTACATTCCCCAGCCTCTATAACAGTTTTATCTAGTTGACTGTGACCAATAATGATGTTTGCCGGTCCTGGCCTCTGAAACCTTTCCTGGGATTCTCCAATGACCATCTTCATAAGATCCTTTGTAGTTGTTGTTTAGTCACTTAAGTCACGTCTGAATCTTTTGTGACCCTCGTTAGCCAGGTGCAAAGACTGTGGAGGACTTCAAGGCCAAAGAATATGGTAGGGTCATAGAATGGAGGAAGTTTGAGTCTTTTAATGCCTGCTTAGAACGGAGACTCCTCTCCCTCTCTGGCTGCTTGATGACCTCCGTTGAACTTTGACATCAGCATTAGAAACTCTTTTGGGGCTGAGCCTCTGAGATTTAGGGGTGGTTTATAATACAAACGGAGAAAGCAATGGCACCCCACTCCAGTACTCTTGCCTGGAAAATCCCATGGATGGAGGAGCCTGGTGGGCTGCAATCCATGGGGTTGCTACGAGTCAGACACGACTGAGCGACTTCACTTTCACTTTTCACTTTTATGCATTGGAGAAGGAAATGGCAGCCCACTCCAGTGTTCTTGCCTGGAGAATCCCAGGGACGGGGGAGCCTGGTGGGCTGCCTTCTATGGGGTTGCACAGAGTCGGACACGACTGAAGCGACTTAGCAACAGCAGCAGCAGCAGCAGCAGCATAGTACAAAAGATTACATACTGTAACTATTAGCACGGTCAATAAAATACTAGCCTGGGGATTATCCTCAGTATTATTATATATTTTCTTATATTAATACTTACATAGAGGTGGTTTTACATACAAACACATTTATATATAAAGTATATAAAATAAAATTTATATATAAATATATATTTATATACATTTACATATTATATAATACACTGCATCCCCCAAATTGTCACAATGAGATACCGCCTCACACCTATCAGAATCGCTATTATAAATAAAGAACACAACAAATTTTGGTGAGGATGTGGAGAAAAGAAAACCCTTGTATACTGTTGGTGGGAACGTAAACTGGTGCAGTCGCTGTGGAAAACGGTATGGCAGTTTCTCAAAATAACTAAAAATAGAAGTACCATATGACCCAGTAGTTCCACTCCTGTGTATATATCCAAAAACCAAAACAAAACCACTAATTTGAAAAGATACATGCACTCCAATGTTTGTAGCAGCAGCATTATTTACTATTGCCAAGATACGAGTGCAACCTAACTGTACATAACAGATAAATGGATAAAGAAGATGTGGTATATATACAATGAGATACTACTCAGCCATAAAAAAGAGTAAACTTTTCCCATTTGCAGTAACATGGATGGACTTAGAGGGTATTATGCTAAATGAAAGACAAGTACTGTATGATATCACTTACATGCGGAATCTAAAAAATACCACAAACTAGTAAATATAACAAAAATGAAACAGACTCACAAGATAAAGAAACAAACTAATGATTACTAGTGGAAATAGAGAAGTGGGAAGGGACAATATAGGAGTAGGGGATTATGAGGTATAAACAACTATGTATAAAATAAGCTACAAAGACTATTGTACAGCAAAAGGATTATAGCCAGTATTTTATAATAACTGTAGATGGAGTATAATCTTTAAAATTGTGAACCACTATCTGTGAAAGTTGCTCAGTCGTGTCCAACTCTTTGAGACCCCATGGACTATACAGCCCTTGAAATTCTCCAGGCCAGAGTACTGGAGTGGGTAGCCTTTCCCTTCTCCAGGGGATCTTCCCAACTCAGGGATTGAACCCAGGTCTCCCACATTGCAGGCGGATTCTTTACCAGCTGAGCCACCAGAGAAGCCTGTGACCCACTATATTGTACACTTAACAACAAAAAATGATTATGTATTTTGAGTGCTAATATAGAGTTGTTTCCATAGATACCTAGTCAAAACTAAAAAAAGTGTTTTCTACACCTCTCTAAAAAAGAAATAAAGTAAAACTTACTGTGGATACTAACCAACCACAGAAAATAAAGGCCTTGGCTGCTTTGTCAGAGGGATACCTAACATCATCCAAAGTTTGGGAGAATCCTAGAACTGAGATCTTAACAACCCATCATATCTTGTGTCCCTTTACATCTCACATTCTGGATTTGAAAGGGGCTTACACATTGACTGCTGTCAGACATTTGTTAAGTATGTGTATTTCTAGATGTTGAACTGGGTTCTAAATTAATCAGGAGCATGTAGTCATTCTCTTTGGCCAATGTATTAGTTTACTTTTTCTACTGTAATAGGAGATTATATATATATATATATATGTGTGTGTGTGTTTATATAAATAAATTTTATATAAAATAAAATATATAACAATAAATTTATATATAAATATGTATTAGATAATACAGAAGTCAAATAAAACACTTCATTCCCAAATATTTTCATTTCCAAAATTATCCCTAGCAATATTTTAAATTAGCTTTCTAAGTTAAATCAGCTGAATTTTAATCTAACACAGGAGAATTTTAATGAAAAAAATGTGCAAGATACGTTTCAGACATACAGAAAAACAAATACTTGTAACTTTTTAAAAAATTAATTTCCCCACATTGACTTGTGTGAGTGAAAAATACTAATAAAATATAAGAAGGAGGATTTGCCAGTTATTGATGAGGGTATATGAAATGGGCATTTGCCTGCAAACCAGTGATTTCCAGCCTCTGGTCAGAAATATCCATGTTCCTTGAAGATATACTAGAAATTTCTGAAGCATTTAAGAAAAGAACTGAATAAAAAGAGAGACATACCATGTCCTGAAAACAGATTTGAAAATTATAAGTCATGTTCCCTAAAACGGTGTACAGTTTTAGTGCGATCCAAATAAACATCCTTAGTGAACTATTTTAATGAAGCATGACCAGCTGGGTTTTAAATTGACCTACCAAGGTAAGATGCAGAGAAGGCAAGGAAAAAAAAAAAAAAACATGGCGAAATAGTTTAAATCAGACTTTTTTTTTAAAGTAAAGTGATTTACACCCTTTTTTCCCCCAAGAAATCACCACCCTAAGGGAAATTAAACAGACACTTGTTGCTAATTCACTTTCAAGTTCTTTAAAAAGGAACATTTCTACCCCTTTGCTGCTGCTGCTGCTGCTGCTAAGTCGCTTCAGTCGTGTCCAACTCTGTGGGACCCCATAGACGGCAGCCCATCAGGCTCCCCCGTCCCTGGGATTCTCCAGGCAAGAACACTGGAGTGGGTTACCATTTCCTTCTCCAATGCATGAAAGTGAAAAGTGAAAGTGAAGTCGCTCAGTCATGTCCAACTCAGCGACTTCATGGACTGCAGCCTACCAGGCTCCTCCGTCCATGGGATTTTCTAGGCAAGAGTACTGGAGTGGGGTGCCATCGCCTTCTCCGTTCTACCCTTTTATACTTCAGCAGTTTAATTTGGCAGTTCTCCCTCACCTAATTCAGAGAAGGATCATCTGACTTCATCACAGGGAGGGGCACAGCATTCTCTGAGAAGCTTCAGAGTGAGCTGTACCTGGCCAGTCTTGGGGGAGGAGCAGCATTTCACCAGGCTGCAGCTGACAAGAAGCTTCAAGGTAATGCTATGCTATGCTATGCTAAGTCACTTCAGTCGTGTCCGACTCTGTGTGACCCCATAGATGGCAGCCCACCAGGCTCCCCCGTCCCTGGGATGTAATGGCTGTCTTAAATCTAGTTATTTTATAGGGATTTCTCAAGACCCTAGGATGAAGATGAGAGCAATAGGAACAGTGGTTTTAAAGTGGTGGGAAAGGTGTGTGGATTTGAGATAATTGTTGGCATTATGAAAGAATTAATCCTTTGGAATTTTTGTATCTCCCAATCCTTTAAAAGTCTACAAGTGGAAGAAGGAGTGATCAGATTACAGCCTCTATATTAAGACTTCAGTGCAGCTCAGGCATTCATGCTAATTTATTGACTTGGCATTCCATGTTTATATTGCTAGAGATTCTGTTACTGTTTGAATGTTTAAGCATTTATTAATCTACACAGAAAATGATGGATAAAAATGTATGGCAGCTTGAGGGGAAATACTTCTATAATTTGATTGGCACATAGACTATGTGTGTGTCACCTGTACATGAACATGGAAAGGGGAACAAGTATGTATTTGAGTGAAGACACTTATACATATATATGCTTGTATATTCGCATGATTTAAAAAATCTGGGAGAAAATAAGCTCCCATGTTATTCAGCATTTCTGGATAGTCAAGTTACTATTTTAATATTAATTCCTAGTGAATATCAGCATCTCCCCATGATTACTTTTATAATCATGAAAGAAAAATGAAGCTGACAGCATATCCAATTTGCTTCAAACACGTAAGCATTCATAGACACACACAGACATGCAGACATGACCCCCCATCTTTTGCCAATAGTGGAAATTTTCCTGGACATAATCAAGTGTGTAGCCTGGTTGCTGTGTTGGCTACAGCCCTGTCTGTATCTTCCTTCCAACTCATTCTTTCAGATCACAGGTATAGCTGTGGTCAGCAATAACCATTTTCTGGTATCTTTAAAGTTTTTTAAGACTGAGACAGAGGATTTGGTTTATTTCTATTAGCAGGTTTTAAAAATATTATAGGTCATGGTGCATTCATACAGTGGAATACTATGTGTCTCGAAAATAAAAACGTGAATCTCTACATGTAGAGATTTGAAATGTCTGAGAAATAAAGTGAAAGAAGTAAATTGTAGCATACAATTGTAACATTATCTCACAAAATTAAATATGTGTGTTAGCAGAACATATATATGCTACTATATAATTCATGCAGCCAATTCTGGGAAAACATACCTGCCATACTATTAAAATGAATATTTATTTGTGTAGTTGGACAGATAGGACTAGCTTTACTGCTGTCTAATTTTAGAGTATTAATATATTCTTACACATTTTCTTGTTTACATCATCAGGAAAAATACTGAGATAAAATGTTACAAATGTGAGAAAAAAAACTCATTTAAAGTAATTCATAAATCATGTGAAAAACACTTAGGTAGAATAATGTTCAGACTGCTCAACATCAGAGATCTGATGTTGTTTTGAAATGGTATGCATTTATCTATACATGTAAAAAAGTCTGGAAAATGGAAAATATTCAGATTATTTATATTGAAGCTTGTACTTAGTTTTACCTACATCTCTTTGCATCTTTTTGATTTTTAATAAGCTTCTGCATGTTTTATAACCAGAAAGATTATAGTTGAAGACATTATGATCCTCTTATCCTACACAGCCAAAACCCTTGAACTTAGAAAGTTCTATAAGCCTAGAACGGAGAAGGCAATGGCACCCCACTCCAGTACTCTTGCTTGGAAAATCCCATGGACGGAGGAGCCTGTTAGGTTGTGATCCATGGGGTTGCTAAGAGTTGGACACGACTGAGCGACTTCACTTTCACTTTTCACTTTCATGCATTGAAGAAGGAAATGGCAGCCCACTCCAGTGTTCTTGCCTGGAGAATCCCAGGGACGGGGGAGCCTGGTGGGCTGCTGTCTATGGGGTTGCACAGAGTCAGACACAACTGAAGTGACTTAGCATAGCATAGCATAAGCCTGGAAAGACTCCTGGCTGGCTAAATGTAGTTCCCATCCTTTTCTCTTAAGAAAAATCTGAGCAACTGAAGCTCTGCATACAGCACCTGCAAGATCTGCAGTTCTGCTTCTGGTCACAAGATGGCGGTGGCCAAATTTCCTAAATTTTCTCCAGGCAACCATTTTTATGAAGTGGACAATAAAGCAATGAAATATATTTTGTATGAGTGAACTGGGAGACAGCATGTAGAGTGTGAATAAAATTCTGTTGAAAAAATTATATGTGTAAAGGATGAAAAATTCACATAGTGGTTGATTTGAGGATTCAAACAAAACCTGTAGTCTTGTTCATAGTAGTGTGAATGTGTTTAGTGTCTCAGTCATGTCTGACTCTTTGCGACCAGGTTCCTCTGTCCATGGGATTTTTCAGTAAAGACTACTAGAATGGGTTGCCATTTCCTTCTCCAGGGTATTTTCCCTTGGGATCAATTCCTTGTCTCCTGTGTCTCCATTGCAGGCAGATTCTTTATCCTCTGAGCTATTGGGGAAGGGCATAGTAGACACAAGGCAATTGTTACTTCCCTTTCTTGTCTTTGCCTTGCACTTTTCCTGAGAAATATGATTTAAACATGAACCAGATATCATAACTGTATCACTCAGAGAGAAGTTAAAATAATATAAACAAGGGGGACAATAAACATCTACATCATAGATAAGATTTCGTTTCATTCCTGTGTTTCTAAATGACATGTGTGCTAAAGTTTTGGTAGTAAAGTTTCTTTATGCCTTGGCCACTTAATTTAATTCCCTGTCTCCTTTTAGACAGCCTGTCTCCTTTTGGAGTAAGAATCAAGACAACCAGATCACAGAGCCAGACCCTTCCTGATCCACGTGACATTGGGTAAGGCTCTTTTCATTTTGCAAAATACTTCACATTAAAAACATGTTGAGAACTCAGGGTATAATTTATTTTGCTTATTTCTCTAAAGCCTTAGCAATATTAAAAACTACATTTCATATTAAAATCATGTTAGGTTGAGAATTTAAGATGTAATCCATTTTGCTCCCTGTTCCGTAGCCATAATGTTTTGTAATTAAAAGTAATAGCTTCTACTTTGGGGGAGGAATCTCATGTGTCAAACTGCTATGAAGAATTCATGCCAAAGACTAATCAGATTTCTACCTGAAGTCCTAGCCAGCCACCTGACTCTCAAAAAATCCTTGATAATTACCTCATCCAATATGTGAACCTGGCAGCCATTCTCAGGATAGGGCCTAGAAATCTAGTTTTAAGAATTCTCCAGATGAATTTGATGCACACCAAGTTCAGAGTCCTGCTTCTCTAGGTATAACACTAGGGGCACCAGTCCCAAAATGTCTAATACATAGAGTTCCTGACACACCACTTCTGTCATCATGCACATAGAGTCACACTTTAATAATCGTGTGCAATAATGAAAGTAAGTTCTTTGAGATGTTATAAAAACACTTTTCCAATTCTTATCCTGCACCTTATATTATTCTGCATTTTCCTCCTCCATCTGATACCCCACTGTCTGTCTGTCTCTTCTCTATTTGCAATTGCTCACCTACTTTGGCAAAATAATTTTATTTGCTGATACTCTTCTTTTCCTTTTTGCTATTTCAGTATCTTCCACATTGTCCATTCAAACAACGTGTTCAAGCATCCTTGGGAAGTTCAGCTGGAGGACAACAGGCCACACAAGCTATAAACACTTTGTAACTCTTTGTAGTTCTAAAAGGGGCATTGGTCAAAGTATTGTTTGTGGTAGGGACTTCCTTCACAGTGACGAGAATAGCCAGACACATAAATCTCTGATATTAACCTCTTGGCACATAAATCTAAATCATAATGGATGCTGAGTATGTCTTATGCAATTGGCAAGACCAGTTGTGGCCAGCAAAAGTTTTGTCCCGATCCGAGGCTTCATCAAATAGTAAGAGAAAAAAGGTATTTTCCCTGGAAGTTCAAATACTCTCACTGGATGAAAAAATTCAAATGGAAAGCACAGAAACAAAGATCCTAACTAAATCTCAAGTTGAAGCTATTGCCTCCTCACTAGCCACACAGTCAGAGGTCAGTGACCCACCTGGAGAGGAAACAGCCTATGCCAGGTCACTAAAAATGGCACTGGATATTCTGAATGAGAGAAAAAATTTGATTCAAGTAAGCAGTTCAGATGAGGAAGAGACCACTATACTGTCTCAAAACATACCACAAAAGCCATCTGATTCACCCCCTCGTAAAAAGTATCGGAAGCACGAAGGAGAAGGAGACTTACCAAAGTATCTGGAGGAAAATGAAAATTCAACAATCCTGTTAGTATCATCAGAGAGTGATGATTCCCTGTATGATGATAAATCACAGGTGCATGCAATGATTGATAATATTCCAAATGAAACAGAAACAAAATCATCACAAAACCTCAGCTGGTGCCAGACTTTCCCTTCACTTTCAGAAGATGAGGATGAAAAAGAGAGCAAGAAAAAGATTGACCTCTCAATTTTGCCTTTGCTTTCCACAATTAAAGAGGAAGATGTATATGTTAAAGAAGAAAAATTCAGTCCAATTTTACCATCAGATGGCTTCATTGTGCCCAAAGCTTTAAAAGAGGAGCCAGAAGACATCTACCCAGAGGCCCCGGCCGCTTCCTCTGAATGCTCTGCCTTCTCAGAGAATATTGAAGATCCTGGAGAGGGTCCCTCTGATCCATGCTCGGTTGCCAGCCAGAATCAACCTACTGTGGAATCAGAGATGGGTGCTGAAGCTTTCCCTCAGCCTTCTTCACAGGAACATCAGGTTTCATTTAGTGCCTCTAGCCATTCTGGGGATTATTCACTCCTCGGGAGTAATGAAAGAAATCTTCAGAGACTGGATTTTGAGGAATTTGAGGAAGAATTTCAAGCTTCTGACAAGTCAGCGCGTGTAAGTTCGATTGCTGCATCCATATTAGATGACAATGAAGAAGATGAAGAACTTCCACGTTTCCTTTTTAATTATGAGCAACGTTCATTTGAAACAGGGATGATTGTCTGGTTTAAGTATCAAAAATATCCATTTTGGCCATCAGTGATAAAAAGCATCAGGCGAAAAGAGAGAAAAGCAAGTGTGGTTTTTGTTGAGGCAAATATGAATCCTGAAAAAAGAGGCGTTAGAGTGCCTTTTAGAAGATTAAAGAAATTTGACTGTAAAGAGAAGCAGGCACTAGTGGAGAAAGCCAGGGAGGAATACAGTGAAAGTATTGACTGGTGCATCTCGCTTATTTGTGACTACAGAGTTAGATTAGGTTGTGGTTCTTTTGCAGGCTCATTTTTTGAGTATTACGCTGCTGACATAAGTTATCCAGTTAGGAAAATAATCAAACAGGATACCTTCAGGAATTTATTTCCAAAGCTGCAAAATGAAAATACTGGGAGATCAATGTCTGTGACTTCCCAGACCAAGAAAATGTCCTTCCAGAAACTTCTTCCAGACCGAATGAAGTCTGCTCGGGACCGAGCCAACAAGAACCTAGTGGACTTCATCGTGAATGCAAAGGGAACAGAGAGCCATCTCTTAGCCATTTTAAATGGCACGAAAGGGTCCAGGTGGCTGAAATCATTCTTGAATGCACATAGATTCACACCCTGTATTGAAACATACTTTGAAGATGAAGATCAGTTGGATGAGGTGGTGAAATATTTGCAAGAAGTCTACAAACAAATAGATGAAAAAATGCTGACTCGGATAAGAAATGATAAAATTAAATTTATCCTGGAAGTTCTTCTGCCAGAAGCAATCATCTGTTCAATTTCTGCTGTTGATGGATTAGATTACAAGGCAGCAGAAGCAAAGTATCTGAAGGGGCCATCTCTAGGATACAGGGAAAGAGAATTATTTGATTCAAAAATCTTGTTTGAAAAGAGGCGGAAACCGTTAGCAAAGGAAGATCATTAAATCTTCTGAGGGTCCAGTAACAGGGAGCTTCCATAGATTCTAGTTTAAAAGAAAAATCTCTGAATTATTCTAACATATTTTTTCCAGAAATGGGAGACTTTGGGTGATACATTCACTTCTTTTTGCAATATCTAGGATCTATGATCTGTTCTGCATCTTCATTTCCTTTTCTTTCACTTCTTCAACATCAAATTATTAACATATTTTAGCTGTTCTACTTTCCTGTGCATTTTTAGAAAGCATAATTCCAATATGATTAATAAAGGAGAGTACTATTTTGTTTTTTGACATTTTTGTGTCTATGCTGTATAGTTAAATATAGTGTGCGCAATCGTTTTAATATTAAAGTTGCACTGGTATGAGATATTAAGCAAGATAATTAGAAAAAAGCATCAATCATATATTTTTGCTTAATTTTTATAAAATATTAGACTTTCTCTTAAGATAGCTGAATTATTTTTCCTGTCAAGCTTATTTATTTTTGGAAAAATATCTCTGAGATATAGAACCAAAGATAGAGATGCTTTGCTATATATTACAACTGAGTGCAATTGCTTTTTCAAGAAAACAATCTGGACTTCAAAAATAAAGTAAATGGATTATCTGCATGCAGTCGATGTGTGTGTGAATAACATCTCAGCATGCAGAAAATAATTTTGGCAGCCTTGAACAGGATTATTCATTCTACAGTTCCATGAAGTTCCATGTGTGGGAGTGTCTATTGTTCAACAGCCAGAACAGTTTCTTAAAACAGACAGGCTTTCTCCTGCCTTCATAACTAACATTGGCTGTATCTTAATATAGCTTTCTGAGCACATATAGAAGGCAGCTAGAATCATTATATTCATGGTCTGGCTACTCTAGATGTATGAGTCCAGACTGACTGCTTAAGAGCCCACCTAGTTTGATATAAACTGTAGAAAATGCAAGCACTTTGTTCTGAATCTTGTATCTCCATATACAGAGTTGCTTGCTTCAAACCAAGCATTTTTTATCATCTGGCTTATTTGTACAGTAGTTCCAGTTGCTTTCAATAATATAAATTCCAACTGGTAAATCATTCCACATTACTAGAAAGAATAGATGGACCAGAATCTGTGAATTTGGCAATGGGTCACATAAAAAGTCTCTTTTTGGACAAATATGACAATTATCCCAACATGTTTAAAAATATACAATTGAAAGTTGAAGTCTGAAGTCAATAAACTGTTTATTCTAACTTGAAACAAGACTTTTAGTGAGAATAAATATTGAGAGCTATTTTATTTTAAAAACTTGATGTAAAATTAAATCCTAAAGGCTTAATGTGAACCTGTCTGCATTTTTCAAAGTGACACAAATGTCACTCCTGGGGTTTTGTTATGTGTTCACATGGCCTTGTGTTTATGTAAAAATTGCAGAAATTTGATGTTTTGCTTTTCAATAAAACTATTATACCTTTCACCTTGGATGTTCACTTCACCATACTTCAGATTGTGCAGCTACATAAGTGGTGTTTCTGCACACACACACACACACACACATGATTTGTTTGGAATTTTTCTTATTGCAGTTGTCATAATTTTAATGCTTGTTATACATTATCTTATCATGCTAAATAAATACTCACTATTGTGATTGATTTTGTGTTACTTTAAAAGAAAACCTTCAAAAGTATATAAGCTTCAGATTCTACAGAACCTTCTCTAGACCCTGTCTCCTGCCTGACAATGACCAAGACTCCTCGGGCCTACAGCCTGAACCAATCCACATCGTTTCCTCATGATCCTGAGGATCATTTGACAACAGACCATCACCACAGTATATGTGGGCCTTATACCCTGGGAAAACACACTATTTACTCTATAATGTGTTCCTTTGAATATAATATATTACTCACCTTCTATTTTCTCAGTGGAGCTAACTCTATCTCCTTGGTTCTCATATTTCTTTACTACCTAGTTCATTTATTCATTCATTTAGTCATACGATTGTGAGTCAGAAAAAAAGCTATGTGTGGTTTAAAGCTCTGCTCTGGGGATTTAAGATGCCAGATTTAAAGCGAACCAGATGACCTGAGTCATCTTAGATCACTTCTTCCTCATAATAGTGATACACTTCATCATAATAGTGGGAAATATTTCTTAACGTTATAGACTGTCTGTATTTGAAAAACAGAGCCCCAGGATTCCCCATATTTGTGAGTTCCTGGGTGTCTGGTTTGGGGTAAAGAAAAAGTGAAAGAAAGTGAAAGTGAAGTCGCTCAGTCGTGTCCAACTCTTTGCGACCCCATGGACTGTAGCCTACCAGGCTCCTCAGTCCATGGGATTTTCCAGGCAAGAATACTGGAGTGGGTTGCCATTTCCTTCACCAGGGGATCTTCCTGACCCAGGGATCGAACCTGGGTCTCCAGCATTGTAGGCAAACACTTTACTGTCTGAATTACCAGGGATTGCACCTTGGGGTAAAGGAAGAGCACCTAAATTGCTCCTAGGACATTTTTTATACTGTGGCATATATTGAAATAAGGGAGACGTGCCTCAAATATACATTTATTTTCCTCCTGAAGACTACCCACTCCAGTATTCTGCCCTGGAAAATTTCATGGACTGTATAGTCCATGGGGTTGCAAAGAATCAGACACAACTGAGCGACTTACACTTTCACTTTTGAGTGAGTTGGCATTTGGAATGTGGAAATAGATGAGTTTGGCTTCCAGCTCAGCATGAATTCAGAAATCCCTTTCAGCCTCAAGTGGTTTTTAGGGCAGGCTCTAAGAGTGCCCTAAACTGGATCTGTAATCTAGGTTTGTGTGTCTAATGGGAATACACAGCCTGTCATTCACCCTAATACATTGGATTAAGAAGACCCTCATCGCCAGTCATAAGACAGAATGCTGAATAGCAGACCCTGATTCTAATTCCAAGGTTGCAGACCTGCATGGAAATTGCATTCATAACACCAGTTTGGTTCAGTCGCTCAGTCGTGTCTTACTCTTTGTGACCCCATGGGCTGCAGCACATCAGGCCTCCCTGTCCATCACCAACTCCCAGAGTTTACCCAAACTCATGTCCATTGAGTAGGTGATGCCATCCAGCCATCTCATCTTCTGTCGTCCCCTTCTCCTCCTGCCTTCAATCTTTCCTAGCATCATGGTCTTTTCAAATGAGTCAGCTCTTCACATCAGGTGGCCAAAGTATTGGAGTTTCAGCTTCAACATCAGCCTTTCCAATGAACACTCAGGACTGATCTCCTTTAGGATGGACTGGTTGGATCTCCTTGCTGTCCAAGGGACTCTCAAAAGTCTTCTCCAACACCACAGTTCAAAAGCATCAATTCTTCGGCACTCACCTTTCTTCACTGTGCAACTCTCACATCCATACATGACTAATGGGAAAACCATAGCCTTGACTAGACGGACCTTTGTTGGCAAAGTAATGTCTCTGCTTTTTAATATGCAGTCTAGGTTGGTCATAACTTTCCTTCCAAGGAGAAGCACCTTTTACTTTCATGGCTGCAGTCACCACCTGCAGTGATTTTGGAGCCCCCCAAAATAAAAGTCTGCCGCTGTTTCCACTGTTTCCCCATCTATTTGCCATGAAGTGATGGGGCCGGATGCCATGATCTTAGTTTTCTGAATGTTGAGCTTTAAGCCAACTTTTTCACTCTCCTCTTTCACTTTCATCAAGAGGCTCTTTAGTTCTTCATTTTCTGCCATAAGGGTGGTGTCATCTGCATGTCTGAGGTTATTGATATTTCTCCCAGCAATCTTGATTCCAGCTTATGCTTCATCCAGCCCACTGTTTCTCATGATGTACTCTGCATATAAGTTAAATAAGCAGGGTGACAATATACAGCCTTGACATACTTTTCCGATTTGGAACCAGTCTGTTGTTCCATGCCCAGTTCTAACTGTTGCTTCCTGGCCTGCATACAGATTTCTCAAGAGACAGGTCAGGTGGTTTGGTATTCCTATCTCTCAGAATTTTTCACATAACACTTAGATCTCTATATCAATATATGCATCCTAATAAGGAAAGAGTAGACCTCTGATACCTGAAATAGTAATGAGTGAAAAAATCTTGAATCCCTATCATCCTCTGTACACTCAGTCTGGCAAAAGTAGCCCCCTAACCCTAACTATTGGAGAGCAACCTCCCTGTCCCTGGAAACCAGGGCAATAGCCTCACCTAAGGCAGCTGCCTCGAAAAGACTGCTTGTCTTACTCAACAGCCAACACTGATGTTTTTCACTGCTTCCAACTCATGGCAAGGGTAAGGTTATCACAGCACAAGACCAAAATGCAGTCTCTCTTCAGGTGGAATATCCAGAATGAGCTCTAGGAACTGGCTAATAGGTACTTGTGTGAACTGGGATAGTACCTGTTAGAATGGATTTTGAGGACTCACTGACATGGGAGTACATACTTATGAATCAGAGGTCAATGACCTGGAGCTGCCTTTACATATGCTGTTTGGGTGACATGTTGAAGCTTGGGCAACAGGCTATGTATGGTAAATGAGATAGAAGATATTAGAACTTGCTTGCCAGAATACTGAGGAATTGTTGAGAAGGTCAAAAGGAATGAAGGCATTAGAAATAAATACTTTCATAACATGAATAACATGAGACAAGAGGACCTATCTCTCAAGTATATTTCCTTCAGAGGGCAGAGAAGACACTACTATAATAAAGTAGTGAGGAGGAACACCTGAAATTGGTGAAGGGGAACATTTGACATTTTTATAAAAGTCATGCTGTCCTCTGCAAGTCATCATTAGAAGTAAACTATGCTCTAATGGAAATAATAAGATTTCACAGCCCAGGTTGCTGCACAAAATCTCAGGGACAAGTATAGTTACCATAATGGGAAGCACAGTTAGAGGGGAATCAAACTAGTTTGACTGACAGAAGTTTGTGGTAATGCTTTATTGATAGTATTTCAGGGCTAAATATATGAACAGTTCTTTTGTATGAAAAGAAAAACATGAGACTTGACAAGTCAAAAAGTTTGATGTTAACAGACTTGGTCCCCTATCACGTTTTCAGATCTGCAGTGCAAGTTCTTCTGTTACTCAGGCCATATGCCTCAGTATATTTTATAATGCTTACAGTATCTCTGATGGATAAGGAAGCATTATCTAAGTCATTATAAGCCATAATATGGGAGTTATAACACAGAATCCTGAGGTTCTGAGCAAAATTCATATCTCCTATGTCAGTAAACTGCTTGCCAATTAAAACATAGCTCCTTACATGCTATTGAGTTCAGTAGAAATATATATGGAGTGCCTTACCAAGAGATAGCAAGTAAGGTGCTATACGACAGGATCTGGCCACCACAAGCTGAACCTTATGATACTCACCAAGTGATAAGATCTGGCAAACTCAATAGCAGTCCATAGTACCATGGACACGCTCCAGGATCCAGTCTGAGAAAGCACAAATAAATTGGCTGACTGCACAAACCCTCGTGCCTTTGACTGCTGTTACAATGATGCTCCTCATGAGGCAGGGGGTGGTCTCTGAACAACTACTGGAAGAGGAAATTATTAATCTCAAACTTAGTGCACAGATGTATGAGCATTAAATATCGATGATAGCTGTAAATGGACTGCCACCACACTTCAGTTTCAGTCAGAGTAGAATAATGTTGAAGCAGGAAACTTCTGGTTGGCAGAAATGTGGGCATTACATCAGGTTCTTCACTCTGTAATTAATGGTCATCCAAGGAACTGACTGTAGAGAAGGCAGTTAAAAACCAAGGGTATCTGATGACTCATTTGGATATCAAACAGCTTCTCTCCTCAGTCATCATGGTTCTGGCACAATGAGCCCATGAACTATCTTGGTGGCAGGGTTGGAGCCTAAGCTTGAGTTCAACAACACTGGTTCTCTCCATGGGTGATCAAGCTACTCCCACTTCTAAATGTATAACTCCCCAAGAGCAACATCTGATGCTGGACACTCGATTCCATCCCTTCCTTCAAGGATATCATCCAGCTACCTCATTCTACATAGAATACACTGCATCCACTCTATCTTAGAGGTGGTAGTTATTCATCATCACAAATATGGATGCCAACTTTAGGCCCATAGGGTCAAGCACCACTTGCCTATAGTGATGTGCAATGTCTAACATACCATTGTTTGACTTTTCCTCCTTCCTTGCTTAACCATGTTGTTGTTCAGTCACTCAGTCATGTCTGACTCTTTGTGACCCCATGGACTGCAGCACACCAGGCTTCGCTGTCCTTCACCATCTCCCGGAGTTTGCTCAAACTGATATCCATTGAGTTGGTGATGCCATCGAACCATCTCATCTTCTGTTGTCCCCTCCTCCTCCTGCCTTCTATCTTTCCTAGCATCAGGGTCTTTTCCAATGAGTCGGCTCTTCACATCAGGTGGCCAAAGTATTGGAGATTCAGCTTCAGCATCAGTACTTCCAATGAATATTCAGGGTTGATTTCCTTTAGGATTGACTAGTTTGATTTCCCTGTTATTCAAGGGACTTTCAAGAACCTTTTCCAACACCACAGTTCAAAGGCATCAATTCTTTGGCACTCAGCCTTTTTTATTGTCCAGCTCTCACATATGTTTTCCTTACTCTGACTTACTAGAACCACTTTCCAAATGAGCTACTCAAATGAAAACTTTTGTGTCAAACTCTCTTTTGTGGACACTCAGGCTAAAATAACCTGCAATAATTAAATATTTTATAAAATATAAGGCATCTTTGGATCAAAATGTTTATTAAAGATTTAAAACTTATTCATATATGAAAACTATTAAAAATTAGTAATTTTCCAGTTCTGGCAACAATGGAATCCAACATTTCCCCCATCCCCTTTACCAGAATCAATAACTTAAGTTTTCACATTAGAAAACCAGAAAAAGAAGAGCACATCAGATCCAAAACAAGTAGAAGAAATCAAATAAATATTAGAGCAGAAATCAACAAAATTGAAAACAAAGAAACTATAATAAAGTAAATTGATGAAACCTAAATCTGCTTCTTTGAAAAGGTTTTGATAAGATTTTAGCTTAGATAACCAAGAAAAACAGAGAAGATACAAATGACCAGTATCAGGAATGAAAGAGGGGACATCACTACTGATTCCTTGGATGTTAAAAGAATGATAAAATTCTATCAATAACACTATAAGCACAGATTTTAAAACTTAGATGAAATGACTCAGTTCCTCAAATTTAAAGGAAAATATGTATTTCATTTATGTATACTTAACGTTTTATAATAAAATTCACATTCTCTTTTTTAACACAAAAATTCATTGGTGTCAGACACTAAGTAAGAGTAACTGTTTAAATTTAATGTATATTTTCCCATAACTATTCCTTTTTTTTTTTTTTTTTTGCTTAACTGATATCAGTTCAGTTCAGTCACTCAGTCATGTCCAACTGTTTGCAACCCCATGGACTGCAGCACGCCAGGCTTCCCTGTCCATCACCAACTCCTGGAGCTTGCTCAAACTCACATTCATCAAATCAGTGATGCCATCTAACCATCTAATCAACTGCTGTCCCCTTCTCCTCCTGTCTTCAGTCTTTCCCAGCATCTGGGTCTTTTCCAATGAGTCAGTTCTTTGCATCACGTGGCCAAAGTATTGGAGCTTCAGCTTCAGCATCAGTCCTTCCGATGAATATGTAAGACATTTCTTTTAGGATTGACTGGTTTGATCTCCTTGCAGTCCAAGGGACTCTCAAGAATCTTCTCCAACACCACAGTTCAAAAGCATCAATTCTTTTTTTTTTTTTTTTGAAAAGATGTTTTTATTTTTATTTTTTTTTAATTTTATTTTATTTTTAAACTTTACATAACTGTATTAGATTTGCCAAATATCAAAATGAATCCGCCACAGGTATACATGTGTTCCCCATCCTGAACCCTCAATTCTTTGGGGCTCAATTTTCTTTGTGGTCCAACTGTCACATCCATACATGACTACTGGAAAAGCCACAGCTTTGACTAGACAGACCTTTGTTGTCAAAGTAATGTCTCGGCTTTTTAATATGCTGTCTAGGTTTGTCATAGCTTTTCTTTCAAGGAGCAAGCATCTTTTACTTTCATGGCTGCAATCACCATCTGCAGTGATTTTGGAGCCCAAGAAAACAGTCTGTCACTGTTTCTATTGTTTCCTCATCTATTTGCTATGAACTGATGGGACCATGTGCCATGATCTTTGTTTTTTGAATGTTGAGTTTTGAGCTAGGTTTTTCACTCTCCTCTTTCACTTTTATCAAGAGGCTCTTTAGTTGCTCTTTGCTTTCTACAGTAAGGATACTGTCATCTGCATATCTGAGGCTAGTTATTGATATATCTCTCAACAATCTTGATTCCAGCTTGTGCTTCCTCCAGCCTGGCATTTCACATGATGTATTCTGCATATAAGTTAAATAAGCAGAGTGACAATATACAGCCTTCACGTACTCCTTTCCCAATGTGGAACTAGTCCATTGTTCCATGTCTGGTTCTAACTGTTGCTTCTTGACCTGCATACAGGTTTCTCAGGAGGCAGGTAGGATAGCCTGGTATTCCCATCTCTTTAAGAATTTTCCACAGTTTGTTGTGATACATACAGCCAAAGGCTTTGGCATAGTCAATAAAGCGGAAGTAGATGTGTTTCTGGAACTCTGTTGCTTTTTCTATGATCCAATGGCTGTTGGCAATTTGATCTCTGGTTCCACTGCCTTTTTTAAATCCAGCTTGAACATCTGGAAGTTCTCAGTTCACGTACTGTTGAAGCCTGGCTTGGAGAATTTTGAGCATTACTTTGCTAGCCTGTGAGATGAGTGCAATTATGCAGTAGTTTGAGCATTCTTTGGCATTGCTTTTCTTTGGGTGAAAACTGACCTTTTCCAGTCCTGTGGCCACTGCTGAGTTTTCCTAATTTGCTGACATATGGAATGCAACATTTTCACAGCATCGTCTTTTAGGATTTGAAATAGCTCAGCTGGAATTCCATCACCTCCACTAGTTTTGTTCATAGCAATGCTTCTTAAGGCCCACTTGACTTCACACTCCAGAATGTCTGGCTCTAGGTGAGTGATCACACAATCATGGTTATCTGGGTCATGAAGATCTTTTTTGTATAGTTCTGCTATTCTTGCCACCTCTTCTTAATATCTTCTGCTTCTGTTAGGTCCATACCATTTTTGTCCTTTAATTTGCCCATCTTAGCATGAAATGTTCCCTTGGTAGCTCTAATTTTCTTGAAGAGATATCTAGTCTTTCCCATTCTATTGTTTTCCTCTATTCCTTTGCACTGATCACTTAGGAAGGCTTTCTTATCTCTACTTACTCTTCTTTGGAACTCTGCATTCAGATTGGTATATCTTTTCTTTTCTCCTTTGCCTTTCACTTCTCTTCTTTCCTCAGCTATTTGTAAGGACTCCTCAGACAACCAGTTTGCATTTTTGCAATTATTTTTCTTGGGTATGGTGTTGATCACAGCCTCCTGTACAATATTATGAAACCCTGTCTATAGTTCTTCAGGCACTCAGTCTATCAGATCTAATCCCTTGAATCTATTTGTCACTTCCACTGTATAATTATAAGGGATTTGATTTAGGTCATACCTGAATGGTCTAGTGGTTTTCCTTACTTTCTTCAATTTAAGTCTGAATTTTGCAATAAAGAGTTCATGATCTTTATTGTGCCACAGTCATTTCCTTGTCTTGTTTTTGCTGACTGTATATATCTTCTCCATTTTTGGTTGCAAAGAATATAATCAATCTGATTTTGGTATTGACCATCTGGTGATAGCCATGTGTAGCATCTTCTCTTGTGTTGTTGGAAGAGGGTGTTTGCTATGATCAATGCTTTCTCTTGGCAAAACTCTGTTAGCCTTTACCCTGCTTCATTTTGTACTCCAAGGCCAAACTTGCCTGTTACTCCATGTATGTCTTGACTTCCTACTTTTTCATTCCAGTCCCCGATGATGAAAAGAACATCTGTTTTTTGTTGGTATTTTTAGTTCTAGAAAGTCTTGTCGGTCTTCATAGACCTGTTTGTCTTCAGCTTCTTCAGCATTAGTGGTTGGGGCATAGACTTGAATTACTGTGATATTGAATGGTTTGCCTTGGAAACGAACAGAGATCATGCTGTAGTTTTTGAGATTGCATCCAAGTACCGCATTTGGACTCTTGTTGACTAAGAGGGATACTCCATTTCTTCTAAGGGATTCTTGCCCACAGTAGTAGGCATGATTGATATAAATTATTGTGTTTCTTTTTAACATAATTCCTAAATTTCCCATTATGACTATTTATTTTTGAAAAACTACCTTTTAGATATCAAACCAATGACAGAGATAATATATATTATCACTAACTTCAGTCGGTTTTGCAAGAAAACAACTTGTGTTTAAAAAATAGTATTATGCAGTCTATATGTGTGTGTATGAAATCTCAGCATGCAATAAATCATTTTGGCAGCCTTGAGAAAGATTGTTCACTATATACTTCTCTGAAATTTCATTTATAGGAGTATCACTTCTTCAGTGGCTGGGTGACTTCTTAAAACAGACAGATTTTTGTCTGTCTTCCTAAATGAAAGTGTCTGGGTTTCTTAATATAGCCATCTGACATGTAAAGAGCAGCTAGAATCATTATATTCAACGATTAGACTACTCTATGAGTAGGAGGCCAGGCTGATTGCTTAAGAGCCCATCTAGTTTGATATAATATGTAGGAAATTTAAGCACTTTGTTCTGACTCCTGTATCTCCAAAAACATAGTTATAAGCCAGGCAAGTTTTATCATCTTGTCTATTCATAGAGTAGCTCCAATAAGTTTCAGTAATATAAATGCTGACTGGTAAGTCATTCCAAGTTCCTAGAAGGAGTAAATGAACCAGGATTTAAGAATTTAGAAATGTGTTACATAAAAAAGACTCCAGTTAGGTAAATATGACAGTTACCCGAACATGGTTAAATACAGGCATACCTCAGAGATATTGCCGGCTCAGTGCCAGACCACCTCAATAAAATAAATATTACACTAAAGCTAGTCACACAAATTTTTCTGTTCCCCAGGGCATATTAAAGTCATATTTACACTACAATGTAGTCTTAAGTGTGCAATAGTCTTGTGTCTAAAAAATGTACATGCCTTAATTTTAAAATACTTTACTGCTAAAAAATACAAACCATCATCTGAGCCTTCAACAAGCCATAATCTTCTTGCTAATGCAGGGTCTTGCCTCGATGTTGATGACTGCTGATTGATCAGGGTGGTGGTTGCTGAAGGTTGGGGTGATTGTTGCAATTCCTTAGACTAAGAACAACGAAATTTGCCACATTGATTGACTTTCTTTCAAGGACAGTTTCTCATTGCACATCTCCATCAGAGCTCTTGGATGACCAGGTGCATTGTCAATAGCCATAATATTTTGAAGGGAATCTTTTTTTTTTTTTTTCCTGAGCAGTAGGTCTCAACAGAGGGCTTAAAATATTCACTAAATCATGCAAACAGTTGTGCCGTCTTCCAGACTTTGTTGTTCCATTTATAAAGCACAGGCAGATTAGATTTAGCATAATTCTTAAGGGCCCTGAGATTTTCAGAATGGTAAGTGAGCACTGGTTTCAACTTAAAGTCACCAGTTGTGTAAGCCCATAATAAGAGAGTTAGCCTGTCCTTTGAAACTTTGAAGCCAGGTATTGACTTTTCTCTAGCTATGAAAATCCTAGATGGCATCTTCTTCCAACATAAGACTGTTTCCTCTACAAGGAAAATCTGTTGTTTCATGTACCTGCCTTCATTAATTTTCTTAGCTAGATGGCCTGAATAACTTGCTGCAACTTCTACACCAGGACTTGCTGCTTCACCTTGCACTTTGATGTTACTAAGATGGTTTCTTTCCTTAAACTTCATGAACCAATTTCTAGTTTCAAACTCTTCTTCTACAGTTTCCTCACCTCTCTCAGCCTTCACAAAATTGAAGTTAAGACCTTGCTCTGAATTAGGCTTTAGCTTAAGGAAATGTGACTGGTTTGATCTTCCATCCAGACCACTTAAACTTTTTCCATATCAGTAATAAGGCTGTTTCACTTGCTTATCATTCATGTGTTCACTGGAGCAGCTCTCTTAATTTCCTTCAAAAATGTTTCCTTTGCGCTCACAACTTGGCTAATGTTTGGCACAAGAGGCCTAGCTTTCAGCCTATCTCACCTTTCAAAACACACCTTCCTTACTAAGTTTAATCATTTCTAGCTTTTGATTTAAAGTGAGGGGGAAATCACACCTTTCTCAATAAGCTTAATTATTTCTATCTTTTGATTTAAAGTGAGAGACAAGTGACTTTTCTTTTCACTTGAATACTTTGACACCATTGTAGAATTATTGATTAACCTAATTTTAAATTGTTGTGTTTCAGAGAATAGAGAGGCCTAAGAAAAGGGATAGAGATAGAGGAATGACCAGTTGGTCAAGCGATGAGAATACACACATTTATTAAGATTGCCATCTTAATGAGTTCATGGAGTCCCAAAACAATTATATTAGTAACATCAGAAGTCACTGATCACAGATCAACATAGCGAATATAATAATAATTAAAATGTTTGAAATATTGTGAGAATTAACCAGAATGTGACAGAGACACAAAGTGAGAAAATGCTGCTGGAAAAATAGTACTGATAGATTTGCTTGACTCAGGGTTGCCACAAGATACAATATAATATTTCATTTTCTTACCTATTCAAGTATGTAAGAAAATACATATCCAAGTATGTTTATAAGGAAAATGGGGCTTCCCAGGTGGCACTAGTGGTAAAGAAACTGCCTGCCAATGCAGGAGACCTAAGAGACATGGGTTCAATCCCTGGGCTGGGAAGATTCCCTGGAAAGCGACATGGCAACCCACTCCAGTATTCTTACCTGGAGAATCTGGTGGACAGAGGAGCCTGGTGGGTTACAGTCCTTTGGGTCACAAAGAGTCAGACATGACTGAAGTGACTTAGGACAATATTTCATTTGCAGCATCATGGATGGACCTAGAGTATATTTTGCTTAGTAAAATAAGCCAGTCAAAGACAAATAGTATATGGTATCACTTACATGTGGAAGCTAAAAAATAATGCAAATGAATGTGTATGCAAGAAACCTGTGAGTCTGTTTCTGTCACGGAACACAAACTGCTGCTGCTGCTGCTGCTAAGTCGCTTCAGTCGTGTCCAACTCTGTGCGACCCCATAGACGGCAGCCCACCAGGCTCCCCTGTCCCTGGGATTCTCCAGGGAAGAACACTGGAGTGGGTTGCCATTTCCTTCTCCAATGCATGAAAGTGAAAAGTGAAGGTGAAGTCGCTCAGTCGTGTCCGACTCTTTGCGACCACATGGACTGCAGCCTACCAGGCTCCTGTGTCCATGGGATTTTCCAGGCAAGAGTACTGGAGTGGGGTGCCATTGCCTTCTCCAGGAACACAAACTAGTGGTTACCAAAGGGGAGAGGGAAGGACAGATGAGGAATTTGGGATTAGTAGTTGTTTACTGTATAGCACAGATATGGAATTATATTCCATATCTTGTAATAATTTATAATGGTATATAACCTGCAAAAATATCCAAATCACTATGTGTGCACCTAAAACTAAAAATATTTTAAATCAACTATGCTTCAATTAAAAACACAATATCTGTGAAGCACAATAAAATGAAATACAATAAAATGACATATGCCTGCATACAGAATTAAAAGTTTAAATCTAAAGCCAATTAATTGTTTATCTTAGCTTGAAACAAGATTTTTAAAAAAAGAAGTTAGAGAAATTATTAAAAAAAAAAAAACTTGATGTGAAAATAAATACTAAGATCTTAACCTAGGCCTAACTGCATTTTTAAGCTTTATGGTACATGAACTGCCCTCACATATGATGTCATTTACACATTTTTTCACAATAATGACTGATGTAACTGAGTTTATCTAAAGAATGAGACCACTTTCTTGATTTCTCCCTTACTTTACAGAAGCTCCTTTAATGAAAATTATATTGCATTTCCTATTCAATGGGTGATGATCCATTTTCCTTCTACTTCATAAGTTAATATTTTATGAAAAAGATAGACATTTAGGTAAATAGTTGCAAATAAAAATTGTTAAATGTGATACACATTTCATTATTCATTTCAATGTGTGACAGATAATATTTTTAAAATATTTATTAAGTGGCTCTGCTGAAATTGTGGTGTAGAGAAGTCCAAGGAACTTTCAATCCACTGAAGCAACAAATAAGCTTCCAAAAACTGTGAGAATCAACATTTTTGAAACTATTGAATTTAATCAAACACATTGAACATGAACTCAAATGTCCACTAACAGATGCACAAGTAAACAAAGTGTGGTATATACATACAATGCACTATTATTCAGCCTTAAAATGCAAAGAAATCCTATCACACATTATCACATAGATGAACCTTGAGGATACTATGCTAAGTGGAATAAGTGAGTTACAAAAAGACAAATTGCTGTATGATTCCACTTCTACTGTTATTACTGTTCAGTTGCTAAGTTGTATTTGACTGTTCGTGACCCCATGGACTGTAGCACGTCAGGCTTCCCTGTCCTTCACCATCTCCTGGAGTTTGCTCAAACTCATGTCCACTTAGTCAGTGATGCTATCCAATCATCTCATCTTCTGTCATCCCCTTCTCCTCCCGCTCTCAATCTTTCCCAGAATCAAGGTCTTTTCGAATGAGTTGGCTCTTTGCATTAGGTGGCCAATGTATTGGAGCTTCAGCTTCAGCATCAGTCCTCCCAATGAATATTCAGGGTTGATTTCCTTTAGGATTAACTGGTTTGATCTCCTTCCAGTCCAAGGTACTCTCAAGCATCTTCTTCACTTCACTATGTATTTAAAATAGTCCAATTCATAGAAATACAAGTCAAATGGGAGTTACCAGTAGATACAGGACAAGGCAAAGGGGAATCGTTATGTAAGAGATACAGAGTTTCAGTTTGGCAAGATAAAAAAGTTCTGAAAATCTGTTTCACAAGAATATGAATATATGTAGCCCTGCTGAACTACACAATTACCAATAATTCTGATGGTAAACTTTATGTTATGTGGCTTTTTTAACCACAATTTTAAAAACATAACACTTGGAGAGTCTGTAAAGAAGAAAGAAGTTGATAATTGCTGGTAAGAGCTTGTTGAAACACTTTTATTTACCTGATTATCATCTGTCATTTGTCAGCTCGGAGATGTCCATAAGGATGATAGTCTACATACCTGATATGGCTTGCTAGTGCCAGAGGAGCAACATGAACCTTTTGTTCAGAGAAATGTGGCTGTGTATTGTGACCTCTCTGGCAGCTCCCCGAAAGCCGTTCTGAGGCTTCCCTTTGTTTTGCATCCCTCAGAACCTCCTCAAGGTTTTGAGTAGCCTCTGGTGGTATATGTCGAAAGCATGTAAAGAAAGGAACAAAGGTTTCTCTGGTGGCTCAGACAGTAAAGAATCTGCCTACAATGTGGAAAGTTCAGTTCAGTTCAGTTCAGTTCAGTCGCTCAGTCGTGTCCGACTCTTTGTGACCCCATGAATCGCAGCACGCCAGGCCTCCCTGTCCATCAACAACTCCCGGAGTTCACTCAGACTCACATCCATTGAGTCAGTGATGCCATCCAGCCATCTCATCCTCTGTCGTCCCCTTCTCCTCCTGCCCCCAATCCCTCTTAGCATCAGAGTCTTTTCCAATGAGTCAACTCTTCGCATGAGGTGGCCAAAGTACTGGAGCTTCAGCTTTAGCATCTTTCCTTCCAAAGAACACTCAGGGATGATCTCCTTCAGAATGGACTGGTTGGATCTCCTTGCAGTCCAAGGGACTCTCAAGAGTCTTCTCCAACACCACAGTTCAAAAGCATCAATTCTTCTGCGCTCAGCTTTCTTCACAGTCCAACTCTCACATCCATACATGACCACAGGAAAAAACATAGTCTTGACTAGACGGACCTTTGTTGGCAAAGTAATGTCTCTGCTTTTGAATATGCTATCTAGGTTGGTCATAACTTTCCTTCCAAGGAGTAAGTGTCTTTTAATTTCATGGCTGCAGTCACCATCTGCACTGATTTTGGAGCCCAAAAAAATAAAGTCTGAAACTGTTTCCACTGTTTCCCCATCTATTGCCATGAAGTGATGGGACCAGATGCCATGATCTTCATTTTCTGAATGTTGAGCTTTAAGCCTACTTTTTCACTCTCCACTTTCACTTTCATCAAGAGGCTTTTGAGTTCCTCTTCACTTTCTGCCATAAGGGTGGTGTCATTTGCATATCTCAGTTTATTGATATTTCTCCTGGCAATCTTGATTCCAGCTTGTGTTTCTTCCAGTCCAGCATTTCTCATGATGTACTCTGCATAGAAGTTAGTTAGGCAGGGTGACAATATACAGCCTTGACGTATTCCTTTTCCTATTTGGAACCAGTCTGTTGTTCCCTGTCCAGTTCTAACTGTTGCTTCATGACCTGCATATAGGTTTCTCAAGAGGCAGGTCACGTGGTCTGGTATTCCCATCTCTTGAAGAATTTTCCACAGTTTATTGTGATCCACACAGTCAAAGGCTTTGGCATAGTCAATAAAGCAGAAATAGATGTTTTTCTGGAACTCTCTTGCTTTTTCTATGATCCAGCGGATGTTGGCAATTTGATCTCTGGTTCCTCTGCCTTTTCTAAAACCAGCTTGAACATCAGGAAGTTCATGGTTCACATATTGCTGAAGCCTGGCTTGGAGAATTTTGAGCATTACTTTGCTAGCGTGTGAGATGAGTGCAATTGTGCGGTAGTTTGAGCATTCTTTGGCATTGCCTTTCTTTGGGATTGGAATGAAAACGGACCTTTTCTAGTCCTGTGGCCACTGCTGAGTTTTCCAAATGTGCTGGCATATTGAGTGCAGCACTTTCACAGCATCATCTTTCAGGATTTGTAATAGCTCAACTGGAATTCCATCACCTCCACTAGCTTTGTTCATAGTGATGCTTTCTAAGGCCCACTTGACTTCGCATTCCAGGATGTCTGGCTCTAGATGAGTGATCACACCATTGTGATTATCTTCGGAAACCCAAGTTCAATCCCTGGTTTGGGAAGATCCCCTGGAGAAGGGAATGGCAACCTGCTCCAGTACTCTTGCCTAGAAAATTCCATGGACAGAGGAGCTTGGTGGGCTACAGTCCATGGGGTTGCAAACAGTTGGACATGACTGATCAACCAAGCACACGTGTAAAGGTATACAAGTCACCATCTGGAGCAAGGAACAACAGACATGGCAAGAAGCAGACAAACTGAAAAGTCTTGCAAGGAAGAAGCTGGGAAAGGAGAAACATGGAGGAATAAGGGTTTTGAAATGCTTTTGTTTATTTTGAGGACTCTCGAAGGACACATGCATACCCAAGAATAGATGCATAGTTACAAAAGACCTAAGAAGGCCCAAGCTTTAACCTCTGCTCAGTCTTAAGCCTCAATATAAGCAGGAAGTAAAACCTAAGGCTGAGTTCTTAATGGCCGGCTAAGCACTGAAAGCATGCCCCAACTCAGAGTCAGCGCACAAACAGGAGAGGTTTTCTTGCTTATTTGTTTGTGCTTTGTTCCTTTCCTCCTCCTTTTCCTCTTCCTTGTCTTCCTCCTCCTTCTCCTCATCTCCTTCTTCTCATCTCCTTCTTCTCCTCATCTCCTTCTTCCTGTTCTTCTTCCTTCCTCCTCCCCCTCTCCTCCTCCTCTTTCTTCTACTTGTACTTTCTCTTTTTCTATTGATTCCAGGCTTTTAAGGAAATCTCTGTCAAATTACTAGCTGGCCACTAGGCTAATGGAACAGAGACTTCAGTGACCACACACAGCAAACAATACAGTCTTTTCAAAGACAGAAAAATTAGAAAAGTCACTAACAGAAAACTACAATATATAACAGCAGAAAAAAATAAAATAAACCTGAGTAGAATAACCAAAAGAGAATTAATTGTTTATATTAATATTAGATTTTAAAAATTAAGATACAAAGAAGGACATTATATATTTATAAAGGGGTCAGTATTAAGCAAGAATATTTGACAGTTAAAAACATATACACAGGTAAAAATAAAACCCCAAAATATATGAAACAGAAATTGATAGAATTTAAGGGGAAAATAGATTCTACAATAATATAGTCTTCTATGTCCCACTTTCAATAATGGATAGAATTACAGAAATGATCAGTAAAGAAATAGAAGATTTGAACAATGCTATAAACCCAGGTGGCTAAGATAGTAAAGTGTCTGCCTGCAATGTGGAAGATGGGTTCAATCCCTGGGTTGGGAAGATTCCCTGGAGAAGGAAATGGCACCCTACTCCAGTACTCTTCATGGAAAAGTCCATGGACGGAGGAGCCTGGTAGGCTACAGTCCATGGGGTTGCAAAGAGTCAGACACAACTGAGCAACTTCACTCACTATAAACCAACAAAGCATTATATATATATATATATATGTATATATGTATATATGGCACTTTACCATACAACAGTGGAGCACACATTCATCTCAGGTGCACATGGATCCAGGATAAATCATATATTAGACAACAAAACAAGCCTCAATAAATGTAAAAAGATTGAAATCATACAAAGTATATTTTCTGAACATGAAAGAATATAACTAGAAATCAGTAACAGAAATAAAACTTGAAAATTCACAAAGGTGTGAAAATTATGAAACAGACACTTAAACAACCACTGGCTCAAAAAGAAAACACAAGAGAAATTTGAAAGTTAATTTGAGATGAATGAAAAAATGAAAAGCACAATATGTAAAAATCATAGGGTGCAAAACATGCAAGGCTCAAAGAGAAGATGATCATAATTGTCTATAATAAAAAGAAAAGTATCAAATCAATAATTTAACTTCATATATTAAAGAACTATAAATAGAAGAGCAAACTAAATTCAAGGCTAACAGAATAAAGAAAATAATAAAACTTACAGCAGAGATATAAAAATAAAGAATAGAAAAACAATGGAAAGAATCAACAAAGCCAAAATTGGTTCTTTGAAAAGATCAACAGAATTAAGAAACTTTTATGTAGACTGACTAACAAAAAAAGAAGATAAAAATTGCTAAAACCAGAAATAAAAGTGAGTACATTACTACTGAACTTATAGAAATCAGAAGAGTAATAAGAATACTATGAATAACTGGATGTCAACAAATTGTATGTTACCTGCAATGGAAAAATTCTTAGAAATAAACTATCAAAAGTGATTCAGTCTGTATAATAGGCTCTAAGTTCATCCACCTCACTAGAACTGACTCAGATGCATTCCTTTTGATAGCTGAGTAATATTCCATTGTGTATATATATCACAACTTCCTTATCCATTCGTCTGCCAATGGAAATCTAGGTTGCTTCCATGTCCTAGGATGGAGGGGACACTCATATACCTATGGCTGATTCATATTGATGTATGACAAGAAGCATCACAATATTGTAAAGTAATTATCCTCCAATTAAAATAAATAAATATTTTTGAATGATTCAGGAAGAAGTAGAAAATATGCATAGCGCTGCAATACATAAGGATATTAAAATAAGTAATAAGTTCTTTCTCAAGTAAGAAAAGCCCATGACCAGTCTTCACTGGTGAATTCTACCAAATTTTTTTTTTTTTTGCTTTTATTTATTTTTTTTTTCTTTCTCACCTTACATTTTATTTATTTTTTTAAATTTTATTTATTTATTTATTTTTAAATTTTATTTTATTTTTAAACTTTACATAATTGTATTAGTTTTGCCAAATATCAAAATGAAATTTTTAAATAAGAATGGACATTTATCCTTCTCAGAATCTTCGAAAAAAGAGGAAATTCTTCCTTCTTCATTTTGTGAAGCCAGCATGACCCTGTACCTAAAGCCAGACAAAAACAACACATGAAAACTACAAACTAAATATCCCTATGAATATAAATGCAAACATCTTCCAAAAAAGACTAGCAAACTGAATTTTTGTTCAGTTGCTGAGTCATGTCTCTTTGCAACCCCATAAACTGCAGCACGCCAGCCTTCCCTGCCCGTCACTATCTCCTGGAGTTTGCTCAAACTATGTCCATCGAGTTGGTGATGCCATCCAACCATCTTATCCTCTGTTGCCCCCTTCTCCTCCTGCCCTCAATCTTTCCCAGCATCAGAGGCTTTTCCAGTGAGTCCGCGCTTCATTTCAGGTGGCGAAAATATTGGAGCTTCAGTTTCAGCATCAGTCCTTACAATGAATATTCAGGCAAACTAAATACAACAGCAAATTAAGGAGATTAGACACTATGACCAAATGGAATTTGTCTCAGGAATTCAGTGGCAGTTCATCATATAAAAATCAAGCACTGTAATACATCACCTTAATAGAATAAAGGAAAAACCCCCAAATGATCATTTCTATTAATGTAGAAAAAAATATTAACAATTTTCAACGTGATAAAAACACTCAACAATCTCAGAATAGTAAAGAACTTCCTCAACCTGATAAAAGTCTTCTAAGAAAAATACACACCTTATATATGTCTGATGAAAGACTGAACTCTTTTCCCCTGAGATCAGAAGCCAGATGATAATGTCTGCTTTCACCAGTTCTTTGAAATAATATGTTGGAAGTTATAGCCTTTCTTATTAAGTATGTAGCAATATCTCATTGTGGTTTTAACTTGCATTTTTCCAATGTTTAAATATATTGAATACATTTTCATGTGCTTGTTTTGTACCTGTATATTCTGTTTGGTAAAATGTCTATTCATATCTTTGGCCTACTTTCTAGCTTCTATTTACTGTTGAGTTTTCAGAGTTCACTAATATAATCTAAACACTAGTCCTTCATTGGATGTGTACTGTGCAAATATTTGTCCAGTTTGTAGCTGTACTTTTCATCCTCTTCACATGGACTTTAAAGAGCAAAAGCCTTCAATTTAAATGATGTCTAATTGATCCATTTTTTTTCCTTTTTTTCACTGTGTTGTTCATTTAAGAACTAACAACACTGCTTAGCCTTATTTCTCAAAGATTTTTCCTTATGCTTTATCTTTTTCCAGAGATTTTATAGTTTTAGGTTGTACATTTAAAGCTGTGCTCCATTTTGGGTTAAGCTTTTTAATAAGGTATGATGTTTAGGTGACAGTTTACTTATTTTGCTCCATGCTACTTGTTGAAAAGTGGGTTGTTTTGCAACTTTGTAAAAAATCACTTGGGTATAGTTGTATGAGTCTATTTCTGGGTTATCAATTCTGTTCCCTTAAACTTTGTATCTATGTCCCCACTGTGAAGAAGGCTGAGCACTGAAGAATTGATGCTTTTGAACTGTGGTGTTGGAGAAGACTCTTGAGAGTCCCTTGGACTGCAAGGAGATCCAACCAGTCCATTCTGAAGGAGATCAGCCCTGGGATTTCTTTGGAGGGAATGATGCTAAAGCTGAAGCTCCAGTACTTTGGCCACCTCATGCAAAGAGTTGACTCATTGGAAAAGACTGATGCTGGGAGGGATTGGGGGCAAGAGGAGAAGGGGACGACAGAGGATGAGATGGCTGGATGGCATCACTGACTCAATGGAGGTGAGTCTGAGTGAACTCCGGGAGTTGGTGATGGACAGGGAGGCCTGGCGTGCTGCGATTCAGGGGGTCGCAAAGAGTCGGACACGACTGAGCGACTGATCTGATCTGATCTGATATTTTCAATTTTGGTTTCTGCGTGTCCATGGTCATCATCTAAAAATACAATTGATTTTTGTATGTTAGTCCTTTATCCTGTGACCTTATTGAACTAAAATTTTTCTGAGCATATTTCATATGGCTCTACAATTCCTTTGTGTAAATATGTGGTAACAACGATTATCAGTTCAGTTCAGTTCAGTCGCTCAGTTGTGTCTGACCCTTTGCGACCCCATGGACTGCAGCACGCCAGGCTTCCTGTCCATCACCAACTCCCAGAGTTTACTCAAACTCATGTCCATTGAGTTGGTGATGCCATCCAACCATCTCATTCTCTGTTATCCCCTTCTCCTCCCACCTTCAATCTTTCCCAGCATCAGGGTCTTTTCAAATGAGTCAGTTCTTCACATTAGGTGGCCAAAGTATAGGAGTTTCAGCTTCAGCATCAGTCCTTCCAGTGAATATTCAGGACTGATTTCCTTTAAGATGGACTGGTTGGATCTCCTTGCAGTCCAAGGGACTCTCAAGAGTCTTCTCCAACACCACAGTTCAAAAGCATCATTTCTTTGGTGCTCAGCTTTCTTTATAGTCCAACTCTCACATCCATACATGACCACTGGGTAAACCATTGCTTTACCTTGATGGACCTTTGTTGACAAAGTAATGTCTCTGCTTTTTAATATGCTGTCTAGGTTGCTCATAAGTTTTCTTCTAAGGAGTAAGCATCTTTTAATTACATGGTTGCAGCCACCATCTGCAGTGATTTTGGAGCCCCCAAAATAAAGTTTGTCACTGTTTCCACTGTTTCCCCATCTATTTGCCATGAAGTGATGGGACCAGATGCCATGATCTTAGTTTTCTGAATGTTGAGTTTGAAGCCAATTTTTTCACTCTCCTCTTTCACTTTCATCAAGAGGCTCTTTAGTTCTTCTTCACTTTTTTCCATAAGGGTGGTGTCATCTGCATATCTGAGATTATTGATATTCCTCCAGGCAATCTTGATTCCAGCTTGTGCTTCCTCCAGCCCAGCGTTTCTCATGATGTACTCTGCATATAGGTTAAATAAGCAGGGTGACAATATACAGCCTTGGTGTACTCCTTTCCTGATTTGGAAACAGTCTGTTGTTCCATGTCCAGTTCTAATTGTTGGTTCCTGATCTGCATACAGATTTCTCAAGAGGTAGGTCAGGTGGTCTGGTATTCTCATATCTTGAAGAATTTTCCATAGTTTTTTGTGATCCACATAGTCAAAGGCTTTGGCATAGTCAATAAAGCAGAAGTAGATGTTTTTCTGGAACTCTTTTGCTTTTTCCATGGTCCAGCAGATGTTGGCATTTTGATCTCTGGTTACCCTGCCTTTTCTAAATCCAGCTTGACCGTCTGGAAGTTCATGGTTCACGTAATGTTGAAGCCTCTCTTAGAGAATTTTGAGCATTACTTTGCTAGCATGTGAGATGAGTGCAATTGTGCAGTAGTTTGAGCATTCTTTGGCATTGCTTTTCTTTGGGATTGGAATGAAAACTGACCTTTTCCAGTGCTGTGGCCACTGCTGAGTTTTCCAAATTTGCTAGCATATTGAGTGTAGCACTTTCACAGCATCATCTTTTAAGATTTGAAATAATCAGTTGGAATTCCATCACCTCCACTAGCTTTGCTCGCAGTGATGCTCGTTAAGGCCCACTTGACTTCACATTCCAGGATATCTGGCTCTAGGTGAGTGATCACACCATCGTGATTCTCTGGGTCATGAAGATCTTTTTTGTATAGTTCTTCTGTGTATTCTTGCCACCTCTTCTTAATATCTTCTGCTTCTGTTAGGTCCATACCATTCTGTCCTTTATTGTGCCCATCTTGGCATAAAACGTTCCCTTGGTATCTCTCATTTTCTTGACAAGATCTCTAGTATTTCCCATTCTATTGTTTTCCTCTATTTCTTTCCACTGATCACTAAGGAAAGCTTTCTTATCTCTCCTTGCTATTCTTTGGAACTCAGCATTCAAATGGGTGTATCTTTCCTTTTCTCCCTTGTTTTTCATTTCTCTTCTTTTCACAGCTATTTGTAAGACCTCCTCTGACAACCATTTTGCTTTTTTGCATTTCTTTTTCTTGGTGACGGTCTTAATCCTTGTCTCCTGTATAATTCATGGACCTCCGTCCATAGTTCTTCAGACACTCTTTCTATCAGATCTAATCCCTTGAATCTATTTGTCACTTCCACTGTATAATCATAAGGGATTTGACTTAGGTCATACCTGAATGGTCTAGTGGTTTTTCTCTACTTTCTTCAATTTAAGTCTGAATTAGGTAATAAGGAGTTCATGATCTATTATGGCATAGAATAAAAATGTACACTCATGAAAGAGCGTAGAAACTATGTCACTAAACAAAACTCACATGCACTATGTATCATCATATGAGAAACATGGAGTAGAAATGGAAATTAAGAAGACGTAAATATATTTAATAACAAAGACATGCACTTCAGGTAAGAACTTGTCATTGAGGCTGCCAATAACTCTAAATTTCTAATCTTAGAAGATAACAGTGTCTCAAATGACACCTCTAATAGACGAGTCAGAATTCAGTATTCATGAGTAGATCTTTCCTAACCAACCATAGATGTTTAAATAATATGGTTCCATATTGACTTTTTTTTCGTATTGCCTTTTTAAAAGGACATTTCTTTCATTGAATTTACAATTTGGCTTTATCATCTAAACAGGCTACATAAATGATTGGCAGTACTGAAGCTAAGATTGTGTCCATGTCCCCTCTTTTCATCAAGTACCATTCAGTTGTTGCTATGGTCCTTGGCAACATCATGTACTGTGCTATGGGAACATAATTTTCCATGGAATAATTGCCTTAAAAATCTGGAATTTGCTTCTGTTTTCTACTTATACTTATTATGAGCTTGAATGTCAGCTTCAGGACCAGCTTCAAAGGAATTTTTGCTCTTTTATTTCTGCTTAATATCTAATGCTCTGAGCAGTGCCTGGCACATAAGAGGTACCCTCAAAATATTTGTTAAATGAAGGAAATGGAAATCATGTCTCTTGAGATCTGCTCTTTATTTGTACATTTTTTAAAAAGTGAAGCTCCTGAGAAACCTGTCATTCAACTCCTTTGATTTCTGAGGCTTAAAAATACTTTACCAACAGAAAGGTATTAACCAAAAGGTACAAACAGTTATGCAAGATGAATAAGTCCTAGAGGTCTACCATAGAGCATAGTTCCTGTAGCTAATAATGCATTTAATACTGAAAATTTTGCTAAGAGGCTAGATCATATGTTAAGTGTTTTTATCACAAAAATGATAGTAATAAAGAAGACAGGAAAAAACTTTTGGAGGTGATGGATATATTCATAACAGATAGTGGCCATGTTTTCCTGGCTGTATACTTACCTCCATATTCAAAGTTGTATAGGTGGAAAATGTACAGCTTTTTATGTCAATTCTATCTCAATAGAGTGATTAAAAAAAAAAAAGCACTATACTCATTCCAATGAGATATATTGGAGGATGGAGCTTTTGACATAAGCCCAGCATTATCCAAGCATCGGGAACACCTTTGGCAAAAATTAAATAGAAAGTAAAATATGATGGAAGAGTGTAAGATCTTAGTGCATGCATACTAAGTCATTTCAGCTGTGTACAACTCTTTGTGACCCTATGGACTATAGCCTGCCAGGCTCCTCTGTCCGTGGGATTCTCCAGGCAAGAATACTGGAGTGGGTTGCCATGCCCTCCTCCAGGGGATCTTCCTGATCCAGGGCTTTAACCTGTATCTCTTCCATCTCCTGTGTTGGCAGGTGTGTTCTTTCCCACTAGCACCACCTGGGAAGCCCCTAAAATCCTTGGATTTTAATTTAATTTGACACAGGAGAAAATTAATTCTTATTAATTTTTTTGGAGTTTATTTATGGGAAATTCATAAAGGGAAAGGAGAGGGTTTTTTGTTTGTTTTCAAATTCAGAGCATCTCTACATTCTGGTCATTTTATTATTGGTCTATCTAAATGTGATCTAATATTAGAACTTCTGATGAACTTTATTACAACATAGGTGGATGTAAGGAAGGATGAGAAATAGGAGAGCAAAACTAGAACTACAGAGAAAGACTATCTTTGTAATGAATAATTTACTGCTATAGGTGTGGGAAATCTTGCTAATGAGAGCATGGTAGCCAGGTGGCTAGACAAAATCCAGAATGAATCCATGGTACTACTATCTATAGCACCAGGAGCACAGGGCTCAATCGGCAATTATTAATAAAAAGTTTTCATATGCTGAGTGAAAAGACAACTCTAATAAAATCTGGTGATGGGATATGCAGCTACACACTTGACTTATCATAAGTTTAATTAATGATTAAGATATGTGAGTTAAAAGAGCAAAGACTTTATGAAACATTGGAATGAAGGTGGATTAAAGGTCCTCCATTTCCCTGGCTACTTGTTTCCACATTGAAAGATTTCACAATTGCACTCCTGATCTCTCTCCCTAAGCTTCCCTCCCTTGGGGAGGATGATTGGTGAGCTTGGGAGAAGAAATTGAGTTCCTAGGTCGGTCTTGTCATCTGTCTTTGGATCTTACTGTCTACAATGAAGATTCAGTCCGGCCTTCTTTATGCTGTAAGTTAAAATGGACTTGTTCTGTGGTGCTAGGAGATGAGGAAGGCAGCAATTTTCTAGCAGTAACAGAGATTGGGTCACTAAATTTGTCTAGCTCAAGGGGGAATTATTTGCAAGCACTTTGGTTAAGTATCAGGAATAAAGCTAACATTTTGATGTTCACTTCACTGTGTAGACTTCCCTTGTGGCTCAGCTGGTAAAGAATCCCTCTGCAATATGGGAGACCTGGGTTCTATCCCTGAGTTGGGGAGATCCCCTGGAAAAGGGAAAGGCTACCCACTCCAGTATTCTGGCCTAGAGAATTCCAAGGACTGTATAGTCCATGGGGTTACAAAGAATCAGACATAAATGAGTGACTTTCATTTTGACTATTCTCTGTCATCCGAGTCTTATTTTTTTGTTGATTATAATTAGGAAACATTTAAAAAGTGCTTAACACATCTGCTGTATTAACCTCAAAAAGAAAAATAAAGCAGTTCAAATCTCATGAGTTTTCCAGGATGACTTAATATAAATATGAATAATTAGCAGGAAGATAAAAGTGGAAATATTTTTTGTGGACTCTTCCATTTCAGGAACTTTGGAAGATATTTCAAGCTTCAAATTTAAAAATCATTGTACTAGACACTGAGAATATATTTCTTTTTCTGTGAGATTGCTCTTGAAAGGCCTTTGTCACTTCTGTTCCTGGGTGAGCAATACAGAACTCGGGCTACAGTCTGAGATACTTCTAATCCCAGAATATTTTTCAAAAGCAATTGTCTTTAGATGTATTTATATATCATCTTTATATAAACCTGTCTTTGTGTTAAAAGAGAAAATTCAATTATATTTGGAATTTTAGGATAAAAGGAAATATTATACTAAATGAGAAGTTTAAAAAAATCCTCCCTTGAAATTGAGAAGTTTGGGGTAAGTTATTGGCACAAATGGTATGCAATGAGAAAACATTCTGTTTATCCAGATTGAGAGTCCAGCAGATACGTATGCAATTGAACTACTTAGCAGAGTAAAATGTACATTTAAAAAAACAACAACAACAAAGGACAGTTTTGTATGCACACTTGTGAGAAACAGAATTCTTTCATTGCATTATTGGAGCTTCCCTGGTGGCTCAGAAAATAAAGAATCTGACTGCAATGCAGGAGACACAAGAGACCCGGGTTCAGTCCCTGGGTCAGGAGTAAATGGCAATGGCAACCCACTCCAGTATTCTTGCCTGAAAAATCCCATGGACAGAGGAGCCTGGTGGGCTACAGTCCATGGAATCACAAAGAGTCAGACACGACTGAGCAAATAACACTTTCACTTTTCTTTCATGTATACAGGGCTTATTCATTGAACAATAGAGTATATTTTATGCATCTTTACTTTTTGGTGCTTCTGGCATCCAAAGCAAGTCTGGGCTATTGACTTCTGGACTGATCAACATTTATATTTAGTCCACTGAAGAATAGGGAGTTGTTTTGTAAGCTATGTGTGTGCTTGTGAGGTGAACATAGTGGTAGAAACATATGGAAATGGGAATGTTGATTCTGATTTCAGGTAATACAAAATGAAAACATGCCACCCATCTCTCCACTGAATACAGCTACAGCTGGGAAAGAATGAGTGGAGAAGCTGAGGACTTTGAAATATAAATAGCAGCGGGCAAATTGAGAAAGGACAACCAAATTCAAAATATCAGGGAACTGACAGTGGGTTTAACATATTTTTTACTTCTTGTACTCTCTGTCTTGAATGTAATACACTCTGAAAGTGAGTACTGTGGTGTAGAAAGTGAGAGTTTAGAGAGCTTGAAATAGTTGGACGAAAAATGCCTAACATTCATTGAGATTACCTATATAGCCCTTTCCTTCCTTTCTTTGAAATACACCTCTCATTGTTAGCACCTCTCATTGCTAAGTTGTGTCCAACTTTCTTGCAAACACATGGACTGTGGGCTCCTCTGTCCATGGGATTTCCCAGGCAAGAATACTGGAGTGGGTTGCCACGCCTTCCTCCAGAGGATCTTCCCAACCCAGGGATCGAACCTGTGTGTCCTGCATTGCAGTCAGATTCTTTACCATCCGAGACACCTGGGAAGCCCACATTTCATATTACATACATTTTTTTTCAAAATGCATCATTAAATTAAATACAAAATCTAAAACTGTAAAGCATCTGAAATAAAATATAGGGAAAAAATTTTATGACCTTCAGGGAGGCAAAGACGTCTTAGATATGACACCAAAAACATGATCCATGACAACTTGACATTATCAAAATTAAAGCTATTCTCCTTGAAAAACACTGTTAAGAGAATGAAAAAAAAAAGTTGCAGAGAGAAAATATTTTCATATCACACCTGATAAAGGACATGTATCCAGAATACATACGCACATACACACAAACTCAGAACTCAGGAAGCAAATAAACAAACCAACATAAAATCACAAAACTCAATAATATGATAATAAACATTAAACATCAGATGGGAAAAGAATTTTAACAGACATTTTGTTAAAGAAGATATAGGAATCACAAATTAGTACATCAAAAGATGTTTAACACTATTAATTATCAGGAAAATTCAAATTAAAACCACAATGTGTTAGCATCACACACATTTTAAAATGAATAAAATTAAAAATATTAACCACACTAAGTACTGGATGGGATGTACAGAAGTATTGAATGGGATGTAGAAAGACTGGAACTGTGGGAATATGAAATGTCACAGACACATTAAAAAACAGTTTGGTAGACCACAAGAAACAAATGTCTCTGAGAATGTAGAGAAAAGAGCACTTACTCACTGTTGATAGGAATGTAAATTGGTATAGCCACTGTGGAGAACAATATGGAGGTTCCTTAAAAAACTAAACATAGAATCACCAAATGACCCAGCAATTCTACTCCTCTGTATATATCTGAAAAAAAAAACAACATTAATTCAAAAATATACATGCATCCCCAGTGTTCATAGCAGCATCTTTACTATCGTCAAGATACGGAAACAATCTAAGTGTCCATCAAAAGATGAATGGATAAATAAAATTATATATATATATATATGTATATATATAACTGAATACTACTCAGCCATAAAAAGAATGAAATTTTGCCATTCATAACAATGTGGATTGACTTGGAGAGTTTTTTGCTAAAGTGTAATAATTCAGACACACAGAGAGAAATACCATGTAATATCATGTGTGGAATCTAAAAAGTAAAACAAGTTAGTGAATGTAACAAAAAGCAAATGGATATCTGTTCACAGATGTCGAGAACAAAGCAGTGGTTATCAGTGGGGAAGGAAAGGGGAAGGGACAAGATAGGGGTGGAGGATTAAGAGGTACAAACTCTTATATATAAAATAAATAAACTACAAGGATATATTATACATCACAGATAATATAGCAAATATTTAATAATAAATATAAATGCAGTATAATCTATGAAAATATTGAATCATTGTGCTGTACACCTGTAACTTACATAATGTTGTACATCAACTATATATTGATAAAAATAAAAATAAAGAGGAAGACAGAATTCTAAGGGATTGATGCTATGGAAAATGTTTGTCAGCTGGCTTTATGGTCTTCTGTGCCAGCTGAGTGGTGAATGGGGCATTTGCTTCCTACCTCCCATTTTTTGTTATTCCTCTATTGCTGTTGTGGTCAGTCATGTCTGATTCATTGTGAACCCATGAACTGTAGCCCACCAGGCTCCTCTGTCCATGGAATTTTCCAGGCAAGAATATTGGAGTGTGTTGCCATGCCCTCCTCCAGGGGATCTTCCTGACCCAGGGATCAAACCCACATCTCTTGCATCTCCTGCATTAGTGGGCAGGTGGGTCCTTTATCACTAGTGTCACCAGAGACATCTATATGAAATGAATGGTTATGTATAAATACAAATGTTATGTTTTTGTAGTAGGTGTTTTTTATATTTTTTAATACATTTCTTTCCCTTTGATTTCAACCTCTCTCAAAGGCTTCTAATTGGCCTCTTTCTGATCACAGGGTTATAAATAAACATGATTGCTTGGAAAAAAAAGATTGGCCGTTTCTTTAAAAATTAAACACATGCCTATCATATTATCTAGACATTTCACTCTTAGATATTTCCCAAGAGAAATGAAACAATACATCCATAGAAGATATGTGCATGAATGTTCATAGCAATTTAATTTGAATTAGTAAAAAATACTGTAAACAGGAAAATTTCGAATGTGAGAAGTAAATAAATATAGCACCACTATTCACAATAACTAAGACAAGTAAACAACCTAATTGTCCATCAACAGATGAATAGATAAAGAAGATGTGTTACATATATACAATGGAATACTACTTGGCCATAAAAATAATGCCATTTACAAAAACATGGATGTAACTAGAGACTATCACACTAAGTGAAGTAAGTCAGAAAGAGAAAAACAAATACCATATGATATCACTTATATGTGGATTCTAAAATATGACACAAATGAACAAATGGACTTATCTATGAAACAGAATTGGGATATAGAGAACAGACTGGTATTGCCAAGGAGGAGGGTGGTGGGAGAGGGATGGAATGAAAGGTTGGGATTATCAGATGCAAACTATTATACATAGAATAGATAAAGAACAAATTCCTACTGTATATCACAGGGAACTATATTCAATATCCTGTGATAGACCAAAATGGAAAATAATATTTTTTAAAAATAATGTATATAGGTATATATCTGAATCACTTTGCTGCACATCAGTAGTTAACACAACACTGTAAATCAACTATACTTCAATTTTAGAAAGGAAATAAATTAATAAACTACAAACTGTAATATATCTATACCTATCCCTCTACCTGGGCTTCCCCAGTGGCTCAGCAGTAAAGATTCCAACTGCAATACAGGAGATGCACCTAGACTCAGGTTAGATCCCTGGGTCAAGAAGATCCCTTGGGGGAGCGCATGGCAACCCACTGCAGTATTCTTGCTTGGAGACTCCCATGGACAGAGGAGTCTAGCGGGCTATAATCCATAGGGTCACAAAGAGTCAGACCCGACTGAAGCGACTGAGCATGCACACACACCTACATCTATACCTACAGCTACATCTCTATACCTATCTATCCAGATATCTATAGAAATATATCAGTAATAGAAATGAGTTAGTAATATATGCTACAATATACATGAATCTCAAAACAATTATCATAGTGAAACAAGACCACCAAAATATAAGCACACACTGCATTATTGCATTAGTATGAAATCATACAAAATTCAAGACCTGTGAGTAACCATGGAACAGGAGGGAGGGTGCAGAGAGAACAAGAAAGGATTATCAGAGGAATGAAGAAGCTTCTAGGAATCAATGAAATGAAATGTCATCATCTTGAGAGTGGAGAGAGTTTTATGAGCTCATATATATGTCAAAAGGCTTCCTGGGTGGCTCAGCAGTAAAGAATGCACCTACAGCAGGAAACATGGGTTAGACCCCTGGGTCTGGAAGATCCCCTGGAGGAGGGCATGGCAACCGACTCCAGTATTCTTGCTTGAAAATTTCATGGACAGAAGAACCTAGCAGCCTACATTCCATGGGGTCTCAGAGAGCCAGACAAAACTAAGTGACTGAGCGCACACACACATATATGTTGAAAACTGTACTGTATAGTTTAAATGTGTAACAGCATGTTTTATGTCAAACATACCCTCATACATCCATTTAATAAAGTAAAATAATGGAAAAAGACAAACCATGCAAACATTAAACATAATGCTGGAGTGGATATATTACTATGGTAAAAATTATATTTCAAAACAAGGGTCATTTAAGGGATGAAGAAGGGTATAACAATGCTAAAGGATTCAATTGAAGGATTGAAAATCCCAAATGGATATGTGCCTTGTGTGTGTGCTCAGTCTGACTCTGCAGCCCCAGGCTCAGTGTGTGCTCAGTCTGACTCTGCAGCCCCGGGCTCCTCTGTCCATGGAATTTTCTGGGCAAGAATACTGGAGTGGGTGGCCATTTCCTACTCCAAGGATCAAACATGACTCTTTTTCATCTTCCGCCTTGGCGGGCAGATCTTGTACCACTAGCGTCACCTGGGAAACCCAGATATGTGCTTAACTGAGCTTCAAAATAACTGAAACAAAAAAGAAGGAAATTAAAGAAGAAATAGAAAATTAGGCATTTGTAGTTAGATGTTCTAACACTATTTTCTGAATAACTTATAAATAGTGAGTTTGAATAAGATTTAGACAAGACTATCAAATAACTGATCTAATTGATATTTGTGAAGCACTCCACACGGCACCTGGCATAATAAATATTCTTTTCAAATGCATATGCATCATTTACCAAGATAAATGATATTTTGGACCACTAAAAATCTTCAATAAGATTAAAATGTTAAAATTATACAATATATCTTCTCTGGCCATAATGGAATTAAACTAGAAATAAATTATAGAAAAAATTTGTTTAAATTCCATTGTTCTAAAATTAAACATCATTCATAAATAATATGTCAAATGGGAAGCCATAAGAAAAGTTAGGAACTATTTTGAAAGGAATAAAAATAAAACACAAGATATCCAAATTTTTGTGATGCTTTTTAAAGCAATATTTAGAGAGAAATTTATAGCATGAAATATTTGGAAGAGGAAATAAAGATCCCTAATCAATTATCTAAACTACCACATTAAAACATTAGCAAAAGAAGAGCAATTTATACCCATAGCAAGCAGGAAGAATGAAATCATAAAAATAAGAGTAGAAATCAATGAATTTGAAAGAAGAAAATCAGTGAGGAAAATGAATGAAAATACAAGCTGATTCTTTCATTATAAGAAAATTGATAGCACCCTAGCCTGACTGACCAGAAAAAAAAAGGAGATCAAAAAAGAAGAAAAAATTACCAATTGCTAGAAGTTAAAGGTAGGATATCACTACAGATACTGTAAACATTAAAAATATAATAAGGAAATATTATAAATGTTTTTATGCATAAATTCAACAACATGCTTTATATCAACTACTGTCTGAAATAAACTATCAGCAGTCATTCAAGAAGAAATCTACAGCATTCAGTTCAGTTCAGTCGCTCAGTCGTGTCCAACTCTCTGCTACCCCATGGACTGCAGCACACTGTCAATCACCTGTCCTCCTTGCCCATCACCAACTCCCACAGTTTACTCAAACTCATGCCCATTGAGTCGGTGATGCCATCCAACCAGCTCATCCTCTGTCATAGCCTTCTCCTCCTACTTTCAATCTTTCCCAGCATCAGGGTCTTTTCAAATGAGTCAGTTCTTCGCATCAGGTGGCCAAAGTATTGGAGTTTCAGCTTCAACATTAGTCCTTCTAATATTCAGGAATATTCAGGACTGATTTCCTTTAGGATGGACTGGTTGGATCTCCTTGCTGTCCAAGGGACTCTCAAGAGTCTTCTCCAACACCACAGTTCAAAAGCATCAGTTCTTCAGCACTAAGCTTTCTCTATAGTCCAACACTCATATCCATACATGACTACTGGGAAAACCATTGATTTAACTAGACGGACCTTTGTTGGCAAGGTAATGTCTGCTTTTTAATATGCTGTCCAGGTTGCTCATAAATTTCCTTCCAAGGAGTAAGCATCTTTTAATTTCATGGCTGCAATCACCATCTGCAGTGATTTTGGAGCCCTGAAAAATAAAGTCTGACACTGTTTCCACTGTTTCTCCATCTATTTGCCATGAATTGATGGGACTGGATGCCATGATCTTAGTTTTTTGAATGTTGAGCTTTAAGCCAACTTTTTAACTCTCCTGTTTCACTTTCATCAAGAGTCTCTTTAGTTCTTCTTTGCTTTCTGCCATAAGGGTGGTGTCATCTGCATATCTGAGGTTATTGATATTTCTCCCAGCAATCTTGATTCCAGCCTGTGTTTCTTCCAGTCCAGCGTTTCTCATGATGTACTCTGCATATAAGTTAAATAAGTAGGGTGACAATGTACAGCCTTGAAGTACTCCTTTTCCTATTTGGAACCAGTCTGTTGTTCCATGTCCAGTTCTAACTGTTGCTTCCTGACCTGCATACAGATTTCTCAAGAGACAGGTCAGGTGGTCTGGTATTCCCATCTCTTTCAGAATTTTCCACAGTTTATTGTGATCCACACAGTCAAAGGCTTTGGCATAGTCAATAAAGCAGAAATAGATGTTTTTCTGGAACTCTCTTGCTTTCTCCATGATCCAGTGGATGTTGGCAATTTGATCTCTGGTTCCTCTGAATTAATAATTCTATGTCTTTTCCAGAAATTATATTCATAGTGAAAATCATTCCAACAATGAAAACTTCAGAACCAGGACTTCGTTGGGGAGAATTCTACAAAATGCTTAATATTACCAATTCTACACAAATTCTTCTATAAAATAGAAAATAAAGGCTTTACTTCACACTCATTTCATGAGAACACAATTTTACTGAAGGCATAAAAAGACAAAAACATGTTAAACAATTGAAACTACAGACTAATGACTTATTAATATAGAGGCAAGCATCCTTAACAAAATACTAGCAAATTGAATCTAACAGTACATGGAAAAATGATAATATATCATCAACAAATGGGAAATACTCATGAATTTCAAGTTGGCCTAAACTGAATCTGCCTGCAATGCAGGAGACCAGGGTTCTATTCCTGTGTCAGGAAGATCCCCTGAAGAAGGAAATGGCAAAGCACTTCAGTATTCTTGCCTGGGAAATCCCATGGACAGAGGATGGCTACAGTTTATGGGGTTGCAAAGAGTCAGACACAACTTAATGACTAAACAACAACAACAAAAAATTCAAAAATCGATTAATGCAATTCACCATATGAAGACAAAAGAAAAAAAAGTATTTTCAATCAATACAGAAGCATTTAACAACATTCAATATGAATTTGTCCAAATCAAATGGACAAAAATCATCCAACAACATGTAATAAGTAGAAACTTCCTCAAACTCATGAAAGGTACTAATAAAAAGTTTTTACACTCAACATTGTATTTAATGGTGAATGACAATGCTTTTCCCCCTGTTTGGGAACTAGACAAAGAAGTGTTCTCTCAGCACTCGTCTTTAACATATTGGTGTCCTTTGGTATTAAAATTAAACAAGGAAAAGAGATTTTATAAAACATAAAAAATAAAACTGTCTTTATTTTCAGATGTCATAATTCCTGACATAAAGAATCCCAAAGAATTTACTAAAAAGCCATTCTAATAATTGAGTTTAACAAGGTTGCAGGTTTGGAATATATATAAATCAATCGTATTTCTATGCATAATCAATAAGAAATGGAAATTGAAATGAACAAAGAGTATTTTTATAGGTGCACCAAAAATTGAAATACATGCAAACCTCACCATAACTCAACCAAGGCTAAAATGGTTAAAACAGAAGGGAGAAAGGGGGAGAGAAAGAAAGGGTTCCCTCTCTGCTTCCCATTCATAGTGTCATATTAGTAAAGGACCTTCAGCAATGTCCTTTCTTCTGTTTATCCTCCAACTCCAAGGCACTCATGATTGCACCACTCAGAAAGACCAACAGCAAGTCTTCTGGGATCCGCTTTCCTCAGATGTCTGGTTCCCAACTAGTGTGTGGAGTGGGATCCTCCTCTGAGATTCTGAGGCTCAGCACCAGCCTGGAAGCTCCCTCTTCTCAAGCCTGGAAGCTCCCTCTTCTCAAAGATAGCATTCCCTGGTGTGTGGTTTTCCTTTGCTGAACCATTTTAGGAACCAACACTAGCTATGCAGTCTCTTTTCCTCAGAGGTCCGAGTTTTAGCACTGAGGGAATCATCCTCCCCTCTTACAGTTTTCAGAACACCCAGATCTTCCTTTGGTTTGCCCAGCTTTGGAGTGGCATTCCTTTTTGTCTCTATATAAATTTAGTCTTCCTTTTATGTTTATTTAAATGCTCCCAGACTGTTTAGCCAATTTCGTCTATTTAATCTTCACTCTTATCAACATGTGTGGTTTCTGTTTCCTGACTACAGTCTAACTGATATGCTTTTTTTTCTGATTGGACCCTGACAAATGTTAAGGGTTTTTTTTTCTGTGGTGGTTTTTCAGGTTTCCTCTTAGCCTGTGCTTTTCAGGATCACCTCTTGAATCTGGTACTTGATTTTCCTCAATACTTTTTGGACAACTTTTTCCATCTCTTCAAATATTGCTTACTCTTCAGTCTCTCTCACTCTTCTTTGCACTGTGACTTACAAATTTATGTCATTTTCTACACTTTCATTTTGTTGCCTCTGCTTTATTACTAAAAGTTCTTTTTACTTTTTATCCACTTTTTTCTCTTTTCACTCTGACTAATCTGTTTAAAAATTCTTGATTTCTATATTTGAGTAAATTTTATATATTGTTGAATTTGTCACTGTCTCCAATTCTATTAATTTTTAATGTTTTTGTTTAGCTTTTTTTCTTAGTTGTTCACAATTTCTTACTAAATATAAAATGTCTTCTATGTGTTTTCAAAGCTATTCCCCTTGAATTCTCTTTTATGTTGTATTAATATTGTATTAATATCCCATTAATACTTATGTTATTACTTATATTAATACTTATCCCATTAATAATTATGTTGTATTAATATTGTTGTATTAATATCCCATTCTTCAATTCTTTAAATATATCTTGACATAAACTTTATATCTTTTCATTGTTTTATTGTTTTTCACAAAGCATTATTTTTCAGATGCATAAATTAAATACAAGTACATTCTTCTAGTTAAATCTTACAATATGACTATAATATTAGTATCTAACTAGATACTCATTACCTGAGTATACTCTTCTTCCTCCACTTCTTTCAGATCAAATCTATTTTATCAGTTTTGTATATGCCATTAAAGATCTTTTTCCATAAATATGGATGCCTTTATGTTAAACTAAAATAATATAGAGAATATTGTTTTCCATCTGTATGGGATTTTAAATTAATGACATGTTATCTTTTGGTATGTAATATGATTCTCTTTCTATATTAATATATTTAAATCCATCTCATTCTTTTGTTGGATGCATAGGGTGGTGCAGTGATACAGAATCCACCTACCAATGCAGGAGATGCAATAGATGCAGGTTCAGTCCCTGGGTTAAAAGATCCCCTGGAGAAGGAAATAGCAACCCACTCCAGTATTTTTACCTGGGAAATTCCATGGACAGAGGAGCCTGGCGGGCTACCGTCCATGGGATCTCAAAGAGTCAGACACGTCTGAGCACTCACACACACACACAGACCTTATATCAATTATTCTATCCCTTCTAGTGCTACTTTGTTACCAGTTGTTTTGTTTTGTTTTATTACAAAACCAATGCAATGAATAGTCATGGCAATAGTCAGTTCTCTCCTGAAGCACAGCAAAGAGATATCAATAAATGCTGAAAGACTCACGCACCCAATTCACAAACCTCTCACTTCCAAAATAAGGAGACAACTAGTTTTTAAATCCCCAAGCTGATGCCTGAGTAATTTACAATTATATGAGCTTTAGGAAATCTCCTGTCTTTGAGGTTATAGAGAAAGGAAGAAATGAAAAGTATTATTTAAAGAAAGTTGGCCCAGTGAAACTTGGACTAATTGTGAGTTTTATATAGAAAACTATTGAGAGTGTTAAATTAAGAGGAATTTTCTGTAGTGTTAAAAAATACTCCCTGCAAATAAAACTAGGAAGATAAAACTAAGAAACAGAAAGGTTATACTGAAAGTAACAGAGGTAGTGAGTGACAGAGCTAGGATTCAAGCCCACAAATGTCTCTGTGGATCTCTCTGATTAGGAAGTACAGTTGTGAATGATCTCAGGGCAAAAGTTGCCAGATAAAATACAGAACACGCAATTAATTTCAACGTCACATGAGGAATTTTTTTAGTGTAAGCATGATCCATAAAATATTTGTTGTGTAACTGAAATTCAGGTTTAACTGGACTTTCTGTTATTTTATTTGCTAAATCTGGCAATCCTACCAATATTTATCTTATTTATCTTCTGTGTATAAAAGCTCTGTGCCTTGGTTTCCTTTTTCATTTTTTTCGTCACACAAAGAAAAAGTTTGAAAATCTTTTGGTTTATATACAGGTATATTTCTGAACTTGCCTGGGACATACACCATGGGTCCTAGGAGGTTTGAGACAGGTTTTTCTTGCTTTTGAGTCCCTTGGCTAGCCACTCAGGGGATGCTCCTATGCTTGCTGCTGCTGCTGCTGCTACTAAGTCACTTTAGTCTTGTCTGACTCTGTGTGACCCCATAGATGATAGCCCACCAGGCTCCGCCGTCCCTGGGATTCTCCAGGCAAGAACACTGGAGTGGGTTGCCATTTCCTTCTCCAATGCATGAAAGTGAAAAGTGAAAGGAAGTCGCTCAGTCGTGTCCGACCCTCAGCGACCCCATGGACTGCAGCCTTCCAGGCTCCTCCATCCATGGGATTTTCCAGGCAAGAGTGCTGGAGTGGGGTGCCATTGCCTTCTCCGCCTATGTTTGCTAGTAGGAAGTAAAACTGTGGTAATCTCAGCCTCTCTAACCTGAATAAATATATATTATAGAAACTGTGTGTGTGCTTATGTATTGTTTATAAGTTAGTGTGGTATTCACCAAATGTACCTAAATTTTGTTTTTAAAATTAATTTTAAAATAGCATAAATGTAAAACACCTATGAACATATTATCAATGATAATCTGTAGGTTTTATAGTTGCCTAGGGACCAGCATAATCCCTAATGTAGCAGCCTCATATTTATCTTCTGTCCTGTGTTCCTGAGCACTATGGAGCAGTGAATCCATCTCATTCAAGTTGTTCTTCATGGTCCTTGGTATGATGAGTGACTTTCCAACAAATCCTGGACACTTTACTCTGTTGGGACATACTTGATTTTATGTAACCATTCTATTTCAACACACAGGCACTCATCCTTTTTTAGGTCTAGCTTATAGATCCTGGCCAACTTTTGTGACCTTTAGTTCAAATGGTAATTTAATTTTCAAGCCCAATTCAGTATTAAGCTGGTTGGCTTCGTTCTAGCTCTACTAGGCTCCCTCTCAATCTCTGCAGGTTTCACCTGTGTACCCAAAGTCACTGTATGGGAGCAGATGAAATATTGGGTCTTGGTTGCTGATAACGTGGTGGTCTAACCCACCACTGCTCCATGCATGGCCTCTGGAACAAGTCCCTGGCTGGACCTTCATGACTGCACCCCTGCTGTTGATTGGGTCACCACTGCTTCTATTGTTGGATACGGTGGCTCTTCCCTCCAGGTGTTTAACTGGTTGGTTTATTTCAACTCCTTGGGACAGAAAGAGTTTGTTTTCTTATGTGTTTGTTTTATGCCTGTGAGAACTTCCAGGTTGTGGGTTTCTTTGGAACTTAGGGATATATAAGAGATATGGAGAAAGTCCAAGAGATTCACAGTGGTGTCTTTCCTCAAGTCTTAAGTTCTATGGCTTGTCAGCTCTTTCTTCTATCTTTAGAGTCCTTTTATGATTGTCTGTTGAATTTATTTTTGTTTTGTTCAGTCGTTCAGTCTTGTCCTGTTCTTTGCGACCCCATGGACTATAGCACACCAGGCTTCCCTGTCCTTCTCTATCTCCCAGAGTTTGCTCAAATTCATGCCCATTGATTCAATGATGCGATCCAACCATTTCATTCTCTGTCACCCCCTTCTTCTCTAGGCCTCAATTTTTCCCAGCATCAGGGTCTTGTACAATGAATCAGCTCTTCGCATCTGGTGGCCAAAGTATTGAAACTTCAACTTCAGGATCAATCCTTCCAATGAATATTCAGGGTTGATTTCCTTTAGGATTTACTGGTTTGATCTCCTTGCTGTCCAAGGACTCTCAAGGGTCTTCTCCAACACCACAATTCAAAAGTATCAGTTCTTCTGTGCTCAGTCTTCTTTATGGTACAACTCTCACATCCATACATGACTACTGGAAAAACCATAGCTTTGACTAGACAGACCCTTGTTAGCAAAGTGATGTCTATGTTTTTTAATACACTGTCTAGGTTTGTCATAGCTTTTCTTCCAGGGAGCAAGTGTCTTTTAATTTCATGGCTACAGTGACCATCCACAGTGATTTTGAAGCCCAAGAAAATAAAGGCTTTCACTGTTTCCATTGTTTACATGCCTGTTTACCATGAAGTGATGGGATCAGATGCCATGATCTTAGTTCTTTGAGTGCTGACTTTTAAGCCAGCTTTTTTGCTCTCCTCTTTCACCTTTATTAAGAGCTTCTTTAGTTCCTCTTTTTTTCTGTCAATAGGGTGGTGTTATCTGCATGTCTGAGGTTACTGATATTTCTCCTAGCAATCTTGATTCCAGCTTGTGCTTTATCCAGCCTGGTATTTTGCATGATGCACTCTGCATAGAAGTTAAATAAGCAGGGTCCTTTCCCATTTTTGAACCAGTCCATTATACTGTGTCCGATTCTAACTGTTGCTTCTTGACTTGCATGCATATTTCTCAGGAGGCAGGGAAGGTGGTCTGGTATTCCCATCTCTTTAAGAATTTTTGTTTGTTTGTTTTTGTGATCTCTTTAAGAATTTTCCACAGTTACCTATGATCCACAAATTGAACATGGAATAATGGACTGGTTCAAAATTGGGAAAGGAGTGAGTCAGGGCTGTATATTGTCACCCTGCTTATTTAACTTATATGCAGAGTACATTATATGAAATACTTGGCTGGATGACTCACAAGCTGGAATCAAGATTGCTGGGAGAAATATCAGCAGCCTCATATATCCAGATGATACCACATTAAAGGCAGAAAGCAAAGAGGAACTTAAGAGTCTCTTGATGAAGGTGAATGAGGAAAGTGAAAAGGCTGACTTAAAAGTCAACATTAAGAAAATGAAGATCATGGCTTCTGGTCCTATCATGTCATGGCAAATTGATGGGGAAAATGTGGAAGCAGTGTCAGATTTCACATTCTTAGACTCCAAAATCAATGCAGATGGTGACTGCAGCCACAAAATTAAGACGCTTGCTCCTTGGAAGAAAATTTATAACAAACCAAGTCAGTGTATTAAAAAGCAGAGACATCACTTTGCCAACAAAGATCTGTCTAGTCAAAGCTATGGTTTTCCCAGTAGTCATGTATGGATGTGAGAGTTGTCCCATAAAGAAGTCTGAGTGCCAAAGAATTGATGCTTTTGACTTATGAGTCTTGAGAACTGCTCGGACAGCAAGGGATTCAAACCAGTCAATCCTAAAGGAAATCAACCCTGAATATTCTGTTTGTTGGAAGGACTGATGCTGAAGCTGAAACTTCAATACTTTGGCCACCTGATGCAAAGAGCCGACTCATTGGGAAAGACCCTGATGCTGGGAAAGATTGAGGGCTAAAGGAGAAGCAGGTGACAGAGGATGAGATGGTTGGATGGCATCATTGACTCAATGAACATGAATTTGAGCAAACTGGAGAGAAACTGAAAGACAGGGAAGCCTGGCATGCTACAGTTTATGGGGTTGCAAAGGGTTGGACATGACTTAGCAACTGAACAGCAACAACACAGGAAAAGGCTTTAGGGTAGTCAACAAAGAAGAAGTAGATGTTTTTCTGATATTTCCTTGCTTTTTCTAAGATCCAGTGGATGTTGGCATTTTGATCTCTGGTTCCTCTGCCTTTTCTAAATCCAGCTTGTATGTCTAGAAGTTCTCAGTTCATGTACTGTTGAAGCCTAGCTTGAAGGATTTTGAGCATTACCTTGCTACATGTGAAATGAGTGCAATTGTGAGGTAGTTAGAACATTCTTTGGCATTGACCTTCTTTGGGATTGGAATGAAAACTGACCTTTCAGTTCTAGCAGTTCTATGACCACAGCTGAATTTTCCAAATTTGCTGGTATGTTGAGTACAGCACTTTAACAGCATCATCTTTTAGGATTTGAAATAGCTCACCTGGAATTCCATCACCTTTCTAGCTTCCTCCATTGTTCATAGCAATGCTTCCTAAGGCCCACTTGACTTCATACTTCAGGATATCTGGCTCTAAGTGAGTGCCCACACCATCATGGTTATCTAGGTCATTAAGATCTATTTTGTATAGTTCTTCTGTGTGTTCTTGCCACCTTTTCTTAATATCTTCTGCTTCTGTTAGGTCCATATCATTTCTGTCCTTTATTGTGTCCACCTTTGCATGAAATGTTCCCTTGGTATCTCTAATTTTCTTGAAGAGATCTCTAGTCTTTCCCATTCTATTGTTTTCCTCTTTATTTGCATTGTTTAATTAAGAAGGCTTTCTTACCTCTCCTTGCTCTTCTATGGAAATGTACATTCAGATGGGTATATCTTTCCTTTTCCCCTTTGCCTTTTGCTCCCATGGTATTTAGAGAAGAGAAAAATGGAAAGTTAGTCAGTGCCAATTTTTTTGGAACTAGAAGTCAGTTTATCTTTTCTGTAATCATTTTCTTCATCCTACCATTTTCATAAGCATTTCTGCAAAAATTTGCCAGTTTCCTTAGCCCATGCAGCTCTTCCATGCCTGGTTTTCCTAGTACTATATCTGAAAAGTTAACAGTCACTAAATTTTCTCCTCACCATATTGTTCCAAAAGTACCAAAAATTCTTGGACATGGCCTCAGTACATTCCTGGGGACTGCTTTAATCAACTGTCTCCATTATCAACAAGAATTTTGGTGGAGGGAAAAATCTCCTGTTCACATTTTACTCAGGTTCTGCTTCATCCTTAGAGTCATCTAGATGTCCAAATTTTAACATTTTTTGTTCTACTTCATTCATTCATTGAGTCAGTCAGTCATTTAGTTTTAGCATCTGAGTAATAAATAAACCACTAAGCTGTTGTACAATGCTTTGATTTTGATGATAAATTTAAGGTACAACACATGTATACCTGTGACGGATTCATTTTGATGTTTGGCAAAACTAATACAATTATGTAAAGTTTAAAAATAAAATAAAATTAAAAAAAAAAAGAAAAGAAAGAATGATAATCTTGTAAATCAGGCCATTTGAAGCTATTAAATGTTGACACTGGGTTTGGGGCTATATGTATTTTGAAATCCCTTTCAGCACAAGCATCTGTTTCTTCAGGTTCTAAGGTGGTCCACAACAGACAGTGAACCTGGTTTTTGTGTGTCTGACAGGAAATTCAGAATAATTAATTATCCTTTTCTTCCACTTTAACTCATTGTTTCAAAATCCTTTTATTTTATTCCAATAATAAATTTTGGGAGAATTGCTGAAATAATCTCTCTTAATATTTTATTCATGTATTCATTTACTGCATTGATTCTGAGGAAGAATTTGTACTTCAGTTTCCTAAGAAAGCTAATGTAAAAGTGATTGTTATGCTGATATGCTGGTTTCCATGACAACTGGAATATGCTATCTAATGGTCAGAGGTAGAAACAGTTAGCAAAGATATTCATAGATAAAGAATGGTATACATGCATCTATAACAGACCTATTAAGGCTTCTACCATCACTATAACTGTTATTATGTGTCTTTTCATGTGTATGAGTCTGAGGGAATGAGTTATTTTATTGGACAGCCTGAATTTCTGATCCCCCCTGTAATTTGGGAGAGCCTGTCAGGTCCTAATGAGAGTGGTAAATAACTGAGTCATCAGTTATTTATTCAATTTCCTTGCCTCTGTGCTCTAAAATAGCCTGACATCTGTGAGCAGAGAGCTTTATTAAGCCTTTGATTCTTTCAAATAGATTCTGTTGGTGGACATAGAGTAAAATGTGGGCAATTCAAAAGAGGATTAAATTAATTTCATGATTTAAAAAATGTATGTAATATTTTTCAGTTTTAACATTATGTATTGAAAACTCCCCTGACAATGCTCAGCCCAGCTCTCTATGATGATCTATAGGGGTGGGATGCGGGGTGGTGTAGGACGGAGGCTCAAGAGTGAGGGAAGATTCATATATACTTATACAAAGGCACAATTGTAAAGCAATTATCCTTCAGTTAAAAAATAAAACCAAAAAGGAACTCCCTTGACAACATGGGTATAACTTACCAGAAAAAATATTTAGTAAGGACCTAAATTCTCCTTTAATTGTCCTATATATGTAATACCAAAATAATTATCAAAAGTTCCTTCTAATTACACAAGGCAATTATAAAATATATCTAGTAAATAATTATAAAATGTATCAGTAAGGTGCCAGAATAGCTAAAATATTTTTACTATGTCAGACCATTACAAATTGATCTTTTAGTGTGATAAAGTTTCCTTACACATTACTTTTAGGAAATACTCCATTGAGATGCCTATAAATTTCCACAGGCTACATGCTACAAGAAGCTCTAAGATAATAGCTTGGAATTTTGGTGATGTGGATTTGGTGAAAATGAAAAAAATGAATTTCAGTCCATGGATGTTGGTATTCATGGGAGTCATTTTAAGACATGTGCACTTATTGAAAGAGAACTCCGTACTAGAGTTTCTTTTCCCTGAGGTATATGTTAATCAGTCACCTGGATACATGGTAATCAGAATATAGCTTCCAAAATACTATTTCTATAGAGCATGACTATCAGTTGGATAAATGAAAACTTTTTTGATTAGTGATTTTATTTCAACCAATGAGCAATTGAAGAAAACAACTCATTTTTGTTAAAAGTTTAGGAATTAAAACTCTTAATTATTACATTTTAATACTTAAAAATTTTTAAGTTTATTGTGGTAAGAACATTTAACATTATATCTACCTTTTCAATGAAATTTAATTTATACATTATTGTTGACTATAGGTACAATGTTATGTAGCAGATCTCTAGAGCTTATTCATCTCACTTAACTGAAACTTTAGTAACTTGACATTTACCCCTTCTCCTAGACACTGGAAATCATCATTTCACTCTTTGATTCTATGACTTTGACTGTTTTATGTATATCATGTAAATAGAAGCATGCAGTATTTATCTTTCTGTGACTGGATTTTTCCACTTAACATGTCATCAAGGTTCATTTGACAGGGGATGGTGGGGGGACTTCCCCAATGGCTCAATGGGTAAAGAATCTGCCTGCAATGCAGGAGACATGGGTTCAATCCCTGGGTCAGGAAGATCCCCTATGTAAGGAAATGGCAACCCATTTCAGTATTCTTGCCTGGAAAATCCCATGGACAGAGGAGCCTGGCAGGCTACAGTCTGAAGGATCACAAAGAGTTGGACATGACTGAGTGACTAGCATGCAAGCAAGGTTCATTTATGTTGTCATATATGGCTCAATTCCTTTCTTTTTAAAGGCAGAATAATATTCCACTGTGCATACACCACATTTTCTCTACTCATCCATCTGTTGGTGGACACTTAGGTTGTTTCCACATCTTATCTATTGTTAATAGTGCTGCAGTGAACATGGAAATGTCAATGTCTCTTCAAGATCCTGATTCAATTCTTTTGGACAAATACCCAGATGGGATCACTGGATCATATGATATTTCACACTGCTCTGAATAGTGACTGCACCATTTTGCATACCCAACAACAATATGCAAGTATTCCAGTTTCTCCACATTATCACCATTTGCAATCTTTTATTATTTTAAAATAATAGCCAATCTGGCAGTTGTGAAGTGATATCTTATTGCAGTTTCAATTTGCTTTTCACAGATGATTAATAATGTTAAGCATTTTTCCATATCCCTGCTGTCATATATGTCTTCTTTGGAGAAATTCTTTTCAATTCTTTTGCCATTTTTTAAAGTGAGTTATTACTCCTTTTGCTATTAAATTGTAGGAGTTCTTCATATAATTTGGAGCTTAACCTCTTCTCAGATAAATGTTTTGCAAATATTTTGTCCCATTCCATAGGTTGCCTGTCCTCTCTGTTGAGGGTTTCCTTTGTGGTGCAGAAGATATTTAATTTGATATAGTTTCACTTGGTTTTGTTGCCTGTGATTTTGATGTCAAATCCATGAAGTAATTTTCAAGATCCATGTCATGAAGCTCTTCTTTATGTTTTCTTCTAGGATTTTTGCAGTTTCAAGTCTTATATTCAAGTATTTAATCCATTTTGAGTTGATTTTTTTTTGTGTGTGTAGTGTAACATGAGTCCAGGTTTTACACGTGAATACTCAGTTTTTCATCACCATTTGTTACAGACTATCCTTTCTGCATTGAATATTCTTGGTAAACGTGTCATTTTTTTTAATATAGTTTAAGCTGACAACAACTTAACTTTAATCACATACAAAAACCATTTAAACCGCCTCCCACATATGCTTCATGTATTGTTGTCACAGTTTACAAATATTTATATTGTGTATCTTTTAAAGTATTTTTAAATTATAGTTGTTTTAATGTTTATCTTAATACTTTTGTCCTCTGCCTTTAATACTATAATTAAAAGCATTTCTTTCCCAACACCATTACAGTAATAAAGTATTCTCTATTTAAATACTCCTTTCCCAAAGAGTTTCATACTCTCCTATGCTATTGTGTTCCTGTTTAGGATCCTTTTGTTTCAACTCGAGCAACTCTCTTTAGCATTTCTTGTGAAGCAGGCAAGTAGGAATGAACTCCCTTAGCTTTTCTTTTTATTTACTTTTTTGGTAGGCAGAGTCTCTTTCTCCCCTTAATTATTAAAGAACAGTATTGCCAGGTGTAATTTTTTTGGTTGGCGTTTTTTTTCTTTAAGCGGTCCGAATATATCATCCCACTCCCTTTGCAAGTTTTCTCCTCAAAAATCCACTCATAGTCTTAAGAGGTTCCTTTGTATGTGAAAAGTCACTCATCTTGGTGCTTTCAAAATTATCTCTGACCTTTGACAGTTTAATTAAAATGTGCCTCACTGTGTATTTCTTTGGTTACATGTTTGGAATCAATTGGGTTTCTTTATTTAGGATCTACTAGGTTTCTTGGATATGTGTGTTGTTTCTCTAAATTTGGGAAGTTTTCATCCATTATTTCTTCAAAGAAGAAAATAAGCTATTCAAATAACCTCTCTGGTTCTCTCTCTCTCTTCTCCATCTGGGACTCCCACAAGGCATAATCTATGTGACAATATCCCATACAATTTCCCACTCTCTTTTTTTTAATCTTCTGACTAAATTATTTCCAATTGATTATCTTTTTTTTTTTTACTTGATCTAGTCTCAGTTGACTCCTTTAGTAGATTTTTCACTTCAGTTATTGTGTTCTTCAGTTTCATGAATTCTCTTTGGTACTTGTTAAGATTGTCTTTCAGTTTATTGAAATTCTTGCTTTGTTTGTGTATTGTTCTCTTGATTGTGGTGAACAACATTATGACACTTAATTTGAATTCTCTGTCAATCTCTGTGAATCATGTATCTTGATTTCATTAAGGTTAGATTCTGGAGACTCATCGTGTTCCTTTAGTTTGGAGCATGTTTGCCTATTCTTTTTTTTTTTTTTTTTTTTTTTTTTGACTCTTGGTGTTGATGTCTGTACATTAGACAAAGTAGTCACTTCTCCAAATCAGTTCATGAACTGGCCTTTCACAGGAGAAGATCTCTATTCATCACTCTGGCTGAAGATTTGGGGGCTTTCCAGCAACTCTTTCCCTCTGCAAGGAGAAGTAAGCTGCTGAATTTTGTCTGCTCACTTGGTCCTGAGCAGGGGAGGATCTATGGCCTCTACAAGTCCAAACTGCTATTCTCCCCTAGATGGTTAGGACTGTGGTAGACCTATGAGAACCCCAAGACTGGAAAGTCAGATGCCGTTTCTTTGGGCATCCCTGGAATAGATGGAGTATTAGATGTGTAAATCTACTTCTAACCTCACACCGGGAGGCTGAGACCTAGAATTTTTCATTCACTCACCCTGTGCCTAGCAGAAAGGAAGGGTCTTTGGTATCTAACAGTTTAAGCTATCATCTCCATTCTCCCCCAGGTGGCTAGTCTGTATCAAGCCTATCTGAGCTCCATGACTAGAAAGACCAAAAGCCAGTGCTTTGGGGAGCCCCTCAGGAAAAGTTGGGGTGCTGAGTCAATCTCTTCCCTCCCCTGAGAGAAGCTGAGACTTAAATGGTTTCTTCCTGATCATATAGCCCTGAGCCAGAGGCAGAGACTGAGGTGAGAAGGTGTCCTGAATCTGCCTGTTGACTTCAGTGAGTCTGGTTTAAAGTTTGCCCATGGTGCAAGAGCATTTCATTTAGTTTCTGGATTTATGACAAAGGGAATTCATCCATGAATTGTTGCTAAACTGATGTGTTTCTGAGGGAAAGGAGGGTCCAAGACTTATTACACCACCACATTGCTGATGTAACTCTTGAATATTTTATTTCTTGATCATTAAAAACTATGCATTAATGAGTTATGGATTCAGCAAGATTAATATTTGTTATTTATATTAATTTGATTTTGTATTTAAATATTACACCAGGTTCTAGAAGATCTGGATCAGAATAAGTGTTTGGATAAGAGCTGAAATTTTCTGAGATTTTGGGGGATACTTTAACAGGCTACATATTGTTCAGTGCAAGCACCAATGAACAAAGAGAGCACAGGGAGAAAGAGAGAGAAAGAAAGAAAAAGAAAGGAAGAGTGAAATAAAGAAAATAAGAAAGAAAAGTGACAGAATGAGATTTCTATAGATACAGAATATGAAATAAAATTATTGGAACTTTATATATCAACTTGGTAGTAGAGGATATATTGAGAAGGGCCACTGCGTGCTGTGCCAATTCATTTAGACATTTTTTTCTACTATTTTCCTACTATTATTCATTTATATTAAACATGCATCATTTGTAATCAGGAAAAGAACTGATATTTTTATTTTGAGGATATGTAGGAAATACACCATCAATATGTCACACTTTCTAAGTGATATACAAATATAGTATATTTGGTAATATCTAGTGTAGAACCCAAAATATAGATTTTTTATTCTAAAAATTAAAAAAGACCTAAAGAAAAGATAAATTAAAAAGTCTCAACTGTTGACATTAATCTTTTTACCACTTTTTTTTTTTTTAGCATTTCCAATAGGCATTTCTATGGTAATGAATATTGAGGAGAGATAACTATCTTCTTTGGTGCTCGATTAACTCGATTTCTGATTTGGGTGCTTCACATTCCACCTGTGCGGCCTTAAGAAATAGAACTGACCCCCCCGCCATGCCCCTGTGTCTATTTCATCAAACTTTCTATAATCTGATGTTGCCAATTTTTTATAATTGTATTTATTTATTTTTGGCTGTGCTGGATCTTCATTGTTGTGTGGGCTTTTCTGTAGTTGCATCAAGCAGGGGCTACTCTCTTGTTGCGGAGCTCAGGCTCTAGGGCACACGGTTGTCAGTAGTTGCAGCACATGGGCTCAGTAGTTGCAGTTCTTGGGCTCCAGTGCTCAGGGTCAATAGTTGTTCATAGGCTTCGTTGCTGTGCAGTGAATGGGATCCTCTCATCCCAAGGATCAAACCCGTGTCTCCTGCATTGGCAGGTGGCTCCCCTAAGCCACCAGGGGCGCCCTTGCCAATTTTTTGTTGTTTTACCAATCTTAAGAGGTAAAAATATGGGATACTTTTGCATTTGAAATTCTTTATTAACGAAGAAGACAATTTTACTATTTACTGGCCATTATCTTTTTAATGTTTCCTTACTATGGAATTGAGGGTACACAATAAATCTCATTTTTCTTCCTCATGGAACTTGTTGAAAATTTTGGAATAATATCTAACTATTTATCTACTGGCAGATTGGTACAGCCACTATGAAGAACAGTATGCAGGTTCCTCAAAAAGAAAAAAAAAGAAAAAGAAAACAACTAAAAATAGAACTGTTGCAGCAAAACTGAAATGAGGCTTTTCTTAAATAAAAATGAGTCTTTTCTGATAAATAAGGAAAATAAGAAAATGAACAGGTTGGGGAAACAGCATAAACAAGAGATTTAAGCAATCTTGGTTATTCTTTAGCTGTTACTACTAACAAACACTTGTAGTTAGTTTGTCCTTCACAAAGTTAATTACTCTGACTCTTTGTAAATTACACACTGCAATTGGCATTCTCACTCCCCCCACCCTCCGCGACACACACACACACTCCCTTGTAGCATTCTTTGTTTCAGGAAGGTCACGGGCTGATAACTTTAGAAAAGGCAAACCCTAGTTACAGAACTGCCTATGCCAGCTGTGGCCATTTGAAATCTTAAAAAAGGAAAAGAAAAAAAAAAAAGCAAGACCATTATATACGATATAAAACCTCTCCCTATTCCCAAGGAAGGGGCTGCAGTTTTTCAGACAGTATCTTCTTGTGTTCCCTCTTTGCCTGACGAAGAATAAAGCTAGTTTCTCTTGTTCCTCCAAAACACTGTCTTTGTATTTCTTTTTGGCATTGGTGCACAGACAGCCAATATTTTCACATCAGAATTACAATATGACCCAGAAATTCCACTCCTGGGCATATATCTGGAGAAAATAATAATTCAAAAAGTTACACATACCACTATGTTCAATGAGGCAGGTATTTACAATAGCCAGGGCATGGAAGCAACCTAAATGCCCACAAACAGAGGAATGGATAATGAAGATGTGGTACATATATACAATGGACTATTATCTAGCCATTAAAAAGAATGAAATAACATCATTTGCAGCAACATAGATGGACCTAGAGATAATCATGCTGAGTGAAGTGAGTCAAACAGATAAGGAGAAATATTGTATGATATCCCTTATATGCCAGATCTAAAAAGAAATGATACAAATTAATATATTTATGAAACAGAAACAAACTCACTCAAAAGAACTAACTTATGGTTGCCAGCAGGGAAGACTGGGGGAAGAGACAGTTAGGGAGTTTTGGATCGACAGGTATTATATTTAATACATATATAATGTATTATTATTATACATATATGACACTGCTATATTTAAAATGGATAACCGACAAGGTCCTGCTGTGTAGCCCAGGGAATTCTGTTCAGTTATGTGGCAACCTGAATGGAAGGGGAATTTGGGGGAGAATGGATACATGTATATGTATGGCTGAATCTCTTTGCTGTCCACCTGAAACTATCACAATATTGTTAATCACCAATACTCCAATATTTATTTTTTAAGTTAATTTATTTATTTTAATAGGAGGCTAATTACTTTACCGTATTGTGGAGGGTTTTGCCATACATTGACATGAATCAGTCATGGTGCACATGTGACTCTGCCTCCTGAAACACACTCTCAACTCCCTTCCCACCTCATCACTCTGGGTTGATCCAGAGCACTGGCTTTGAGTGCCCTGCTTCATGCATGGAACTTGGATTGGTCATCTATTTTACATGTGGTAATATAAATGTTGCAATGCTACTCTTTCAAATCATTCCAACATCACCTTCTCCCACAGAGTCCAAAAGTCTGTTCTTTACATCTGTGCCTCTTTTGCTGTCTTGCATATAGGGTCATTGTTACCATCTTTCTAAATTCCATACATATGCATTAATATACTGTATTGGTGTTCCTCTTTTGGACTTACTTCACTCTGTGTAATAGGCTCCAGTTTCATGGACCTCATTAAAACTGACTCATATGTGTTCTTTTTTATAGCTGAGTAATATTCCATTGTGTATATGTACCAAAGCTTTCTTATCCATTCATCTGCCGATGGACATCTAGGTTGCTCCCATGTCTTAATTATTGTAATATGCTGGAATGAATATCAGGGTACATGTGTCTCTTTTAACTCTGGATTCCTCGGTGTGTATGCCCAGCAGTGGGATTGCTGGGTTGTATGGAAGTTCTATTTCCAATTTTTAAGGAATCTCCACACTGTTCTCTATAGTGGCTGTACTAGTTTCCATTCCCACCAACAGTGTAAGAGGGTTCCCTTTTCTCCACAGTGGAGGCGATGGAATTCCAGTTGAGCTATTTCAATTTCTAAAAGATGATGCTGTGAAAGTGCTGCACTCAATATGTCAGCAAATTTGGAAAACTCAGCAGTGGCCACAGGACTGGGAAAGGTCCCATCACTTCATGGCAAATAGATGGGGAAACAGTGGGAACAGTGATAAACTTTATTTTGGGGGGCTCCAAAATCACTACAGATAGTGACTGCAGCCATGAAATTAAAAGATGCTTGCTCTTTGGAAGAAAAGTTATGACCAACCTAGACAGCATATTTAAAAGCAGAGACATTACCTTGCCAACAAAGGTCCATCTAGTCAAGGCTATGGTTTTTCCAGTAGTCATGTATGCTGAAGAATTGATGCTTTTGAACTGTGGTGTTGGAGAAGACTCTTGAGAGTCCCTTGGACTGCGAGGAGATCCATCCAGTCCATCCTAAAGGAATCAGTCCTGAATGTTCATTGGAAGTACTGATGTTGAAGCTGAAACCCCAATACTTTGGCTGCCTGGTGCGAAGAACTGATTCATTTGAAAAAACCCTGATGCTGGGAAAGATTGAAGGCAAGAGGAGAAGGGGATGACAGAGGATGAGATTGTTGGATGGCATCACCGACTCAATGGACATGAGTTTGTGTAAACCCCAGGGGTTGTTGATGGACAGGGAGACCTGTCGTGCTGCAGTCCATGGGGTCACAAAGAGTTGGGCACTACTGAACGACTGAACTGAACTGAACTCTTTCCTCAGTGGTATCCATAAGTTTGTTCTCTACATCTGTCTCTATTTCTGCTTTGCAAATAAGTTCATTTCTACCATTTTTCTAGATTACACATATAAGTGATACAATATTTGTTTTTCTCTTTCTGATTTACTTCACTCTGTATGACAGTCTCTAAGTCTCTCCATGTATCTGTAAATGGCACAACTTTGTTCTTATTTATGCCTGAGTAGCATTCCATTGGATATATGCATCACATATTAAAAAAAAATGACAACTTATTTTATATTAGAGTACCACCCCCAAAATTTAGAGAAGAGCTAACACCTATCTTAGTTAAACTGTTCCAGAAAATTGCAGAGGTAGGTAAACTCCCAAACTCATTCTGTGAGGCCACTATCATCCTAACACCAAACCAGACAACATGCCACAAAAAAAGAAAACTGCAGGCCAATATCACTGATGAACATAGATTCAAAAATCCTCAACAAAATTCTAGCAAACCAAATCCAGCCACACATTAATAAGATCACACATCATGACCAAGTGGGCTTTATCCCAGGGTTGCAAGGATTCTTCAATATTCACAAATCAATCAATGTGATACACCATATGAACAAATTGAATGATAAAAAACATATGGTTATCTCAACAGATGCAGAGAAAGCCTTTGACAAAATTCAGTACCCATTTATGATAAAAACTCTCCAGAAAGCAGGCATAGAAGGAACATACTTCAACATAATAAAAGCCATATACGACAAGCCCACAGCAAACATTATCCGCAATGGTGAAAAATTAAAAGCATTTCCTCCAAAATCAGGAACAAGACAAGAGTACCCACTCTCACCACTACTATTCAACATAGTTTTGGAAGTCCTAGCCACAGCAATTGGAGAAGAAAAACAAATAAAAAGAATCCAGATTGGAAAAGAAGAAGTTAAACTCTCCCTGTTTGCAGATGACATGATCCTCTGCATAGAAAACCCTAAAAACACCACCAGAAAATTACTAGAGCTAATCAATGAATATAGTAAAGTTTCAGGATATAAAATTAACACACAGAAATCCCTTGCATTCCTATACGCTAACAATGAGAAAACAGAAAGAGAAACTAAGGAAACAATCCCATTCACCATTGCAATGAAAAGAATAAAATACTTAGGAACAAATTTACCTAAAGAAACAAAAGACGTATATATGGAAAACTATAAAACACTTTATGAAAGAAATCAAAGATGACACAAATAGATGGAGAAATATACCATGTCCGTGGATTGGAAGAGTCAATATAGGGAAAATGAGTACACTACCCAAAGCAATCCCTGTCAAGCTACCAACGGTATTTTTCACAGAACTAGAACAAATACTTTCACAGTTTGTATGGAAATACAAGAAGACCTCGAATAGCCAAAGCAATCTTGAGAAAGAAGAAGGAACTGGAGGAATCAACCTGCCTGACTTCAGACTATGCCCAAAGATAGTCATCAACACAGTATGGTACTAGCACCAAGACAGAAATATAGATCAATGGAACAAAATAGAAAATCCAGAGATAAATTCATGCACCTATAGGCACTTTATCTTTGACAAAGGAGGCAAAAATATACAATGGAGAAAAGACAATCTCTTTAATAAGTGGTGCTGGGAAAACTGGTCTACCACCTGTTAAAGAATGAAACTAGAACACTTTCTAACACCAAACACAAAAATAAACTCAAAATGGATTAAAGATCTAAATGTAATACCAGAAACTATAAGACTATTAGAGAAAAACATAGGCAGAACTCTCTGACATAAATCACAGCAAGATCCTCTATGATCCACTGCCCAAAGCAATAGAAATAAAAACAAAAATAAATAAATGGGACCTAATTAAACTTAAAAGCTTTTGCATGACAAAGTAAACTATAAACAAGGTGAAAAGGCAGACTTCTGAATGGGAGAAAATAATAGCAAGTGAAGCAACTGACAAAGAATTATTCTCCAAAATACACAAGCAGCTCATGAAGTTCAATACCAGAAAAACAAACAACAAAATCGAAAAGTGGGCCAAAGAACTAAATAGACATTTCTCCAAAGAAGACATACAGATGGCTAACAAACACATGAAAAGATGCTCAACATCACTCATTATTAGAGAAATGCAAATCAAAACCACAATGAGGTATCATTTCACACCGGTCAGAACAGCTGTCATCAAAAAGTCTACAAAAATAAATGCTGGACAGGGTATCAGTTCAGTTCAGTCACTCAGTCGTGGCCGACTCTTTGCAACCCCATGAGCCGCAGTGCGCCAGGCCTCCCTGTCCATCACCAAATTCTGGAGCCCACCCAAACCCATGTCCATTGTGTCAGTGATGCCATCCAACCATCTCATCCTCTGTCATCCCCTTCTCCTCCTGCCCTAAATCTTTCCCAGCATCAGGGTCTTTTCAAATCAGTCAGCTCTTTGCATCAGGTGGCCAAAGTATTGGAGTTTCAGCTTCAGCATCAGTCCTTCCAAAGAAATCCCAGGGCTGATCTCCTTCAGAATGGACTGGTTGGATCTCCTTGCAGTCCAAGGGACTCTCAAGAGTCTTCTCCAACACCACAGTTCAAAAGTATCAATTCTTCGGCGCTCAGCTTTTTTTATAGTCCAACTCACATCCAAATATGACTACTGGAAAAACCATAGCCTTGACTAGACAGACCTCTGTTGGCAAAGTAACGTCTCTGCTTTTTAATATGCTGTCGAGTTTGGCCATAACTTTCCTTCCAAAAAGTAAGTGTCTTTTAATTTCATGGCTGCAGTCACCATCCGCAGTGATTTTGGAGCCCAGGAAAATAAAGTCAGCCACTGTTTCCACTGTTTCCCCATCTATTTCCCATGAAGTGATGGGACCAGATGCCATGACCTTAGTTTTCTGGATGTTGAGTTTGAAGCCAACTTTTTCACTCTCCTCTTTCACTTTCATCAAGAGGCTCTTTAGTTCTTCTTCACTTTATGCCATATGGGTGGTGTCATCTGCATATCTGAGCTTATTGATATTTCTCCCGGAAATCTTGATTCCAGCTTGTGCTTCTTCCAGCCCAGCGTTTCTCATGATGTACTCTGCATACAAGTTAAATAAACAGGGTGACAATATACAGCCTTGACGTACTCCTTTCCCGATTTGGAACCAGTCTGTTTTTCCATGACCAGTTCTAACTGTTGCTTCCTGACCTGCATACAGATTTCTCAAGAGGCAGGTCAGGTGGTCTGGTATTCCCATGTCTTGAAGAATTTTCCAGTTTTTTTTGTGATCCACACAGTCAAAGGCTTTGGCATAGGCAATAAAGCAGAAATAGGTGTTTAACTTGAACTCTCTCGCTTTTTTGATAATCCAATTGATGTTAACATTTTGATCTCTGATTCCTCTGCTTTTTCTAAAACCAGCTTGGGGCAAGGGTGGTGGGATGAATTGGGAGATTTAGATTAACATATACACTATTGAAGGAATTCCCTGGTGGTTCAGATTGTAAAGCGTCTGTCTACCATGCGGGAGACCCGGGTTCAATCCCTGGGTCGGGAAGATCCCCTGGAGAAGGAAATGGCAATCTACTCCAGTACTAGTGCCTGGAAAATCCCATGGACAGAGGAGCCTGGTAGGTTACAGTCCATGGGGTCCCAAAGAGTCGGGCACGACTGAGCGACTTCACTTTTCACACACTGCTGATGTGCACACTAGGTCACTTCAGTCGTGTCTGACTCTGTGACTCCATTGACTTTAGTCTGCCAGGTTCCTCTGTCCATGGGATTCTCCAGGCAAGAATACTTGAGTGGGTTACCATGCCCTCCTCTTACAGTATTGATACTATGTATAAAATACATAACTAATGAGATCCTACTGTATAGCACAGGAAACTCTACTCAATGCTCTGTGGCTACCTAAATGGGAAGGAAATCCAAGAAAAGGGTATTTATTTATATGTATAACTGATTCACTTTTCTGTACAGCAGAGACTAACAAAACATTTTAAAGCAACTCTACCCCAATTGGAGAAGGAAATGGCAACTCACTCCAGTGTTCTTGCCTGGAGAATCCCAGGGACGAGGGAGCCTGGTGGGCTGCCATCTATGGGGTTGCACAGAGTCAGACAAGACTGAAGTGACTTAGCAGCATACCCCAATTAGGACTTCCCTGGTGGCTCAGTTGGTAAAGCGTCTGCCTTCAATGTGGGAGACCCAGATTCAATCCCTGGGTTGGAAAGATCCCCTGGAGAAGGAAGTGACAACCCACTCCAGTACTCTTGCCTGGAAAATACCATGGATGGAGGATCTTGGTAGGCTACAGTCCGTGGGGTTGCAAAGAGTCAGACACGACTGAGCAACTTCACTTATACCCCAATTAAAATTTTAAAAGGAAGAAAGAAAATAGAAAGCAGAGTTCATAGGGAAAGGAGCAGAATTCAAGATCAGAAGTCCTCATTGGACACCCTGATTTGAGGGAAACTCCCTTCCCTCCGGAGGCAAGCTTTCCTTGGCCAGAGATGAAGGAGCCGGGTTGAAGAGTAGACCAACAGATACTGTTATTTCCACAGGTGGTGAGCTGCTTATGAGGTAATGAGCCTCCTTATCAGGGAGGGGCTCAAGAAAAGCTGTGGCAACAACTGATGGCGACATTGAGGAAGGCCTTCATCCTCCAGGAAGCTGAGCTCACAGTGAATCCCTGGGCCAGTTTCCGATCTCAGAATTCAGTATAAATAGCCTCAAGTCTCACCCACCTGCCTCTGGCAGAACTGGTGGGCACCCCACATCTTTCATTCCAGTGGCTTCACCATGTTACAAAGGCAAGCTGTGCAATTAGCCCCCTTCCCTTGGAGCCCACTGCCTGAGACATACTTGGGTACATCCATAGAGGCAGGGACGTGTACACTGAACAAATAATATGGATGATTGCTACCCAGTAAATATGACTACATATCTACTGTGTATGAGCCTGAGGTTAAGTGCTTCCATAGAATGGCTGAAGGATTAGTTGGCAGCATTGCCAGACAAATACTAGATGCTGAGTTAAATTTTAATTTTAGATAAAATTGGGGGAAAATTCAACTATGAGTATATTCCACACAATAGCTGGAATATACTTATACTAATAAAAATGATTTGTTGTTTATCTAAAATTCCAATTTAAAAATAAATAAATAAATATTTATCTACTGGCAATTTAAATACTGAAAATTGTAGTCTAGCATTTCTAGACTGAAATCTTATGCTCCCATGAACTGTGGGTCCTTCCACACTACCAGAAATAGCTTTGGACTTCTTTTAAACACTTTTTTTCATCCTTGATATTCCAGATGAAACATAGCATACATTTCTGACCTCTAATCAAGCCTTGCATTGAAGAGATATTGATATTTTGTCTATTTGTCAGAAAAGGAGACTGGGACACAGATCAGCTAAGGAAAATGCTTACAACCATGCACTCAAACCTCAGTTAGTGTACTGAATGATTCTCTAGTTGGAAAGCTACCCATGGAATTTCCCTACTGTTTTACATCCATGAAAAAATGTAACAGCTAGAATGTGGGCTGTGATATCTGTCTTGGTTTTCTCCTCACAGAGAAACTGTTGAAAACTCTCTTTCACTAATATGCAGGTATGACTCTGTCCCACCTGGCCTTATTCCTATGTATCCCAGGAAGAATGTGGTGGCTTCTTAATTAAGAGAGCCCAGGACTACGAAATAAAAAGGGAATTTTATCTTTGCTTTTTAATTCTGAGATTAACATAACATAGAACAGTTGTGTCTCTCTAAGTTGAAGAGCTGTGTGTGACAGAAACTGTATATATTTGTGTACATTGATAAATCCTTGTAGAGCTGTGTGTGACAGAAACGGTATATATTCGTGTACATTGATAAATCTGTGTATTCTTTGTTGACTATCATTTAGTTTCTTTTCAAAATTCTTAATCTATCATATCTGTAAGAGTCATACAATTGAACATCCTTATGCATTGGCAGCATGCAAATTTCCTCATGTCCTGAAGGAAGCGAACCTTAAATGTAACTGGTTGAAATTCATTTCTGTGTTTGCCAAAGATAGGGCAGACTGTGGGAGTTCAGTTTCTTGTCAGAATTCTTTTCCTTTTTGCTATTCTCTTCATATATATTTTTCTGTATATTGTTCTGCCTGTTTTGACCCAAACATTAAATCCATGTGAAACTTGCTTGCCTCTGTACCTGTAGAGTTTTACAGCTCTACTTTCACCATTATGAGTTTATTCAAAGTATCATGAGAAATCGTGGGCATTCCACCACGAAGTAAGTAAGCAACTTACTTAACCTTATGACAGCCTGTTATAACTAGAGTATCTCTGATCACAACTCCAGCATTGTTCAAAGGAGCAAAAAAAAAAAAAAAAGCCCTTTCCTATATATTGCTTTAGCCCTTAGTTGTGCACAGAGTCATCACAATGACAGATTCTGACATCTCCTCTTCTACTTTTATTTTATTGTAACAATGTGAGTCACATCTAAGACTTTGTGGTCTGGGACGATGCTGATATTCTAATACTAAATCTAATGAGTCACCAAAAGTACATATTCATAGTGTGACTCAAGTGCCAAGGGAATTTCTTATTGATTGGAGGTTCCATTGACCTACGACTGGAGGTTGAGGTAATAGAGCACTGCAAGGAACTCAGTGGACTGGGTCTTCTGTGCAGCAGAGTCTGCTATCAGGAATTCCTGTGAAATAGCTATATTAGAACTGAGTGTGTGCTTTTGTTGGCCAATGGTAACAGTTAGAGACCTCTTGGCAGAAGAGTCTGTTCTGAGGCACTAAGTGAAGGGCATCTCTGGCATGTTTCCAATGCCTCCTCCCTGTTCTTGAGTCTTAGGAGGCAACTTTGGCAACTTAGTATTGGAGGTAATGTTGGAGGCTTGATTTGGGCATCCCTTCAGGAGCAAGCATGTGGGATTGTCAGTTCCAAGTTAATCCTAACAGTGAATCTGAGGAGAAATCTGAGCCTATAAACAATCCAAAAATTTGTCCATTACCATTGGCTGAAAAGTTTGGTTCATGAAACACTTACTATTTAAAAGTTGCTAGTATGCTCCTTGAAGGTTTCCCTAGTGGCTCAGTGGTAAAGAATCCACCTGCCAATGCAAGAGCCAGAGGACACGTGGGTTCAATTCCTGTGTCAGGAAGATCCCCTGAAGATCTTCCTGTCAGGAAGAGGAGGAAATGGCAGTATTCTTGCCTGGAAAATTCCATGGGCAGAGGAGCCTGGCAGGCTAGGTGTGGCAATTTGATATCCAATTTAATGATACAAAAGTCTCTATATTTTTCTAAGCAAGCATCCTTGTTTAAGAAAGCTTTTTTCTAATACTTTAAAGATGTGTCATATGTCATGATAGTATCTACATAAATAATCTTTTTACACTTCGGGAAACAAGTAAACAAAGTTATGAAACAGGAGTTGGTAAATGTTTCAGTAGAATGCCAGATATTCAATAACCTAGACTTTGAGGGCCATACAAGTCTCTGTCCCGATTACTTAACTCTGCCATTGTAACAGAAGGTCAGCCATAGACAATAAGATAAAAAATGAAGATAGCTATGTTCCAAAATTGATTTTTTAAAAAAAAGAGAGCAGGCCAGATATAACCACCAAGCTCTAGCTTGTGATCTTGTTATAAAGGATTAAATTTTAAATGTTTGGAAAAATCTAATATTATCTTTCTGAGCTCCAGTTCGTTATCATTTTGCTTACAGCTGCTCACATAGCTGAGCATCATTTTGGGAACCAATTCTCAAAAGGAATATTTATGTCTTTTCCCACCACTCATTTAAATCTCAATATAACTTCCCCTTACCTGTAGCATAAAGCACAAGTCCCTTAACAAAGACTCTTATGTCAGCTTGAGTGCCTGCTATTTGATGTTGTTGATGATGCAATTAGTAATCAATTCTATTAATTATGTTTTGAGATAGAAGCATAGTCTTTCCTTCCTTCTGCGTATGAAATATGCTTTAAGAGGAAGAAGATGGTAGGCAAGTGATATCTGAATCTCTTAATCAACATTCCTTAGAATATGTGCAGGTGCTGTGGCCAGGACTTTGGCAGCCCTGTTTGTCCTTTACTACCTGTTTGGGTCTGATCATTCAGATTGCCATAGGGAGACAGGAAATTGAGGGGAGAGAGCCTTTCCTTTCTGATTCCTTTTGCTGTGTTAGCCCAACAAAGATCCTTCACCCAGTAAGGCCATGTGATTCCTGTAGGTGCAGTAAGGACAGGTTTGTATATTTCTTCTAATTCCTGGGTCATTGGATATTGCATCCCTCAAAAGATTTGTTCACTGTCACTAATCATTCAGTTCAGTTCAGTTCAGTCACTCAGTTGTGTCTGATTCCTTGCGACCCCATTAATTGAAGCACGCCAGGCCTCCCTGTCCATCACCAACTCCCAGAGTTCACTCAAACTCATGTGCATTGAGTCTTTGATGCCATCCAGCCTTCTCATCCTCTGTCGTCCCCTTCTCCTCCTGCCCCCAATCCCTCCCAGCATCAGTCTTTTCCAATGAGTCAACTCTTTGCATGAGGTGGCCAAAGTATTGGAATTTCAGCCTCAACATCACTCCTTCCAATGAACACGCAGGACTGGTCTCCTTTAGGATGGACTGGTTGGATCTCCTTGCAGTTCAAGGGACTCGCAAGAGTCTTCTCCAACACCACACTTCAAAGACATCAATTCTTTGGCTCTCAGCTTTCTTTACAGTCCAAATCTCACATCCATACATGATCACTAGAAAAACCATAGCCTTGACTAGATGGACCTTTGTTGGCAAAGTAATGTCTCTGCTTTTCAATATGCTATCTAGGTTGGTCATAACTTTCCTTCCAAGGAGTAAGTGTCTTTTAATTTCATGGCTGCAGTCACCATCTGCAGTGATTTTGGAGCCCAAAAAAACAAAGGCTGACACTGTTTCCCGATCTATTTGCCATGAAGTGATGGGACCAGATGCCATGATCTTAGTTTTCTGAATGTTGAGCTTTAAGCCAACTTTTTCACACTCCACTTTCACTTTCAAGAGGCTTTTTAGTTCCTCTTCACTTTCTGCCATAAAGGTGGTGTCATCTGCATATCTGAGCTTATTGATATTTCTCACAGCAATCTTGATTCCAGCTTGTGCTTCTTCCAGCCCAGCATTTCTCATGATGTACTCTGCATATAAGTTAAATAAGCAGGGTGACAATATACAGCCTTGACGAACTCCTTTTCCTATTTGGAACCAGTCTGTTGTTACATGTCCAGTTCTAACTGCTGCTTCCTGACCTGCATATAGGTTTCTCAAGAGGCAGGTCAGGTGGTCTGGTATTCCCATCTCTTTCAGAATTTTCCACAGTTTGTTGTGATCCACACAGTCAAAGGCTTTGGCATAGTCAATAAAGCAGAAATAGCTGTTTTTCTGGAACTGTCTTGCTTTTTCAATGATCCAGCGGATGTTGGCAATTTGATCTCCAGTTCCTCTTCCTTTTCTAAAACCAGCTTGAACATCTGAAAGTTCATGGTTCACGTATTGCTGAAGCCTGGCTTGTTAGGAAAACTCAATTTTAAGCCACAGTCCCATACTATATGGCAACTATTAGGATGGCTATTATCCAAATAACAATGAACAAACAAAAAAAAACAAAAGAGAATGTATCAAGCATTGGAAAAAATGTGGAGAAATTGGAACCCTTGTGCACTGCTATTGGGAATGTAAACTGGGGCAGCCATTATGGAAAAAAATATGGCATATCAAAAAATTATAAATTAAATTAAAATATAATTATATATAAAATTAAATATATTTTATTTCTATAAGAATTAAATATAATTTTCCAAATGAAAAATAGCATTATGATCCAACAATTCCACTTTTTAGCTATATGCCCAAAACAATTGAAGTCAGATAATCAAACAGATTTTTGTACACCCATGTTCAAAGAAGCATTGTTCATAACAGCCAAAATGTCTAACCCATGTTGATTGTAAGATGATTATAATAAACAGAATGTCATATATTCATACAGTGGAAAAATTATCCAGCCTTAAAAAGGAAGCAGATTCTGACACAAGCTTTAAAAATGCTGAAAGTGGTAAACATTATGTTAAGTGCAAGACACAAAAGGACCACTAATGTATGATTCCACTTATGTGAGTATGAAAGTGTCTCAAATTCATAATCGAATTCATAGAATCAGAAAGTACAATAGTGGTTTGCAGGGCCAGATGGAAAAAGGAATGAGGAGTTACTATTTAATAGGTACAGCGTTTCAGTTTTGGAAGAATGAAAAAATTCTAGAGATGGATGATCGTGATGATTGTACAACACTATGAATGTACTGAATGCTACTGAGCTGTACACTTAAAATGGCTACAATGATAAAGTGCATGATATACATATTTTATCATGATTAAAATATAAGATTTCTTGAGACACAAGCCTTCAACTGGGACCTGTCTATCCTCATTCCTGTATTATAGTTTTAAATCATTTTGTTGTTTGCCAACACCAAATTTCTGCTATTACATTATGAAGTAGCTGTAGAGCAAGGAGTACCACAAAAGTCTCAACATAAAATGATTGGGAAAACATGTCTAGGAAAATGGAAACAATCTTACCCATTATTACATGGATCAAGTCTGGTTCTGCTAGCTAGATCTCTTTTTAGGGTTATTTTTATTTATTTATTTTTAAATTAATTTTTATTGGGGTATAGTTGTTTTACAATGTTGTGTTATTTTCTTCTGTAGAGCAAAGTGAATCAGCTATACATATACAATATCCTCTCTTTTTTAGATTTCCTTTCCATTTAGGTCAACACAGAGCACTGAGTAAGGTTTCCTGAGCTATACAGTAGGTTTTCATTAGCTATCTGTTTTATACATATTAATAGTATCAATAGCTAGATCTCTTGATCCTTACTCCAACTACTATTCACCAGAGCCTCTACCCTGTTCAGCACTTCTGAAGTACACTGCTTTCCCAGGGTCAAGTGCTTCAAATATGGTAATCCAGGTATGGTACACGTCTAATTTCTATTATAAAATACAAAGTAGGAACAAAATCATATCAAATGGATTTGATTAATAATTTTCCCCACCCCAGTGACTACCTTGGTGGTCCAGTGGTAAGACTTTACCTTCCAACCCAGGGGATGAGAGTTCAATACCTGGTCAGGGAGCTAAGATCCCACAAGCTTCTTGGCCAACAAAACAAAACATAAAATGGAAACAATATTGTAACAAATTCAATAAAGACTTTAAAATGGTCCACATCAAAAAAAATTTTAAAGATAATAATTTCCTTACCCAACTCTAGAAAATATGTTATTCTGAAAGAGAAGTGATAACTTAATCTCAGTCATATTGTAGATGTCATATTTATTTTCCTTCTTCTGCTACATATCAAAGTATTTCCATGTTATGTTTCTTAGATTATGCTAGTTCTTTCCTATTTCAGAACAATGCAAGCTACTGCTTTCATGATAACATCCTTTTTGGACACAGAGATTTAATACTACTCTATGTGTGTGTGTGTGTATGTAACAGTGTGATTGTGTGTATGAAACCCAACTGGGGTTTTTGATGTTAACATATTTTTATTCTAAAACAACATTAAAAGAGCTTAGAGAGCCTATAACATATGTAGAAAGGTATACAGAGAAGATGCTCACTGTTAATATGATAGTGTGTGTTCTTCCAACACATTTCCTATGCATCTGTATACATATAACATGCACATATTACATAAAACTATATTTCTTCACTCAACAGCATATTTGAGTACTTTTTAACCTAAATAACTATTTTCAATGTCATTTTTAGTAAACCTCTTTTAAAACGATTTTCAACATGTATCAATGTTTCCAAAATGTCTTTTTTAAAAATTCAATGAAAACAGGCATGAATAATGTGAAAGGTGAAATCATTCCCTCAATCTCTCTTCCCACCTTCCCACCCAGATATTCTGTTAATGGGTTGGCCATTTTCTGTATTAATGGATTGGCATATATATTTTTTACAGCTTTCTGTATTCATTTTAGAAATATGTATTATAATTCACTTGTATATTTTAGCTCATGCATTATTTACTTCAAAATTTTATGTTTCATAACGTAAAAGTTATTTTCATAATCAGTTCAGTTCAGTCACTCAGTCGTGTCCAACTCTTTGCGACCCCATGAATTGCAGCACGCCAGGCCTCCCTGTCCATCACCAACTCCCGGAGTTCACTCAAACTTACGTCCATCTAGTCGGTGATGCCATCCAGCCATCTCATCCTCTGTTGTCCCTTTTTCCTCCTGCACCCAGTCCCTCCCAGCCTCAGAGTCTTTTCCAATGAGTCAACTCTTCGCATGAGGTGGCCAAAGTACTGGAGTTTCAGCTTTAGCATCATTCCTTCCAAAGAAATCCCAGGGCTGATCTCCTCTAGAATGGACTGGTTGGATCTCCTTGCAGCCCAAGGGACTCTCAAGAGTCTTCTCCAACACCACAGTTCAAAAGCATCAATTCTTCGGCACTCAGCTTTCTTCACAGTCCAAATCTCACATCCATACATGACCACTAGAAAAACCATAGCCTTGACTAAATGGACCTTTGTTGGCAAAGTAATGTCTCTGCTTTTCAATATGCTGTCTAGGTTGGTCATAACTTTCCTTCCAAGGAGTAAGCGTCTTTTAATTTCATGGCTGCAGTCACCATCTGCAGTGATTTTGGAGCCCAAAAATATAAATTCTGACAGTTTCCACTGTTTCCCCATCTATTTCCCATGAAGTGATGGGACCAGATGCCATGATCTTCGTTGAAAATGCATGTATATGTATGTTTGCTTACACACAATTTTATATATGATATATAATTTGTAACAGCATGCATTGGAGAAGGAAATGGCAACCCACTCTAGTGTTCTTGCCTGGAGAATCCCAGGGACGGGGGAGCCTGGTGGGCTGCTATCTATGGGGTCACACAGAGTCGGACAAGACTGAAGTGACTTAGCAGCAGCAGCAGCAGTTTGGTGTTAACCTGCACAAACAGTTGAATGGGGTACATAATCATACAGCTTTGGAGGACTCTGCTTTAGAGAACTCAGACAAATTGGCTCTCAAATTACAGGTGTCATTTAAGGACACAGGGAAAAAGAGGGAGAGAGAAAAACGGTGACTCAGCCACTCCAGTCTCCCCTCTGCAGAATTTGTAAGCATTTTCCATTAAATCAAATTGGTCAGCCTCCAAACAAATGCCTCACCACACTCCAACACCGCCACCCCTACACACACACACCATTCACAAGAGGCTTGATATATTGGTGCATATATTCCATGCTTACTGCTTGTACACATGCCTACAAATATTTGTTTCATGTATAAATGTTATTTTCAGCCTCACTTATTTTCTTATTTAAATGCTTATCAGAAAATCTGAAATTGTTGTTTAAAATATACATATAAATGGTATTATAAATTATATCTATATATCATCAGTTTTCAGTTTTCCAATCACACAGAAATGTTTTTTTACAAAGATTTGAGTCCATATACCACAGAAGTTTTATTCTATGTGTGTGTGTATATATATATATATATATACGATATTAAAAAAACATTTTAAAACTTGCACAGCCTATTTTAACATTTGTTGATATTCACATTTTTTTTTTCACATTTGCTTTTATTTTTTAAAGAGTGAGACCTTTTATCAGGGTATTTTTGACATGTAACCAAAACATCAATTATAGTTATTTTCTGATTTCCAAAGCAATGCATGCTTGAGAGAAACAATCAAAATGGAAGTATGCTAAATAAAAATATTAAACTATTCTCTAGCCACTTGTTTGGTCCCATATATATAATATTAAAGATATTTTCCTTTTCACATTTTGTATGAATAGAAATACCTTACTCTTCTCTTCCTCTAGAGGGAACAGATAAATAGATACATATAGAGAAAGAGACAGAAAAATGCATAAAGATATAAATAGTGATTCCCACTTGCACACCAGTACCAATGCCATAGAGTGTTGAAAAACACCACACTAACTTTTAAAATAAATTGAATTTCTTATAGATCCATGGGTATAAAAGTGTATCTAATATCTGACTTTAGAATTCAGCCAAATACTGTCTGAAAATTGTGAAAACACAATGAGATTAAAACAAAAGGGAAACATAACTGACAGCTCTGAAATCTATAATGTCAGTCAATTTTAGATAAAACAAAAAATAAAATTTTCTATTGAATATTTTAATTTTTCAAAGTTCCTGTTTAACTTCTGTTGTATGACATTTGCTCTTTAAAGAATGGAAGAATTAGATGAAAATTAACTTTGCTTGTCCAATCAACAAGCATGGTTTTGGAAGAATTATTTTACAAGCTCTAGTTTGTTAACTCCTTTCTTAAGTGAGGGCTTAATTAACTTCTGAGGAAAAAAGATAAACAATCTTTATCAAGGAATTCTTTCAAAATGGGGTAGTTTTCTTGATAAAAACCATACCATGTCATTACCTGGAGGCAGTAATTCATTTTCTTTCATCTCCACCCCAATGCCCCTTGCCTACAAGTACTATTTAGTAGAGCTTCTTGTAGGCGGTAGGCTTTATCATTTAGAAGGCTTGAAAAACAGTAATTTCATAAAATGAGTCAGAAGTTTCCTTTATCATAATAAAAGCATAGTGTATAAAATTACTTTTATAAAGAAAATGCATTCTTGCCTATTATTGCACTTTATCATCTCCAGATCAATTTCAGCATAAATTTTCACGTGTGCCTTTTAAAAAGCTTATAATATTGTATTAGACTAGGAGTTAATTTTTAGAAAAATTGGGTAAGAAATTTCAATCATAAGAAGTGTTGTCATGTTGTTTGCCAGTTCATATAATTTCTTCAGAGGGGTCATGCATAATTTTAGGAGGGTTGTTTTTTGTACATAGCATTTAAATGGCAACTATTACAAACAGAGGACTCACAAAATTGTCCTCAGTTTGCTAATTAGGAATAAAAGTTAGACATTTCTCATTTTGCAAATTATATCACATGACCATAAATGTGCATACACATATTCAATTTACTGAACTTTCAGTACTGAATCTCTGACTCCCAAGTTTTCTCTAAACTAGTCAGAAAAACCTAGAGTTCAGGTACACACCTTAGAAGACCATATCCTGTTTAGAAAAGGAAAAGCATGAACACTTCAGAAAAAGAACCATACCACACTCATGATTTATCTTGAAGGCATTATTTTAAGAGTGAATAGTCTCCCTTTAGAACTGTGGTGTTGGATAAGACTCTTGAGAGTCCCTTGGACTGCAAGGAGATCCAACCAGTCCATCCTAAAGGAGATCAGTCTTAGGTGTTCATTGGAAAGACTGATGCTGAAGCTGAAACTCCAATACTTTGGCCACCTGATGCGAAGAGCTGACTCATTTTTAAAAGACCCTGATGCTAGGAAAGACTGATGGCAGGAGGAGAAGGGTATGACAGAGGGTGAGATGGTTGGATGGCACTGACTCAATGGACATGAGTTTGGGTGAACTCTGGGAGTTGGTGATGGACAGGGAGGCCTGGCATGCTGTGGTTCATGGGATTGCAAAGAGTTGGACACGAATGAGCAACTGAACTGACTAAACTGAATAGTCTCCCTGTCAAAGCTCATAAAAAATTCAGGCTGTTTCTCCAGTCCAGCAGGCCAAGTTTCTTTCAAAGGTTACCTATTACTCTGCCACAGGAGAGGTATCTAGTATACCCTGTATTTGTAATAATATCATGCATAGTGTTCTGAGTTTAAAAGTCAAGAGTATCTTATTTTCCTGAAGTTGAGACCTTTATAATTACAACATTCAAGTGAGAGAAAAAAATGTGTCTTTCAGAACTTATTGATTTCCCTGTGTTGTGCACAAGTTTAAGGAGTTGCTCATGTACACAAAATAGGTCATCGCATTGTAGTTCATTATAACAATGACAAAATTGGGTATAAGGAAAGTGCTATCCATGGGACAGACTAAAACATTGAGTTTAAGTCAAGAAGGATATATTATTTATCCATTACAAAGACTGATACAGATCTAAATGCACTGACACAGAAGAAAAATTCTGGTTAATATAATCAGGTTAGAGATCAATGAAGTGCAAATGTAAAACACTACTGGTGGAGAGCAATGATATGCATGTTTATCTTAGGATAAAAATGGGATAAATTTGAGTCTTGAATGGTAAGCTGAAATCTGATAACACATGAAACAAGAGAGCAACAAGGATGGAAATGGATAGCAAATGTAGACCTGATTTTTTTTCCTTTAATACTATAAAATATTACACAGAGGATTCATTTATATGTACATATGCACTTTAATATGACTTTATAGAGATTTTAAGGAGATAGGAGATAAAATATCAGATAAAAGTGTGAAAAGAATGTAACCATAGCAAAATGATACCTTACAAAGAGAATGTAAGAAAAATATCTTTGAAAAGTTCTTAGGCTACTATTTTATATTGATCAAAGGAAATATTTCTTATTAAAATTTATGTACCTACATACCTAAAAGATCTGTAAAGAGTACCAGAAGAGAACCTGGGAAAGCAAGAACAATAGCTGAGAATTTTCCAAAATAATGAACAATATCAAGCAGAATATTCCACATGTGCTTTAAAACAAAAACATATTTCACATACATGCACACATGCAAACACATCCTTAGGCCAGTTATAGTAAAACTCCTAGAAAACAAAGCCAAAGAGAAAAACATAAAAGAGAAGATACAAAACCAAAATCAGTCATGATTAACAAGCAAGGACCCTCTTTTTAAATTTTCTTTCCTTTAAAAACAAAATCAGAGTTAACTTAGAATTCTATTTTGGATATTCTACCACTTCTGAAATCATATGGCCTTATTTTTGTTTATAGCTTTTATTCAGGTGACACTAAGAAGAATAGGAACAGAGAGGAAGGCACATTCTGCTTCTCTTTCCTTTCTGTGAACCTGACTGGCAGGCTACTGAAGGAAAAATGAGCTTGGGAGACTCCTAGTCCCAGCATCATGAACAGAGTATAGCATATGAAGCCAATGGACTTAGGTATCTTTTACAAAGCACCTCAGATCAGATCAGTCGCTCAGTCGTATCCGACTCTTTGCGACCCCATGAATCGCAGCACGCCAGGCCTCCCTGTCCATCACCAACTCCCAGAGTTAACCCAGACTCACATGCATCGAGTCAGTGATGCCATCCAGCCATCTCATCCTCTGTCGTCCCCTTCTCCTCCTGCCCCCAATCCCTCCCAGCATCAGAGTCTTTTCCAATGAGTCAACTCTTCGCATGAGGTGGCCAAAGTACTGGAGTTTCAACTTCAGCATCATTCCTTCCAAAGAAATCCCAGGGCTGATCTCCTTCAGAATGGACTGGTTGGATCTCCTTGCGGTCCAAGGGACTCTCAAGAGTCTTCTCCAACACCGCAGTTCAAAAGCATCAATTCTTCGGCGCTCAGCCTTCTTCACAGTCCAACTCTCACATCCATACATGACCACAGGAAAAACCATAGCCTTGACTAGATGGACCTTTGTTGGCAAAGTAATGTCTCTGCTTTTGAATATGCTATCTAGGTTGGTCATAACCTTCCTTCCAAGGAGTAAGCGTCTTTTAATTTCATGGCTGCAGGCACCATCTGTAGTGATTTTGGAGCCCAGAAAAATAAAGGCTGACACTGTTTCCACTGTTTCCCCATCTATTTCCCATGAAGTGGTGGGACCGGATGCCATGATCTTCGTTTTCTGAATGTTGAGCTTTAAGCCAACTTTTTCACTCTCCACTTTCACTTTCATCAAGAGGCTTTTGAGTTCCTCTTCACTTTCTGCCATAAGGGTGGTGTCATCTGCATATCTGAGGTTATTGATATTTCTCCCGGCAATCTTGATTCCAGCTTGTGTTTCTTCCAGTCCAGCGTTTCTGATGATGTACTCTGCATATAAGTTAAATAAACAGGGTGTCAATATACAGCCTTGACGAACTCCTTTTCCTATTTGGAACCAGTCTGTTGTTCCATGTCCAGTTCTAACTGTTGCTTCCTGACCTGCATACAAATTTCTCAAGAGGCAGATCAGGTGGTCTCGTATTCCCATCGCTTTCAGAATTTTCCACAGTTTATTGTGATCCACACAGTCAAAGGCTTTGGCATAGTCAATAAAGCAGAAATAGATGTTTTTCTGGAACTCTCTTGCTTTTTCGACGATCCAATGGATGTTGGCAATTTGATCTCTGGTTCCTCTGCCTTTTCTAAAACCAGCTTGAACATCAGGAAGTTCACGGTTCACATATTGCTGAAGCCTGGCTTGGAGAGTTTTGAGCATTACTTTACTAGTGTGTGAGATGAGTGCAATTGTGCAGTAGTTTGAGCATTCTTTGGCATTGCCTTTCTTTGGGATTGGAATAAAAACTGACCTTTTCCAGTCCTGTGGCCACTGCTGAGTTTTCCAAACTTGCTGGCATATTGAGACAAAGCACCTACTTCTTCCTAAAGCATATACCTGACAAAGAATGCAAAAGCAAATCTTTTAGATGTTATATATTTTTTAAAATATTTATTTATTTGGCTGCACCAGGTCTTAGTTGCAGCACAGGAACTCTTAGTTGCAGCATGTGGGATCTAGTTCCCTGACCAGGGATCCAACCCAGGTCCCCTGCACTGGGAGCATGGAGTCTTAGCCCCAGGATCACCAGAGAATTCCTGCTATGTATTTTTTTTTTTCTGAAGCACAATAAATATAGAGGTTAAGTGTAATGTTAACAACATCCATTTTCTAAAACGCAAAACCAAAAATCAGAACATTTGTTAAGGAACTCTTATGCTTATATAATAAATCGAGAATCATTTACAGATTTCAGTTAGTGGTGTGATGGCAGGAAATTTGCTTATTTCCTTTACTGAGAATAAATAAAGAGAATGTTTATTGAGACTATTCAGTAATCTGTTCTTCAGCCACATACAATGAGCACAGTAAGTTCCACCTGCTGATCAGAGTGGTGACTCTGACCACTTGTGCAGGGAATAAAAAAATAAAAACCAGTTCTAGTGAGGAATTCTCTTAAAATGAGCCCTTTTCTTAATACCACCCTGCCTGGAAAACATGTCAAAGACTCAGAAATAGGCACAAGAAATTCCTGGGACCCTACAGTGGAATGTCACACATTGGCTAATGGGTCCTGCAGGGATTAGCTCATTCTATAGAGGTATGACCTTTTCATCATCTTTGATTGATTAGACTACTTTACCAGTCTATAAGAGAAAGAAATTGACATGTAGAAAACTGATAGTAATGCCATTGTTTCCATTCATGGCAATGCAAATGATTCCTATTCTTAGCAATTCATACACAAAGATATCAGTATCTTAATTTCTTGTTTGAAAAATGTTCAGTAGTTTACTGGTTTCCTTATTAATTGTTGAAACAAATAACAACTCAAATAAGAATTCCTTTAACAATAGTATGAGAGTCTCAGCATCACAGACCACTGTGTAAGATTTGGTTCAGAGAACAGACATAGATACCTTTACCTAGTACTCATGTCTTTCTAAGCTCATATTCTGACAACAAATGCAACAATAATTCCTTTAGCTGAAGCGCCAATGCTTTGACCACCTGATGTGAAGACCCAATTCATTGGAAAAGACCATAATTCTGGGAAAGATTAAGGATAGGAGGAGAAGGAGACACAGAGGATAAGATAGTTGGATGGCATCATCAAGTCAATGGACATGAGTTTGAGCAAATTCCAGGAGATAGTGAAGGACAGGGAAGCCTGGGGTGCTGCAGTCCTTGGGGTCGCAGAGTCAAACATGACTGAACAACAGCAGTTCCTTTAGATGCCACGGCTTTCTTTTAAAACATAATAAATACATAAATAATTACAACACCAGCAACAGCTACTTCCTAAACCACAAAAACAAAAATCAGAATCTTTGTTAAAGAGCTTGTACCTTATGCTTATGTGATAAATGGGGAGCCATTTACGAATTTTAATTAGTAGTGTGATGACAGCAAGTTTGTTTTATAAAGAGAAGATCTTTCTTAATCTATGTGTCAATTGCTCAAGGTGCACACCTTTCAACTCGGAAGTTACACACAGTTACATTAGATTTTCTAATCCCGCTCATTTATCTCATTGTATCTTGACTTCACATTTTCTCTCCCATAACATACACATGTTAGGTAGCTAGAATAGGAAACAGGAGTCCAGAATGGTGGTGGCTAAAAGACAAGGAAGGGAAAAGCCCACAGAAATAGAACAAAGGAAGGTCCGAGGACCGGAGTGAGGATCTCAGGTAGAACAAACAGCACTCCTGGCTAGCCCGATTTACATAGGGCAGGCCCAGGGGGAAGAAAAAAACATGAAAAAAGGAGCCAAAGGTCCAGGGGTCTCTCTCTCTCCTGCACACTGGTCCACTCCCCCCACTCTCTTCTCTTCGCATCTTTGGGTTGGCATGCCCTCACACCTTGAGGATGGATTTTCCTGCTATTTTCTAAATAAAACAGAGCTGTAACATAGAGCTGTAACACTGATCTAAGAGCTATAACACAGTCTGTTCGAGACCTGAGAGGTATAACACGGTCTGTCCAAGACCTGAGAGCTATAACATGGTCTATCCGAGAGCTATGACACACCAAGGGCTCTAACGTCTGTTGCTTCAAATATTTGTTGAGATGAGACAGAACCGAGAAGAATACACTCCCCTGACACACATAATAATTCCTTGGTAGAGATATAAAATGAACAAAATACATCTTTAAGAGTTTAAGCAAAAACCTTTTTTAAACAAAGATGTAAGACATCTTTGGAGGTCCAAATATCAGACATATTTGGAGGTCTCTGCTTTAAAAAACTCAGATCGCAATGCCCTCACACAACAGGAGTCATCTTAGGACACAGAAAAACACAGAAAGGTGACTCATCACCTCAGATTCTCTTTAGTGGGAATTTCCAATTTCTTCAATAGAACAGGAGAGCTTGAAGTCCCTAATCCCCAACTAAACACCTCACCTTCCCAAAGACACGTACACAAGCATGCACACACATACACTATCTCACAGTGATAGTAATCACATACTAGGCTGCAGATTTTTGCTGCTAGTCCATCCAGCCTGTACCATCCTTGTTAAATGTTCCTGCCTGCAGGATAAAATGGCATATTCCAGTTGTCATAGAAACCAGAATGTCATCAAAATGCTCTTGTTCATGTTAGCTTTTCAAGGAAACCAGGAAATGAAAGCACATTCTCAGAATCATAGTGTTATACTTGATCTTAGTCACTTATGCCATCCCAATCTAATGAAGGAAATATTAGAGACAATACTTGCCATGGTAGAGGCATTTCTTGTAGAGAAAGCAAGCTTTTTACACAAGGGATTAGCAAGGAAGTAAAGAAGGGTTAAGCGGTATGGTTCCCTATTAGAGACACAGACTCATGTTCCAGTTTCTGTTACAAACCACCTTTTGGTCTGCCAAAATACAAGACAGGTTGTATTTGAGTTGCTGGTCACTTTAAAATGACCCACAGAGCATAAAGTATCTGGATGTCAGATGAAGGCAAACTAGAAAATCAGGTTTTTGCCAGGGTCAAAGGAAATTGTGCCTACATTTCGACAAGTGTGTATTATTAGGGCTTCGAGGAGAAAATGGTTCCTGAGAAGAGCCACAACTCGAGGAGAAACAACCATGAAGTGGCCGGGGCCCTGGGGAAGCAGGGAGATAAATCGAAGTATCTCACATTTGCAATCTGCTTTGCCCAGTTGATGCTGAAACCACACTGTCAGGGGATAATCTTAGAAGTAGGTTTGTTACAACCACCTTGAGATTTTTTTTTTTAATCTAATAAGATTGATAAGGACTGCACAAAGTCATCAGGGTGCACAAGCACGCACAAGTTCTGTCTCACAGTCATTCACATTCAACAAAGCAGCAGAGCGATGCAGCACTTTCTCCTATAATAAGCCTAGAGGCAATGCCTATGTGATTGGTCCTGAGCAATAGGGCACATGTAACAGTCCCCCAGGGGAGGAGGCGGTGCAGTCTGGTTTCCAGCAGTTCCAGGTTCCCTGGTTTAACCCCTTTACCAACCCCCTCCACACACACACACACACACACACACACACACACACACGCACACTGTGACCTGCTATTTTTAGCCACTGAGATGATGTCAGTGAGAACTGTGTTAGCAAGTGATGCAGAGAACCAGCTTTCTTGTCCTGGTCTGAGCAAGCTCCAGCCCACCACTGGATCTACCCACTTCAGAGCAAAACAAGATCATCTCCTACTGTGTGGGAGCCACAGGAGAAGGGCCCTGATTGATTAGAGATATACCATTGTGCAAACTACATAAAGGATTTCAAAAGGTTCTTAACATACAGGAAATGAAGGTGGTTATCAAGACTATTAAGACTAGCTGGCCTATCTAGTTTCTCAGGGAGAGCAAATAGTGAGGTGCTGTGGTCACTCATTTTAATTTCAGAAAAATAGAAGAGGATTTGAGTCTCAGATCTGTCGTTCATCCCCCAGTGTGACTTTCCCAATGCCACTTAACCACTCTGTTCCTTATTCTCCATTTTGGTGAAATAAAGTGATAATGTCTCTTATCTTTAAAAGGTTGATCAAAGGTCACTAAAGAAAATAGAATATTTTTGTTTTCAAAAATATGCTTATTTTTCCAAAAGTGTATGCTTTTTATTCAAGCATGAAATGGGTTTAACGTTGCTACTTTAAGTGAATAAATACATTAAAAGTGCTCAGTATTATTTTCTCGTTTTCAAATACTGGCAAATATAAGCCACCTAAATAAAGCTTTTTGGGGTCTTCACAACAAAAAGTTTGAGAAAGCTGTTTTGTAGAATTCAGGAAGACAGCCTTAAACCTGCTTCATACAGTGTCATGAGCTGACTTTCAAAACATCAAACTCTCACCGTTTATCTCCAAAAAGTGCAACACAACAACCAGAATGCAAAATGTCACCTGCATAGCAAAGTGGTAAGATCAGATCTGCAATATCCCTCATGTCTCTGCTTAGCCTATGTAAAGGCTCATAGGATCTGTCCTCCTTAGTTAAGGAGACATGAGAGTGTGTACACCCTATTTTGGAGGCATTTTACCCCCTCACATTTTTTCAATAAATGATGACATTCTAGAATTTTCATTTGTCATGCAACTTATTCCACATCACTGCATAGTGTTCCGCCTTGCCTTGTAAATTAACAATATTATTCCAAGGCATGTATGGATTTATATGTGTTTGGAATTTGCTCCATGTTGTGTCTTAAGCATTCTTTTCAAAAAGTAAATGTAATACCTCTCTGTTCTGAGAAATCACAGGTATAAGTGCCACCTGCTGACCAGAGCTGGTATTCAGCACAATGAGAACGAAAAGGAAACATACCCAGGACACTAGGTCAACTCGAGACAAGGTTTACAGGCAAGACTATACAGCCCATGGAATATTTCACCATCACCTAATGACAAGGCTAACCTGCATGTCTAACTGTCTTCCTCTCAAAACAGAATACTGTCTATAGCACAATGGCATATATTATTTCCATCTCTTTTCCCCCCTTCATCATAGGAAAGCTTATTGAAAATTCTAAGAACTGGTAGAGACTTTCAAAGTAAACATGAGTATCTATGTATCCAAATTTTTATTCTATCCATACATATATACCTGTTACTTTTAATATATTATTTCTTTTCATTTTTAGATTTTTAAAATTTATTTTTAATCTAAGGATAATTGCTTTACAGAATTTTGCTGCTTTCTGTCAAACCTCAACATGAATTAGCCATAGGTATGCATAGGTATATCCTCTCCCTTTTGAACCTCCCTCCCATCTCCCTCCCAATCCCACCCCTCTAGGTTGATACAGAGCCCCTGTTTGAGTTTCCTCAGCCATACAGCAAATTCCCATTGGCTATCTATTTTACACATGTTAATATAAGTTTCCATGTTACTCTTTCCATATATCTCACCCTCTCCTCCCTTCTCCCCATGTCCATATGTCTATTCTCTATGTCTGTTTCTCCACTGCTGCCCTGTAAATAAATTCTTTAGTACCATTTTTCTAGATTCTGTATATATGTATTAGAATACGATATTTATCTTTCTCTTTATGACTCACTTCACTCTGTATAATAGGTTCTAGGTTCATCCACCTCATCACAATTGACTCAAATGCATTCCTTTATATGGCTGAGTAATATTCCCTTGTGTATATGTACCACAACTTTATCCATTCATCTGTCAATGAACATTCAGGTTACTTTCATGTTCTAGCTATTTTAAATAGTGCTACAATGAACAATGGGATACATATGTCCCTTTCCATTTTGGTTTCCTCAGGGTATATGCCTAGGAGTGGGAATCCTGGGTCATATGGTGGTTTTATTCCATAGTTTTTTAAGGAATCTCCATAGTGTCTTCCATAGTGGCTATATCAATTTACATTCCCACCAACAGTGCAAGAGTGTTCCCTTTTCTCCACACCCTCTAGCATTTATTGTTCACACCATTCTGACTGGTGTGAGGTGATATCTCATTGTAATTTTGATTTGCATTTCTCTGATAATGAGTGATGTTGGGCATCTTTTCATGTGTTTGTTAGCCATCTGTATGTCTTCTTTGGATAAATGTATGTCTAGGTCTTTTTCCCACTTTTTGATTGGGTTGTTGGTTTTCCTGGTATTGAGTTGTATGAGCTGCTTGAATATTTTGGAAATTAGTCCTTTGTCAGTTATTTCATTTGCTATATTTTCTCCCATTCTGAGGGTTAGCTTTTTATATTGCTTATAATTTCCTTGGCTGTGTAAAAGCTTTTAAGTGTAATCAGGTCCCACTTGTTTACTTTTGTTTTTATTTCCATTACTCTAGGAGGTGGATCATAGAGGATCTTGCTATGATTTATGTCATCAAGTGTTCTGCTTATGTTTTCTTCTAATAGTTTTGTAGTTGCTGGTCTTACATTTAGATCTTTAACCGTTTTGAGTTTATCTTTGTGTATGGTGTTATGAAGTGCTCTAATTTTATTCTTTTACATGTAGCTGTCCAGTTTTCCCAGCACCATTTGTTGAAGAGGCTGTCTTTGGCAATTATATATTTTTGCCTCCTTTGTCAAAGATAAAGTGCCCATAGGTGCGTGGATTTATCTCTGGATTTTCTATTTTTTTCCATTGATCTATATTTATGTTTTTGTGCCAGCACCATACTATCTTAAGGACTGTAGCTTTGTAGTATAATCTGAAGCCAGGAAAGTTGATTCCTCCAGCTCCATTCTTCTTTCTCAAGACTGCTTTTGCTATTCAGGGTCTTTTGTGTTTCCATGTGAATTGTGAAATTTTTTGTTCTAGTTCTGTGAAAAATGTCATTGGTAATTTGATAAGGATCACATTGAATCTGTAAATTGTGTTTGGTAGTTTAGTCATTTTCACAATATCAATTCTTCCTACCCATTCTCTCCATCTGTTTATTTCATCTTTGATTTCTTCATTAGTGTCTTATAATTTTCTGTTTACAGTTCTTTGTTTCCTTAAGTAAGTTTATTCCTAGATATTTTATTCTTTTTGTTGCAGTGGTGAATGGGATTGATTCCTTAATTTCTCTTTTTGATCTTTCACTATTAGTATATAGAAATGCAAGTGATTTCTGTGTATTGATTTTATATCCTGCAACTTTGCTAAATTCACTGATTAGCTCTAGTAATTTTCTGATACTATCTTTAGGGATTTCTATGTACAGTATCATGTCATCTGCAAACAGTGAGAGCTTTACTTCTTCTTTTCCGATCTGAATTCCTTTTATTTCTTTTTCTTCTCTGATTACTGTAGCTAAGACTTGCAAAACTATGTTGAATAATAGTGGTGAAAGTGGACAACCTTGTCTTGTTCCTGATCTTAGGGGAAATGCTTTCAGCTTTTCACCATTGAGAATAATGTTTGCTGTAGGTTCATCATATATGGCCTTTACTATGTTGAGGTAGGTTCCTTCTATGCCCATTTTTTGAAGAGTTTTAATCATAAATGGGTGCTGAATTTTGTCAAAGGCCTATTGAAATTATCAAAAGGTTTTTACCTTTGAATTTGTTAATATGGTGTAGCACATTGATTGATTTGTGTACATTGAAGAATCCTTGCATCCCTGGAATGAATCCAACTTGATCATGGTGTTTTTGATGTGTTTCTGGATTCTATTTGCTAAAATTTTGTTGAGGATTTTTGCATCTGTGTTCATCAGTGATATTGGCCTGTAGTTTTCTTTCTTTGTGTTGTCTTTGGTTTTGATATCAGTGTGATGGTGGCCTCATAGAATGAGTATGGAAGTGTTCCTTTCTCTGCAATTTTTTGAAAGAGTTTTAAAAGGATAGGCATTAGCTCTTCTATAAATGTTTGATAGAATTCTCCTGTGAAGTCATCTGGTCCTGGGCTTTTGTTTTTGGGGAGATTTTTGATCACAGCTTCAATTTCAGTGCTTGTAATTGGGTTGTTCATATTTTCTATTTCTTCCTGGTTCAGTCTTGGAAGATTGAACTTTTCTAAGAATATGTCCATTTCTTCCAGGTTGTCCATTTTATTGCCATATAGTTGTTCATAATCTTTGTATTTCTGCATTGTCTGTTGTAACCTCTCCTTTTTAATTTCTAATATTGTTGATTTGATTCTTCTCTCTTTTTTGTTGATGAGTCTGGCTAAAGGATTGTCAGTTTTATTTATCTTCTCAAAGAACAGCTTTTAGTTGTATTAATCTTTACTATTGTTTCTTTCATTTCTTTTTCATTTCTTTTTGCTCAGATCTTTATTATTTCTCTCCTTCTACTAATTTTAAGGTTCTTTTGTTCTTCTTTTTCCAGTTGTTTTAGGTTTAAAGTTAGGTTGTCTAGTCAATGTTTTTCTTGTTTGTTGAGGTAGGATTGTATTGATATAATTTTGCTTCATCCCATATATTTTCATTGTCATTTGTTTCTAGAAATTTTTTTATTTCCCTTTTGATTTCTTCAGTAACCTGTTGTTTACATAGAAATGTGTTGTTTTATCTCCACGTGTTTGTGTTTCTTACAGTTTTTTTCTTGTAATTGATACCTGGTCTCAAGGCATTGTGGTTTGAGAAGATGCTTGACATGATTTCAATTTTTTAAAATTTACTGAGGTTTGATTTGTGACCCAAGATGTGGTCTATCCTGGAGAATGTTTCATGTGCACTTGAGAAGAAGGTGTATTCTTCTGCATTTGGATGGAATGTCCTGAAGATATCAATAAGATCCATCTCATCTAATGTATCATTTGAGACTTGTGTTTTCCTTATTAATTTTCTGTTTTATGGTCTGTCCATTGGTGTGAGTGGGGTGTTAAAGACTCCTACTATTATTGCGTTACTGTCAATTTATCCATTTATACCTGTTAGTATTCTCTTATGTATTGAAATGTTCATATGTTTGGTGCATAAATATTTACAATTGTTATGTCTTCCTCTGGATTGATCCCTTGATCATTATGTAGTGTCCTTCCTTATCTCTTGTAATCTTCTTTATTTTAAAGTCTATTTTGTCTGATATGAGGATTTCTTCCCATTTGCATGGAATATATTTTTCCATCCTCTCACTTTCACTCTATACGTGTTCTGAGGTCTGAAGTGGATTTCTTGTAGACAGCATATATATGGGTCTTGTTTTTGTATCCATTCAGCCAGTCTGTGTCTTTTGGTTGGAGTATTTAATCCATTTCCATTTAAAGTAATTATTGATATATATGTTCCTATTGCCATTTTTTAATTGTTTGGGGTTGATTTTGTGATCTTTTTCCTTCTCTTGTATTTCTTGACTATATTAGTCCCTTTAACATTTGTAGTAAAGTTTTTGGTGGTACTGAATTCTCTTAACTTGCTATTCTTAAAAGTTCTTGATTTCTCCATCAATTTTGAATGAGATTCTTGCTGGGTACAGTAATCTTGGCTGTATATTTTTCCCTTTCAGTACTTTAAATATATCTTGCCATTCCCTTCTGGCCTACAGTTTCTGCTGAAAGATCACCTGTTAAGCATATGACGTTTCCCTTATATGTTACTTGTTGCTTCTCCCTTGCTGCTTTTAATATTCTTTCTTTGTGTTTAGTCTTTGTTAGTTTGATTAGTATGTGTCTTGATGTGTTTCTCCTTGGGTTTATCCTGTATGGAATGTTTGTGCCTCTTGGACTTGATTGACTGTTTCCTTTTCCATTTCCGGGAAATTTTCAACTATAATCTCTTCAAAAATTTTCTCATACCCTTTCTTTTTTCTCTTCTTCTTTGGGGACCCCTATAATTCGAATGTTAGTGTGTTTGATATTGTCTCAGAGGTCTCTGACACTAACCTCGATTCTTTTCATTCTTTTTACTTTATTCTGCTCTTCAGAAGTTATTTCCACCATTTTATCTTCCAGCTCACTCATTCATTCTTCTGCTTCAGATATTCTGGAATTGGTTCCTTCTAGAGCATTTTTAATTTCAGTAATTGTGTTGTTTGTCTCTGTATGTTTATTCTTTAATTCTTCTAGGTCTCTGTTAATTGATTCTTGCATTTTCTCCATTTTGTTTTCAAGGTTTTTTGATCATCTTTACTATCATTATTCTGAATTCTTTTTCAGGTAGTTTGCCTATTTCCTCTCCATTTATTTGGACTTCTTTGTTGCTAGTTAGTCTCTTCATTTGTGTACTATTTCTCTGCCTTTTCATTATTTTTTTTAACTTATTGTGTTTGAGGTCTCCTTTTCCCAGGCTTCAAGTAAAATTGAATTCTTTCCTTGAAGAAGGTTGAATTCTTTCTTCCTTTTGGTTTCTACCCTCCTAAGGTTGGTCCGGTGGTTTGTGTGAGCTTCATATAGTATGAGATTTGTGCTGAGTTTTTGTTTGTTTGTTTTTCCTCTGATGGGCAAGGCTGGATAAGGTGGGAATCCTGTATGCTGATTATTGAGTTTGTATTTTTGTTTTGTTTGTTGTTTAGATGAAGCATCCTGCACAGGGTGCTACTGGTGGTTGGGTGATGCTGGGTCTTGTATGCAAGTGGTTTCTTTTGTGGGAGTTCTCACTATTTGATACTCCTTAGGGTTAGTTCTCTGGTAGTCTAGGGTCTTGGAGTCAGTGCTCCCACTCCAAAGGCTCAGGGCTTGATCTCGGTCAGGAATGAAGATTTCACAAGTGGTTTGTTATGGTATTAAGCGAAATTAAAACAAATATCAAAAAATGAGAAACCAAAGATAAACCCCAGATAAATCACAGTTACAAAATCAGGCAAATAATAATTAAAATAATTGAATATACACATATACACCCAATAAGCAAAGTGAAAAGAGTCCAATAAAAATAAAGTACAATAGATTGACCCAGCGAACAAAGGAAATAAAAAATTATATTTACCAGAACAAAACTAATTAAGGCACAAACAGGAAAACAAAACTAAAGCAAGGTGCCAATTGGGGAATAAAGAAATGAAAATAAAACTAACAAATATGTTGAGAGGAAAGGAGAGAAAGAAAAGGAAGGAAGGATAGATATGCAAAGTTAAATAGAAATAGATAAAGAAGATTTATATACATTGAAGTTTAACTGCAAGGGGAAAAGAACAGTAGGAAAAGCAAAGGAATAAATGTAAAAAAATAATATTAGGTTTAAAAAATTAAAATTAAAAAGAGAGAAAAAAAATAAAAAAGAGTAAACTCCACAGAACTGCAAAAGCCTAAAGTAGAGGCAGAGGTTTATGACCAAAAAAAAAAAAAAATGTGACTAAGGAAAAAAAAAGCTCAAAAGCTTAATTGGATTTCTTAGTGCCAACAATTTCGACAGCTACAACAGAGGGGGAAAGGGTGGGGGAGGGTGAAAAAACCCAAAAGAATCTAAAGAACTAGTCAAAAAATAAGAATAATAAATGTTTTTCTTGAGTCGTTGCTGTCAGAGTCCTTGCCCTCGCTAGGAGTCACAGTCTACCTTACCTCCCTAGGATGCCCTCCAACTCTGTGCTGATTTCTGGACCTGCTGTGGCGGCAGCTCAGATTCTAATCTGGTCTTACTCCTCTGTGTTCTTGCCTCCAATATCCACAGCTATCAGAACTAGTGTGTTTTCTTTTGTGAGAGCTTTCAATGACCTTTTATATATTCCATAGACACTGAGTCTGCCTAGTTGATTGTGTGGATTTAATCTGCAGCTTGTACAACTGGTGGTTAGGTTTTGGGTCTTCGTCCTTAGCCACTCTGCCCCTGGGTTTCAACTGTGGCTTTATTTCCACCTCCACATGTGAGTCACCCACTGGGGTTTTGCTCCTGATGCTGCCCTGGAGGGCTTGGGTTTGCCCCTGTGAGGATCAGGTGTGGATATGGTGCAGCTTCTTGGGTCGCGGGGGTTCTGGCAGCACCGGGTACTCAGCGAGGTTGGAGGCTAGGGCAGCAGGAAATATAGTGCTCTATAAGGGTGTGATAACCAGTATTGGCCAAGATGCTCCAGTATTCTTGCCTGGAGAACCCCCTCTCTGACAGAGAACCCTGGTGGGCCACAGTCTACAGAGATACAGAGTCGGACATGACCGAAGCGACCCTGCGTGCATAGATGCAAGACTTTTTTTGTCTGTGGCAGCTCTGCCCCAGTGATAGTTGAGCGTGAAGGTGGCACAGCTGCTTGTCTTGAGGGGACCCTGGCAGCGCCAAGTGTGCAGGGACACGGACTGCCTCTGCCACAGGAGTTAGGCCCTATCAAAATCTTTTTTTGAGCCTCTTGCAGCTGGTGATCAGAAGGCCTCTTTGGCAAGTCTTTCTCTGTAGCTCCACCTGTTCAAGCACTAGAGGGATCCCTTGCCTGGGGTTCTACTCTGTAGATCGGTGGATCAAGCACTCAAAGGGGCACCCTGGGTGGGGTCCTACTCTGTAGTTAGGTGCATCAGTCACTTAAAGGAGCACCCTGGCTGGGGTCTTACTCTGTGGTTCAGTGTGTCAGGCATTTGATGGGCCAGCCTCTCTATTGTTCAGCAGCTGATGCTGGCTTGTGGGGAGAGGGAGGCTATGGTGATGGTTCCACCCCCTATGCATGACTCAGCAGTATCACCTTGCTTCCATGGCTGCCTGGCTTTCCTCCACCAGCATTTCCCACCACAATCTCCTCCCTCACATTTCCTGAATCCGTCTCTCCACAGTCAACAGCAGCCCTCGCCCTGGGATTGCCCCACAATCCCTAAACTTCAGCTCCTAACCTCTGCACTTTCCAGGGAACCAGCGTTCTTGTCTGGGGTATGTATGGCTGCAGCAACGACTGTCTGAGTCTCCGCAGCAACGACTGTCTGAGTCTCATTCCATTTAGGCTGCCACAGAACAGCTGTTTCACTCTCAGCCTTAAATGTTTCTCCCCTAATTCAGATAATTGCCCTGATGTGGGGATCAGACCCCTACTTCTTTTCCCCCACCTGCTGAGGGCAGGTCCAGTCCTACAACACTCCTGTTTTTCCCCCTAGTTCCTTCATCCTACTGAGTTTTGCATGGTTCTACGTATTCTTTTCCACTGGTCAGGTACTCCTGTACACTCTCAGCTGGTGTTCTGCATGCAGTTCTGTGTCTGAAGGTGTATTCCTGAAGTATCTGTGGAGAGAGATGTACTCCATGTCCACCTACTCCTCCGCCATCCGGTTCTTCCTATTATTTTTTATTGAACTATGGTTGACTTACAATGTAACATTAGTTTTGGGTGTACAGCATAATGATTTGATATTTTATAGAAAGTTATAAAATGTTGGTTATATACCCTGTGCTGTTCATTATGTCCTTCAGTTCAGTTCAGTTCAGTTCAGTCGCTCAGTCATGTCCGACTCTTTGTGACCCCATGAAACACAGCACGCCAGGCCTCCCTGTCCATCACCAACTCCCAGAGTTCACTCAAACTCACCTCCATCAAGTTGATGATGCCATCCAGCCATCTCATCCTCTGTCGTCCCCTTCTCCTCCTGCCCCCAATCCCTCCCAGCATCAGAGTCTTTTCCAATGAGTCAACTCTTCGCATGAGGTGGCCAAAGTACTGGAGTTTCAGCTTTAGCATCAGTCCTTCCAAAGAAATCCCAGGGCTGATCTCCTTTAGAATGGACTGGTTGGATCTCCTTGCAGTCCAAGGGACTCTCAAGAGTCTTCTCCAACACCACAGTTCAAAAGCATCAATTCTTCGGCTCTCAGCTTTCCTCACAGTCCAACTCTCACATCCATACATGACCACAGGAAAAACCATAGCCTTGACTAGATGGACCTTTGTTGGCAAAGTAATGTCTCTGCTTTTGAATATGCTATCTAGGTTGGTCATAACTTTCCTTTTAAGTGTCTTTTAATTTCATGGCTGAAGTCACCATCTGCAGTGATTTTGGAGCCCCCAAAATAAAAACTGACACTGTTTCCACTGTTTCCCCATCCATTTCCCATGAAGTGATGGGACCAGATGCCATGGTCTTCATTTTCTGAATGATGAGCTTTAAGCCAACTTTTTCACTCTCCTCTTTCACTTTCATCAAGAGGCTTTTTAGTTCCTCTTCAATTTCTGCCATAAGGGTGGTGTTATCTGCATATCTGAGCTTATTGATATTTCTCCCAGCAATCTTGATTCCAGCTTGTGCTTCTTCCAGCCCAGCGTTTCTCATTATGTACTCTGCATAAAAGTTAAATAAGCACAGTGACAATATACAGCCTTGATGTACTCCTTTTCCTATTTGGAACCAGTCTGTTGTTCCATGTCCAGTTCTAACTGTTGCTTCCTGACCTGCATATAGTTTTCTCAAGAGGCAGGTCAGGTGGTCTGGTATTCCCATCTCTTTCAGAATTTTCCACAGTTTATTGTGATCCACACAGTCAAAGGCTTTGGCATAGTCAATAAAGCAGAAGTAGATGTTTTTCTGGAAGTCTCTTGCTTTTTCAATGATCCAGTGGATGTTGGCAATTTGATCTCTGGTTCCTCTGCTTTTTCTAAAACCAGCTTGAACATCTGGAAGTTTACGGTTCACATATTGCTGAAGCTTATAGCTTCTTTATTTTATACATAGTAGTTTTACCTCTTAATCCCCTTCCCCTGTCTTGCCCCTCCCAACCCCTCTCCCCAATGGTAATCACTAGTTTGTTCTCTGTATCTATGAGTCTGTTTCTGTTTTGTCATGTTCATTCATTTATTTTTCAGATTCCACATATAAGTGAAAACATACAGTATTTAGTAAAGGAGCAGTGGTATATATTTAAAATGGAATATTATTTGCCAATGAAAAGTAATTTTAATTCTGCCAGTCCCAACAACACAGAAAAACCTGGAAGGGATTATGTTTAGTGAAACAGTACTGGCAAATACAAATATTGTATCCATACATATGTTTTTTATAATGAATAGCCTTTTATTTGCTTGGCCAAAAGTTTCATTCTGGTTTTTCTATAAGATCTTATGGAAAACCCAAACAAAGATTTTTGCCAACCCAATAAAATAATTCCATGGTATATTTTCACATCCCTCAAAAGTCTCACTTGTCTACATCTTAATATGAATCACTTTGATGGCGCACATTCCACAAAGCCCATGAGTAATAATTTGAGTTATGTTTCTACCAAAAACTAACATATTATTAAGATAAACGATTGATATGAAAATCTCTTCAGTAAAACCATTTAAGTGCCCTGTTGTTAACGAATTCAGGTTCTGCTGCTCACATTTGAAAGCTAATACTCGAGAGACAGTGTTGGGTGGAAAGGAAAGGTTGCTTTATTCAGGAGGCTGGTAACCTGGGGAGAAGGCAGATTCTGTCCAAAAACCAACTCCAAATATTTTGATGGATCATGGAAGTTTTCAAAGGGTGAAAAGGAAATTAATTATTCTGTGAGAGGGTCAAAGACTTCATTATCTTCCACTGTGTCCAGACTTTCTTCTGGTTGGTTGATAGTGAGGCACTGCTTCAGGAATCTTGTTCTCAAGCAAAGTTGTCATCCTCCACATGGGTGGGGGACCTTAGTTCCTGCAGAAGAATTCAAAGACATTGTTATGTATATCCCTTGAGGAGGAACCTGGACCCTGCCCTATATCTGCACTATTGTTTCCTGACTGCTTCTCCTTCTGCATTCCCTCCCTTCTATCCCAAAATAGTGGGAGAAATCTGTAAGCATAGTTCCCCTCCTGCAAATTGCTGAAATCAGGATTCAACTGTATAACAAATTAGACACAGCAAAGGGAGAAATAATGAGATACATGTTAGCTTTAAAAGTACAGATGAAACTAGAGAAACTGCAAAAAAAAAAAAAAACTATATAAAAGATGTAGGAGACAAAATGTGATTTCAAAGCTATATATATAATTGCATTTCCAGAAGGATATGGAGACAAATATGGGAAGAAGAAATGTTTGAAGAAAAAAAAATTGACAGAGAATCCCCCCTCACACACACACCAATTATGAGAGATATTCAAACAGCAGATCCAAGATGTAGTCATGAAAAGCAAAGGCAGGATCCAGTTAGAAACATAGACATATCAGGTAGGTTGAAGTTGGATTTCTGTTTAGAAATCACACTTTTGTAAGAATGAGAATTTAATAGGAGGAATTGCTTAATAGGCTCAGTTCAGTTCAGTTCAGTCACTCAGTCGTGTCCGACTCTTTGCGACCCCATGAATCGCAGCATGCCAGGCCTCCCTGTCCATCACCAACTCCCGGAGTTCACTCAGACTCACATCCATCAAGTCAGTGATGCCATCCAGCCATCTCATCCTCTGTCGTCCCCTTCTCCTCCTGCCCCCAATCCCTCCCAGCATCAGAGTCTTTTCCAATGAGTCAACTCTTCGCATGAGGTGGCCAAAGTTTCAGCTTTAGCATGCTAGTGATATTTAAGTAGACAAATAGGAAGACTAATGCTATACAGCGATAGGAAGAACAAGAAGGATTTACCACTCCTAGGGTAGGGCAAACCAACGGGATATGAATATCAAAATAGACGGAAGACAGGACCCTAATTGCTGGAACCCAGACTTCTGAGGAAAGGGGGATAGACAGCTAATGGTGATTCTTAAAGGGACTCTGAGAAGTGACCCCACAAGCTCAAGAACTTATCTCTGAGGAAGGAGAGAAGCTTGGTTGGTGCTGAACCTTAGGATCTCAGAGGAGGCTTCTTGAGTGCTAGAACTCAGATGTAAAGGAGAAAGAGTTGTCAACTAAAAACTGGCACTTGTAGCTATAGCTCCAGTACTTTGGCCACCTAATGTGAAGAGCTGATTCATTGGAAAAGACCCTAATTATGGGAAAGATTGAGGGCAGGAAAAGAAGGGGACAACAGAGGATGAGATGGTTGGATGGCATCACTGACTCAATGGACATGAGTTTGAGCAAACTCAGGGAGATAGTGAAGGATAAGGAAGCCTGGCATGCTGCAGTCCATGGGGTCACAGAGTCAGACAATACTTAGTGACTGAACAACAACATCTACCTCTACAAGGATTAAATCACATGTGCTGCTACAGCTGCTGACCTTCAACACCTCCTGAAGGGAGTTCAAGGTGGAGGCCAGAAATGATGCCCTCTGTGCTCTGGAAAATCTGGCATAACAGATCTTCAAATAAGATATTTTCAGAAGCTGATTTTATGGGCCCAATTAATTATTGCATCTCCTTATATCTAGAAAAGCAGTAAATGTTTTCATGATAACATCTGTTCCTTGTGACTAGCAGAAACCTTCTTCAAAAATACATGCTTGATTTCATGAACTCCCCCTCCACCAAAATCACATATATACTGACCTTTCCCTCTTTCCTCTTGGGAGCAGTTTCTCAGAGCTATCTGAAATGCTGTCTCCCAGGCTATAGTCCTCATTTTGCCCCAAATAAAACTTAACTCACAACTCTCACCTTGTGTATTTTTTTAAGTTGACAGAAGTAACTAGCTTCCTGATGCTGCTGAATTTTCTGAAGGGGTGTGATGTCCAATGTCCCTATAATGAGAAGAAATATCAAAGCTGTTCTTAGTGCTCCTACTTAAACCACTGCTGTGTGGAGGGCCTTTGTTGGGACAACACTGAGACCAAAAGGAAGAAGAAAGGAAATGAAACCTGCTTCTCTCTCCCCTTGATTTCCTGCCTCTCTGTGGTATTCTCACATATCAGATCCAAATGGGAGGCAGGTGGTAAAGGACAAACATGATTATCAGAGTCCTGGCCACAGCACCCATGCACACTCTAAAGAATGTTGATTAAGAGATTCAGATATCCCTCACCTACCATCTGCTTCCTCTTTCATGCAAGAAAGTAAGCAACGCATACTGAAAAGACTATACTTTTTTCTCAAAAAGTAATTAATAGAATAATTTACTTACTTCATCATCAACAATATCTACCAGCTGGCATTCAAACTGACATAAAACAGTCTTTGTTAAGGGTCTTGTGCTTTATGCTACAGGTGAAGGGAAGCCATGTTGAGATTTAAATGACTGGTGGGAAAAGACAAATATTCCTTTAGAGAACTGGTTTTCAAAATAATGCTCAGCTACATGAGTAGTTGTAAGCAAGGTGATGAATTGGAGCCCCCCAAAATAATATTAGATTTTCCCAAACATTTAAAATCTAATCCTTTATAACAGGGGTCAACAAATTAAATCCTGGTGACTGTACCTGGCCCACTGCCTTAAAAAAAAATCTATCATATTTGAACAGAGTTACCCTCCCCATTTTTTATCTTGATGTCTGCAGCTGTTTTCCTGTTACAATGGCAGAGTTGAGTAATTAGGACAGATATTTGTATGACCTCCAAAATATTATAGGATATCTAATATCTGACAATTCACTGAAAAGAAACACCAACTCCTGTCTTATAACCTCATTTGTGTGTGTTTCTTAAAGTGTGAAAATTATTATTATTCTATGCAGATATGTAATAGCATATGACACATCATTAAGGCACTATAAAGAAAGTTTCTAAAACAAGTAAGCTTGCTTAGAAAAGTAGAGAGAGCTCTGTTTTATGAAATATCAAATTGCCCCATCTAGCATAGGTGCCCTATCATCTTAGTTCATAGAATCAACTAAGAGGCAGGTGATGCATCCTCTTCAGGATTCTTTTAATAAGAGCTGCCAGTATGTCTTCCACAATAAAGAATGAATAAAGCATCCTCAACCCCAAATACATACATCTCAACCCACAAAAACAAGACACATACAAACACACTGTGGTGATAAGACTTTGAATAGGCCTGTAAATGATGCAGGTTTTCCACCTTCTCTGCCTGTAATTCTGTATGATCAGCCTAAAATAATAACACAGATGCTCATAAAACCAAAATGTTACCATACCTCCTACATGAGTGTAGCATTGTGTGGAAACTGTGATACATATGTTCATTCTGAGGGTCAGATTCATAGTTGAGAGGTCAACTACTCTAATCTCTACCACTCCAAATAATGAATAAACAAAATCGCATTAAGGAACATTCTGAACTTGGTTTATTTATCTTGACTTAAATTTTCTTCCACATGGCCTACCTTTAAACACACAAGTTGTTTCACCCTCATGCTCATTCATTTGCTCCAAAGGCTTAAGTAAATTTTTTAAAGCTGTTATGTCTACAGTTACAGTTTATTACAGTGAAAATTCAGGTCAAATGGGTCAAAATATGAAAGGGAAAAGGTACATGAGATGACATTCAGGAGAAACCAGTCTCAAGCTTTCCGGTGACCCTCCCAGTGGATTTACACAAAGATATGCTTAAATTTCTCCAGAAACAATGTGTTGACAACTCATGTGAAGCATTGCCAACCAAGGAAGCTCACCTGAGCTTTAGTGGCTAGGGATTACGGGGCAGTCAATCACACATGCATGTGACTGATCTCACCTATTTAAGCCTTTGCCCCTCGTCCTATTCCCAAGCCAAAACAGGCCTTCAGCATAAATTATAAACTTACCTGACATACAAAATCAAACTGGTCAGGTAGAATATTCCAGCATACAGAGACTATTTCCCAGGAGTTAGTCAAAGGCTGGTTCTGAAGAGAGAACTTTCTTTAGAAAATGCAGGAATTGAGGAATCCAGGCTAGCTTAGTTAATCCTTTCCTGCCCAGTCAGCTTCCCTGACACTTGATGTAAACCCCCTTGTAGAAATATTATCATATTTTTCTGTGCATCTACATTTGGTATTGCATTTATATAACAAATATAGCAATAGTATAATCATGAATATGCCTAAGAGTTGGAGAAGCCACCATAGGGAAGGGATAGATTCAATAAAGTGACGAATCCATCTACCAAGGGAAATATTTTCATATTTTATACTATTTTGATTATTCATTTCCCTTCTTAATCTACCATTATTTGTACCTTGTGATAAATTTGTACAGAACTATTTAACATACTCTAGAGCTAATGGTTAGCTAAATCCATCCCATCCTAGGACAGTCATTTTCTATCAGTATTATACACTGAGAAGGCTTTCACTCACTCTACTAATACATTGGCTCATCAGTATCAGTATTGTCATATGACATTTATTTAAGGTAGTTGCTCAAGATGGGATCATTCCCTAGGGGAATTAGAACATATCATGTGATGTCCACTGCTTTACTCCCACTAAGAATCCTTTTTTATATTCCATCCACAAAAACAAGAGTAATATATTTCTGTGCACAATATATTGTGGCATGGTGGGAAGGCTGCTGGTACCTTTCATTCATTATAACCAGGGACCTTTCTAGTTTTTTATAACACAGATTAATTAGCCTGCCAGGAGCTATATATTCCATGGACCAACTGCTCAGTAGGGAGTAGTTTCTGCAAATGCCTTCCCAAATGATACCCTTTGTGCTAGATATAACCTTAAAAATAAGAGTCAAAAGATACTGGAACATTGCTAGTGATTCCACCCATGCTCAGTCATTCAGTCATGTCTGACTCTTTGTGACTCTATGGACTGTAGCCCACCAGGCTCCTCTGTCCATGGAATCTCCCAGAGAAGAATACTGGAGCAGGTTGCCATTTCCTACTCCAGTGGAGCATCTTCCCAACCTCAGTCATTAATTATAGGGCAGGTTTCATCATAGGCTTCCCAGGTGGTGCTAGTGGTAAAGAACCTGCCTACCAATGCAGGAGATGTAAGAGACGCAGGTTCAATCCCTGGGTAGGGAAGATCCCTTGGAGGAAGGCATGGCAATCTACTTCAGGATTCTTTCCTGGAGAATCCCATGGACAGAGGACCCTGGCAGACTACAGCCCAAAGGTCCCACAGAGTTGTACACAACTGAAGTGATTTAGCGCGCAAGAAAGTTTCATCATATTGAATGACCAAAGTCCTTCCAAGAGTAATGCCAATTGGGTTTCCAGCTTTCTATTTGACCCTATCTGGTTCAAAAAGCAGGGGTGGTCTTGGAAAATATGTGACTTCATCTTTTTGAGCATTAGGGTCTAGTTGTGCTAAGAGATGATAACCTTTTCTTCCTCTGAGACTCTCTTGAGACATCAATATTGAATTTCCATTATTCTATAACCCATTTAGTCATTCTTTTAACCTCAACTACTATTGTTCCTTCTCTCCATTTTTCATTGATATTCACACCAACTTTTCTATCTTTGAAAGAAATGGTATGTTTAGCCATTATGTTGGTCCAGATCATGGGTTCTCATCCATGTAAGACAAGGTGACATAAATACAGAACTAATGGGCTTTCAGGATCACTAGGCAATACAGATGCATTTACTGTCAAGCCCAATTTTGGCAGGTGTATGTAAGGTGCAGTCTGTAAGGCGAGTGCAGAAAAAAAGGCAGCAAGTCAGGCAGTCAGACAAGAAATGGAAATGTATTAGAGGGAAAAGAGAGGGTGACTGGCCTTTAAGGAGAACCAGCATTCTCTTTTTCTGTCAGGGTCTTTCTTATACCCCACCAATGAAAAATTATTTGAAGGGACGATCACATAGCTGGAGGTCTGGAATCTGGTGGTCTTGCAGCTTTGAGAAGATAGGTGCCAGAGAGCTAACAGGATGCCATTTGGGCAATTTGCTCAGTTTCAAGGATCACTGTGATTTATTCTTTGTTTGCAAGGTCGACATAATGAACCATCTTATCAGTGAGACCCCATGTGGACCCTATCATTTCCGCCTTTTTGATTTAGGATAAAGGCCGAAGGTCAATCTTCTGTAACTGCTTCATGCAGGACAAGGGTGTCATGGGGGTGAGATAAGAAAAGGGTGGAATGTGGGTCAAGGGGATTTGTGTGGGGTCGAAGTTTTTGATAATTCGAGCGAGTTAGAAGTAGTTCGTGGACAGTTTGGTTGGTGAAGGCTTGTAAGTGATCCTGAAGAAATTTTGAAAAAAGATGCATTAAACATGGGCTGAAAGTTAGAATAAGGGTAAGTAGAAGGAGAGGGCCAAGAAAGGAAGAACCTAGGGCATCCAATTCCAATTGCTTAACCAGTTTTCCCATGAGTTACTGAGGTGTTGACATGTTCTCAAGGCCCTGTTTGTCAGATTTCTTTCTGCTTCCTTAACAATGCCTGATATGTTGGCATAAAAATGGTAGGCTTCCATCAAAAATAGGCATAGGCCTCCTTTTTCTGCTGTGAGAAGGTCCAATCCTCTTCTGTTTTTGAGGACCATGGCTGCCAGGGAATCTAGCTGGTTTTGGATAGTGATAAAGGCTGGTAGACTTTTCATACTGTTCATGAGGTTCTCAAGGCAAGAATATTCAAGTGGTTTGCCATTCCCTTCTCCACAATTGCACTCATCTCACAGGCTAATAAAGTAATGCTCAAAATTCTCCAAGCCAGGCTTCAACAATACATGAACCATGAAATTCCAGATGTTCAAGCTGGTTTTAGAAATGGCAGAGGAAGCAGAGATCAAATTGCCAACATCCACTGGATCATTGAAAAAGCAAGAGAGTCCCAGAAGAACATCTATTTCTGCTTTATTGACTATGCCAAAGCCTTTGACTGTGTGGATCACAATAAACTGTGGAAAATTCTGAAAGAGATGGGAATACCAAACCACCTCATCTGCTTCTTGAAAAATCTGTATGCAGGTCAGCAAGCAACAGTTAGAACTGGGCATGGAACAACAGACTGGTTCCAAATAGGAAAAGGAATACATCAAGGCTGTATATTGTCACCTTGCTTATTTAACTTATATGCAGAGTACATCATGAGAAACGCTTGGCTGGAAGAAGCACAAGCTGGAATCAGGATTGCCTGGAGGAACATCAATAACCTCAGATATGCAGATGACACCACCCTTATGGCAGAAAGCAAAGAAGAACTACAGAGCCTCTTGATGAGAGTGAAAAAGTTGGCTTAAAACTCAACATTCAGAAAACTAAGTCATGGCATCCAGTCCCATCACTTCATGGCAAATAGATGGAGAAACAGTGAAAACAGTGGCAGACTTTATTTTTTGGGGTTCCAAAATCACTGCAGATGGTGACTGCAGCCATAAAATTAAGAGACAGTTGCTCCTTGGAAGAAAAGTTATGACCAACCTAGCTGCTGCTAAGTCACTTCAGTCGTGTCCGACTCCGTGTGACCCCATAGACGGCAGTCCACCAGGCTCCCCGTCCCTGGGATTCTCTAGGCAAGAACACTGGAGTGGGTTGCCATTTCCTTCTCCAATGCATGAAAGTGAAAAGTGAAAGTGAAGTCAGTCAGTCCTGTCCGACTCTTTGGGACCCCGTGGACTACAGCCTACCAAGCTCCTCCGCCCATGGGATTTTCCAGGCAAGAGTATTGGAGTGGGTTGCCATAGACAGAATATTAAATAGCAGAGACATTACTTTGCCAACAAAGGTCCATCTAGTCAAGGCTATGGTTTTCCCAGTGGTCATGTATGGATGTGAGAGTTGGACTATAAAGAAAGCTGAGCACAGAAGAATTGATGCTTTTGAACTGTGGTGTTGGAGAAGACTCTTGAGAGTCCGTTGGACTGCAAGGAGATCCAACCAGTCCATCCTAAAGGAAATTAGTCCTGAATATTCATTGGAAGGACTGATGCTGAAGCTGAAACGCCAATACTTTGGCCACCTGATGCAAAGAACTGACTCACTGGAAAAGACCTCAATGCTGGGAAAAATTGAAGGCAGGAGGAGACGGGGATGACAGAGGATATGATGGTTGGATGGCTTCACTGATTCAATGGACATGAGTTTGAGTAAACTCCGGGAATTGCTGATGGACAGGGCGGCCTGGTGTGTTTCAGTCCATGGGGTCACAAAGAGTCAGACATGACTAAATGACTGAACTGAACTGACGGCTGGTAGCTCTTTCTTCTAGGCTCTCAGTGAGGTCTTTAGAAAGGCTTTGATAGTAATTTAAAGAGGTTGTGAGTCCTGGGGTCCCTGTCCCAATCCCAGCGGCTATTCCTAAACTGATTAATAGAGGAATGAATTGAATTTCCCATCTGGGTCAGTTATGAGTTAGTGGGATAGAAGGGTCTAATTGTTAGGAGCAATCAAAGTATCTGGAGCCAGATATACCAGGGTACATGTTCCTGTCCAGTAAGTGGAATACATAAATAGGTAGTGGTTCCACATAAGAAAAATATTCCACGAGTAAGAAGACAACAGCTTAAATCAATAGCAAATACGAGTCTTTCTGGGAACTTGTTAGTAGTCTCTGAAACTGACAGTGAACTCACCCGTGTAGCCCCTACAAGAGGAGTATTTACCGCATATGCAGAAGTGAGTCTCCCTGAGAAAGTAAGAGAATGTCCTGCAGTTCCTGAGACATAATAGATCGGCCTGAAGGGAAGGAGAGATGTGAAATGTGATTACAGAGGTGTGGCAGTATAGTTCCTAGTTGGGGGTAAGAATTGTTTATAGAGCTTTGTCTGGAAAAACAGAAAGGAGCCTGTTCTTGTAGACAAATGTCAGAAGTGGTGGGTCCTCCTATAGCTGGTCCTTTATGAGTAGAAGTGAGATCTGTAAGGAAGGAGGTCAGTATCTTGTTGGGATTGTGAATTTGATCAATTGAGTATAAATAACATATGTATGATAAAAAGAGAGATTCTCCTCTATCTTTGTGATAAAGAGAGGTGTTTTTGTGAGTCCATTTATCTGTGGAAATGGGGAGTGCTGATCTTCTGGGCGAGGAGATAGATAAGCAAATCCAGCAATCACTGGCCAAGGTTGGGTTCGAGGTACTGAGTAAACCATGGGTCAGATATAGAGTTCTGAATAGGTAGGCAAGGTTTGGGGCAGGGTGAGTTATAGGAAAGGTATTAATGTGAAGTTTGGACTGCAAAAGAAGAGGGAGTAAGAGTAAAATAATGATGTGACGTGTCATGACTAAAGGGAGAAAATGATAAAACTAAGAATCCAGGTGTAGAAATCAATTTGGGTTGTTGTGAACTCTATGAAATCTCCCTGTAGCCAAAGATCGGTTATAAAGTCAAGGAATTGGGGGAGATCACTAACAGTGGTGTTTCCAGGAAAGGTAAGTGCTTGTGTTATTATGTGAAGGAAAGTGGATAATGAATTCGTCTAGGTTGATCACAGTAAGAGGAGGGCCATGCCCAAAAAAACAAGAACTATGGAGAATTAGGTAAAACAGAGGGAAAGCTTTTGAATGATAGTCCACTCAGGGGGAGACACAAGTAAAGTCCTATTGTGAATAGGGTAAGTAAGGGAAATCCCATTCCAATTAGTAATCAATACATCTGTTTTTGCTTTACTTATCAATATTTGCTTTTGGCTGTTCTGTTTCTTCTGGAATTCGATCCAGTCAAAGCCTGGTGAGTCCCAGAACAGTGTTGGTGTAGCAAGGAGTGTTTGAGCAGGGAATGTTTCTTGGTAGAGATGGAGAGTTTTCTGGGGCCTGCTTTAATCTAGAGATATGAAACCAAGAGGAATGACCTGCTAGTTTAACAGCAGTTGGTATGTTTAGAATGACCTCAAATGGACCAGTCCATCGAGACTGCAGATCCTTATGGTGTAAGGTTTTAAGCAGGACTCCGGGGTATGAGTGTTAAGTCAGCTGAATTCCTTTGATGAGGCTTTGGGAGAGAGCAATCTGCATGTTCTCTCATGAGGTGTCTAATGAGGTTAAGAGTGGGAAGATAATCTCCCAGCAAGGGGCTGGCAGCAGGGAACTGACCTAAGAGAAAAGGGTGTCCATACATGAGCTTAAAAGGACTGAGGAAAGATGGGGCCTGTGGAGTAGCCCTAATGTGAGCCAAAGCCATGGGAAGGAGTTCAGTCTGTGGCCTTTGTGGTTCTAGAGAGAGTTTGGTTAGGTGTGTTTTGAGAATAGAATTTGCCTTTTCTACTTTTCCCAAGGATTGGGGTCTGTAAGGAATATGTTATTTCCAGGTTATTCCAAGGGATTGGGCTACGTGTTGAGTGATTTGGGAGATAAAAGCTAGCCCATTATTGGATTGGAGAGAGAGTAGGAGGCCAAAGCGAGGGATAATTTCTCATATGAGAAACTGTGTTACCTCTGAGGTAGTTTCTGATCTCATAGGAAAAGCCTCAATCCACCCTGAAAAAGTGTCTACTAGAGAGAACACGAGTTTTATTTTTAATGTTGGAGGCATGTGAGTGAAGTCAATTTGCCAGTCCTCTCCTGGGATATGTTCTGGAGCCTGCTGTATTGAGAATGACGGAATAGGCTTTAGGGGCTCCCTGCGGAGAAACTGAGGAACAGATAATGCAAGAGTGAGTGATTTGTTGTAGGAGTGAAGGAAGGTTAGGATAGGTGATAAGAGGTCTTAAGAGATGATAAAGAGGTTTAGTGCCTATGTGTAGGGCCTGATGAATGTCTGTTAGAATCTGTGTGGCCTGAGATTGGGGAAGGACATAGCAGCCCTGTTTTTGTAACCAGTCTCCTTGTGGTTGTGTTCCCTCTTGTATTAATTGTATTTTTCTTCAGGGAGGTAAAGGGGCTTTATGTTGGCGATTACTATGAATTGTTGAGCTGGTGATCAGAGTTAGCCTTGTTTTGCTTCTCTGTCTGTGGCATCATTGCCCCATGAAATGGGGTCTGAGGCCACCTGGTGACCTCGGCAATGTATGATGCCTACTTCAATTGGCATGTTAGCTGCTTTTAAAAGTTGGAGTATAAGTGGGGTGCTAGTTATGGGACAGCCTTTAGTAAAAGGAAGCCTTTTAGCCTTCCTTCATCTGGAAGGAACAAAGGCTCCTTCCAGATGGCAACATGTGAGTGTATGATATGGAAAGTATATTTAGAATCAGTGTATATGTTTGCCTTCTTGTTACCTGTGAGGGTAAGGGGTGTAGTTAGTGCAATAAATTCTGCCTTTTGGGAAGAGGTTCCTGAGGGGACAAGCTGGTATTCAATAATTTTGGTGTCAGAGACAATTGCACATCCAATTACTTTTTTTCCTTCTGATGTCGTAGAGGAGCTGCCATCAATATACCAAGTAAAGTCAGGGTTATTTAAAGGGGTGGAGGAAATGTGGGAGAAATGAGGAATCAGGTCTTCTAAAGCCTCTTTACAAGTATGGATGGGGGGCACAGAAGAATTAGGGATAAGGGTGGCAGGGTTGAGAGTAGGACAGCGTTCAAAAGAACTCAGGAGATTCGAGAAGGGTGACATGAATTAGTTGGATGTGTGAAGGAGATAGAGGGTCATGGATTTGTGAGAAAGTCCATAAAGTCATGTGGTGAACGAATGACAGTGGGTGCTCCAAAAGTAAGTTTTTTACTTTCCTGAGTGAGGAGGGCAACTTCTGCCTGAGCATATAGGCAGGCTGGCCATCCTTGAATTGAGGTATCTAATTGCTTTGATAGGTAAACGACAGGGGTGAAGGAGGGGTCCTGATTTTGTCTCAAAACTCCTAGGGCAATTTTGTGTCTCTTGGTAGCATAGAGTATACAGGGGAGAGAAAGGTCAGGGAGTGTTAGAGATGGGGCTGAGAGAATGGTTGCTTAAGGGTCTTAAAGGCTGAACAGATACTTGATTTTCTCTAGGGGTTCTGAAAGATCTCCTCAGGTAGCTTGATATAGGGGTTGTGCCAAGAGGATGAAATTAGGAATCCAGAGGTGTAGATATCCATCTAACCCCAAGAAGGACTGGATCTCTGTTTTTGATGTAGGGAGTGGTAAGGTGGATATAAGGGACTTACTATCAGTAGTAGTATATCTTTTTGTTGGTGTTAAAAGGACTCCAAGATAGGTGACTCTAGGAAGAGAGAGCTGAACCTTGGTAGGAGATACTCGATCAGATCAGATCAATCGCTCAGTTGTGTCCGACTCTTTGCGACCCCATGAATCGCAGCATGCCAGGCCTCCCTGTCCATCACCAACTCCCAGAGTTCACTCAGACTCACGTCCATCGAGTCAGTGATGCCATCCAGCCATCTCATCCTCTGTCGTCCCCTTCTCCTCCTGTCCCCAGTCCCTCCCAGCATCAGAGTCTTTTCCAATGAGTCAACTCTTTGCATGAGGTGGCCAAAGTACTGGAGTTTCAGCTTTAGCATCATTCCTTCCAAAGAACTCCCAGGGCTGATCTCTTTCAGAATGGACTGGTTGGATCTCCTTGCAGTCCAAGGGACTCTCAAGAGTCTTCTCCAACACCACAGTTCAAAAGCATCAATTCTTCGGTGCTCAGCCTTCTTCACAGTCCAACTCTCACATCCATACATGACCACAGGAAAAACCATAGCCTTGACTAGACGGACCTTTGTTGGCAAAGTAATGTTTCTGCTTTTCAATATGCTGTCTAGGTTGGTCATAACTTTCCTTCCAAGGAGTAAGTGTCTTTTAATTTCATGGCTGCAGTCACCATTTGCAGTGATTTTGGAGCCCCGAAAAATAAAGTCTGACACTGTTTCCACTGTTTCCCCATCTATTTCCCATGAAGTGATGGGACCAGATGCCATGATCTTCGTTTTCTGAATGTTGAGCTTTAAGCCAACTTTTTCACTCTCCACTTTCACTTTCATCAATAGGCTTTTGAGTTCCTCTTCACTTTCTGCCATCAGGGTGATGTCATCTGCATATCTGAGCTTATTGATATTTCTCCCAGCAATCTTGGTTCCAGCCTGTGTTTCTTCCAGTCCAGCGTTTCTCATGATGTACTCTGCATATAAGTTAAATAACCAGGGTGAAAATATGCAGCCTTATCGTACTCCTTTTCCTATTTGGAACCAGTCTGTTGTTCCATGTCCAGTTCTAACTGTTGCTTCCTGACCTGCGTACAAATTTCTCAAGAGGCAGATCAGGTGGTCTGATACTCGATAGCCTCAATCAGCTAGAAAATTGAGGAGTTGTATAATGTGTTATTAAGAGTCTGTAAGCGAAGGACTACAAAGGAGGAGATCATCCACATATTGGAGGACACTACTTGGAGTAAGGTCAAGAGAGGTTAGGTCTGATGCTAGAATCTTGGCCAAATAAATTAGGACTATCACAAAAGCCTTGTGGGAGGACTAACCATGTCAGCTGTTCGGAGTAATGATTGTCTGGATCAGTCAAGGTAAAGGCAAAGAGGTCTTGAGAGTCTGGGCATAAAGGGATAGCAAAGAAGGCATCTTTGAGGTCTACGACAGTGAAGTGGGTAGTGGAAGAGGGAATGAGAGTGAGAAGAGCATAGGGATTTGGAACTATTGAGTATATGGGGATAACAGCTGCAATGATTAGTCTCAGGTCCTGGACCAGGCAATACGAGTCGCAAAGAGTCGAACATAACTGAGCAACTGAACTGAACTGATAGAAGCATAACCAGCCCAGATACAACTGTAGACCACTCCCTCTTACCTGCACCTTGCCCCTTAAACTCAACAGAAGACTCAAACTTCCACCCTTCAGTGCCAACTCCAGTCTATGTATCTGACCCCTTTCCTCACTTGGCAAGTGAATGAAAACTTTCTTTTCTTCCCTTATTCACTTTCTGCCATAAGGGTGGTGTCATCTGCATATCTGAGGTTGTTAATATTTCTCACAGCAATCTTGATTCCAGCTTGTGCTTCCTCCAGCCCAGCGTTTCTCATGATGTACTTTGCATATAAGTTAAATAAGCAGGGTGACAATATACAGCCTTGATGTACTCCTTTTCCTATTTGGAACCAGTCTGTTTTTCCATGTCCAGTTCTAACTGTTGCTTCCTGACCTGCATACAGGTTTCTCAAGAGGCAGGTCAGGTGGTCTGGTATTCCAGTTTCTTTCAGAATTTTCCACAGTTTATTGTGATCTACACAGTCAAAGGCTTTGGCATAATCAATAAAGCAGAAATAGATGCTTTTCTGGAACTCTCTGGGTTTTTTGATGATCCAGCAGATATTGGCAATTTGATCTCTGGTTCCTCTGCTTTTTCTAAAACCAGCTTGAACATCTGGAAGTTCACAGTTCACATATTGCTGAAACCTGGCTTGGAGAATTTTGAGCATTACCTTACTAGCATGTGAGATGAGTGCAATTGTGTGGTAGTTTGAACATTCTTTGGCATCGTCTTTCTTTGGGATTGGCATGAAAACTGACATTTTCCAGTCCTGTGGCCACTGCTAAGTTTTCCAAATTTGCTGACATATTGAGTGCAGCACTTTCACAGCATCATCTTTTAGGATTTGAAATAGCTCAACTGGAATTCCATCACCTCCACTAGCTTTGTTTGTAGTGATGCTTTCTAAGGCCCACTTGACTTCACATTCCAGGATGTCTGGCTCTAGGTGAATGATCACACCATCGTGATTATCTTGGTCATGAAGATCTTTTTTGTACAGTTTTTCTGTGTATTCTTGCCACCTCTTCTTAACATTTTCTGCTTCTGTTAGGTCCATACCATTTCTGTCCTTTATCGAGCCTGTCTTTGCATGAAATGTTCCCTTGGTATCTCTAATTTCCTTGAAGACATCTCTAGTCTTTCCTATTCTGTTGTTTTCCTCTATTTCTTTGCATTGATCACTGAAGAAGGCTTTCTTATCTCTCCTTGCTATTCTTTGGAACTCTGCATTCAGATGTTTATATCTTTCCTTTTCTCCTTTGCTTTTCACTTCTCTTTTTTTCACAGCTATTTGTAAGCCCTCCCCAGACAGCCATTTTGCTTTTTTGCGTTTCTTTTCCATGGGGATGGTCTTGATTCCTGTCTCCTGTACAATGTCATGAACCTCCATCCATAGTTCATCAGGCACTCTATCTATCAGATCTAGTCCCTTAAATCTATTTCTCACTTCCACTGTATAATCATAAGGAATTTGATTTAGGTCATATCTGAATGGTCTAGTGGTTTTCCCTACTTTCTTCAATTTAAGTCTGAACTTAGCAATAAGGAGTTCATGATCTGAGCCACAGTCAGCTCCCGGTCTTGTTTTTGCTGACTATATAGAGCTTCTCCATCTTTGGCTGCAAAGAATATAATCAGTCTGATTTTGGTGTTGACCATCTGGTGATGTCCATGTGTAGAGTCTTCTCTTGTGTTGTTGGAAAAGGGTGTTCACTATGACCAGTGCGTTCTTTTGGCAAAACTCTATTAGCCTTTGCCCTGCTTCATTCCGTATTCCAAGGCCAAATTTGCCTGTTACTCCAGGTGTTTCTTGACTTCCTACTTTTGCATTCCAGTCCCCTATAATGAAAAGGACATCTTTTTTGGGTGTTAGTTCTAAAAGGTCTTGTAGGTCTTCATAGAACCATTCAACTTCAGCTTCTTCAGCATTACTGTTTGGGGCATAGACTAGGATTACCTTGTTATTGAATGGTTTGCCTTGGAAACAAACAGAGATCATTTTGTCGTTTTTGAGATTGCATCCAAGTACTGCATTTTGGAGTCTTTTGTTGACCATGATGGCTACTCCATTTCTTCTAAGCAATTCCTGCCCGCAGTAGTAGATATAATGGTCATCTAAGTTAAATTCACCCATTCCAGTCCATCTTAGTTCGCTGATTCCTAGAATGTTGACATTAACCCTTGCCATCTCCTGTTTGACTACTTCCAATTTGCCACGATTCATGCAATATTGCTCTCTACAGCATCGGACCTTGCTTCTATCACCAGTCACATCCACAACTGGGTATTGTTTTTGCTTTGACTCCATCCCCATCCCTTCATTCTTTCTGGAGTTATTTCTCCAGTGATCTCCAGTGGCATATTTGGTACCTACCGACCTGGGGTGTTCCTCTTTCCGTATCCTATCATTTTGCCTTTTCATACTGTTCATGGGGTTCTCCAGGCAAGAATACTTAAGTGGTTTGCCATTCCCTTCTCCAATGGATCACATTCTGTCAGCCCTCTCCACCATGACCCTCCCATCTTGGGTGGCCCCACACGGCATGGCTTAGTTTCATTGAGTCAAACAAGGCTGTGGTCCATGTGATTAGATTGACTAGTTTTCTGTGATTATGGTTTGTGTGTGTGCCCTATGATGGCTCTCGCAACACCCACCATCTTACTTGGATGTCTCTTACCTTGGACATGGGGTATCTCTTCACGGCTGGTCCAGCAAAGCACAGGTGCTGCTCCTTACCTTGAACGTGGGGTTGCTCCTCTCCGACGCTGCCCCTGACCTCGGACGTGGGGTAGCTCCTCTCGGCTGCTCCTTCCATGATTGGCATCAAGAAAAAAAAAGTATTTTCAAAATCAGTCACTGAGTAATCACTTTTTAACTTACATTTTTCACTTTTATGGACTGATGATGCTAAATGATACATTATTCAAACCTTAGTAGTTCTATATTTGTCTCCAGGTGCCATCTGTCTGTTCATTGGCTACACAGGGCTATTTAGAGAGAATTTGTTGGTTGTAGTACTCCAGATTCTAACATGTAATTAATTAAAGTGGTAGTCTGTTTTTTTCCACCAAATATTCTACACTGTTTCAAATTAACAACCTGGGTGGACTTAGGAAATTCTGTAGGATAGCATTTAACACATCCAATTAATACTGGCCAAAGGGTGAATTTACATTCCTTCTATTTTCCCATACAAGAAGATAACATGTTCCCCAGCAGACATACATCCTCAATCATACAGGCAGGAAAAGGAAACGCAGCCACTTCACCTAAAGCCCATTCAAACATTTAGTTTTCATTCAAATATTGACCTTAATTCTATCAACCATTGTATCCTCATATCCTCTCTTTATCTCTGAACCTCATCAATGATACTTTATTCATCCCATTCCTTGTATGTGCTCAGTTGTGTCTGACTCTTTATGGCCTCATGGACTGTAGCCCACCTGATTCCTCTGTCCATGGAATTTCCTAGGCAAGAATACTGGAGAGGAGTGCCATTTCCTACTCCAGGGGATCTTCCCAGCCCAGTGAGTGAACCCGCATTTCTTGTATCTCTTGCATTGTCAGGCAGATACTTTACCACCAGCACCACCTGGGAAGCCCCCATGCCGTTCCTTAACAATTATTTAAAGATTTCTACTTTGATGGAGCAAGTCTCTTGTCTAGCCCCCTTTTCTTTCTCTATTCTCATGTGAAACACCAATTTTTATTAGCATCTGTGAGACCCATAGGGGGAAGCTGAGATAAATCTGATACAGCTTCTTGGATCATTGCTTGATTTTGTAACAACATGACATGTGGTAACAATGCAAAAGAGTCTCCCTAAATCAAAGCGTTTACCATGATCTGGGTAAGAGATGTATTAAGTGGTTGAACCTCCTGATCATTGTAAAGCCAATTCAGTATAGAATGTATATGCAGTATATCAACCACTTCACCCTAAGAACTCCATTGTGCTTTTAAAAGAGGGGGGAAAGCATTCCCTTTCTCAAGGTAAACAAGCTTTATAGTGGCTTTTATCCAGTCCACAGGCTAGCTATCCCCTCAGGAAGAAATTGCTGAGTGTTTGGATGGTGTAGAGCCATTTGTTCAATAGTAAGCAGTGGGCTCTGAATCAATCCAAACATACTCCTCCATTCTGCAACATTCAACACCAAGGAGACTATTCCTACATCAGTAACTGTCACAATCTGTTTTTCAGGAAGCTAATGATATTGATCCACAGAAGGAGAAAACTCTTAATACCTTACCTACTTGTCTCAGTAGTTTCTCTTATTTACTTCTCCCTGCTATCTGTAATATCTTCTTTGTGACTAGAGGTCAAAGACATGCTATCTGTTGTTTCAGTACAATTCTTCCCTTTGGTAGCAGCTCTAGGCTAGTAATTGTATCTCAGACTGGCTGGTCTCTGAGCTTAGTGTTAAGATCCACCACAACACTATACTTTCATTTTATCCATTACAGATGAAATTAACCAAAGAATTTTATATTTAGTTTGTTTCTCATAATTTTTATTCCCTTGTGTATATAGGGACTGACTGAAGCACAGCTGCTGTCTTGTACAATAGGTGACTCAGTATCCCTTCAAGCATCAAAGATTTGTCATCCATTCTTTCTTTTTCCAAGTAATGCAATTACCATGTTTCAGTGAGTTAAGATCATTCTAGAGAATTCTACTTCTAATTCCAACTCTTCTGGGCACCACCAAGACCACCCCCCAACTTCATGATTTGCTTGAAGGATTCAAAGAACTCATAAAAATCCTTCCACTCATGGTTATGGTTTTTTACAGTGAAAGAACACAGATTAAAATCAGCAAAGGAAAAGGCATATGGAAAAAAGTGTAGGAATAAGTAGGTGCAAGCTTCCAAGTGTCCCTTTCCAGAAGCGTCACATGTGGACACATCTAATTCTACCAGAAATTATGTGTGCCAATCACAGAATCTCACTTGATCCTTGGAGGCTTTTATTAGAGGTGTAATTCTAGTCCATCCTCCAGAGCAAAAACAGGCATTCACAGTGAATCACATTGTTGGGGCAAAGCTAATCGGTTAAATATATACAGCATGGCCCAAGGACTCAGACATATAAAAGCAAACATCATTTTGAATATACCAAGAACTCAGAAATTATTCCCAGGAACCAGTCAAGGGAAAGTCAGAACACAGGTCCTTCTTTGAAATATGCATGGTTGGACAACCAAGGTTTGCCGAGTTTGTGACCCTTTCCTGCCCACAATAAAATTAATATAAGTAACAAAAATTAATCTTTCCAAATTCATACCTAATAAATTAAAATTTTTCTAAGGGCCATCACAGAATAAAATGTCCAAATGAGTTTTTCATTCCAATGGTTTTAACAAAAATAATGATTCATTTTCCACCATTTGGTGGAATGATTTCCATTTCCCTTGGGCTAAAAACAAAATCAGCAAACAAAATATAGTTGTCTAATAGAATGGGAAAGAAATGAGATCTCTTCAAGTAAATTGGAGAGATCAAGGATGGGCATGATAAAGGACAGAAACAGCAAGGACCTAACAGAAGCAGAAGAGATTAAGAAGAGGTGACAAGAATACACAGAAGAACTGTACAAAAAAGGTCTTAATCACCTCGATAACCACGATGGTGTGGTCACTCACCTAGAGCCAGATATCCTGGAGTGTGAAGTCAACTGGGTCTTAAGAAGCATTAATACAAACAAAGTTAGTGGAGGTGATGGAATTCCAGCTGAGCTATTTTAAATCCTAAAAGATGATGCTGTTAAATTACTGCACTCATATGTCAGCAAATTAGGAAAATTCAGCAGTGGCCACAGGACAGACAAAGTCAGTTTTCATTCCAATCCCAAAGAAGGGCAATTCCAAAGAATGTTCAAACTACTATACAATTGCCCTCATTTCCCATGTTAGTAAGGTTATGCTAAAACTCCTTCAAGCTAGGCTTCAGCAGTATGTGAACAAGAACTTTCGATGTACAAGCTGGGTTTAGAAAAGGCAGAGGAACCAGAGATCGAATTGCCAACGTCCATCAGATCATATAAAAAAGCAAAGGAATTCCAGAAAAAAACATCTACTTCTGCTTCATTGACTATGCAGAAATCTTTGACTGTGTGGATAACAATGAACTGTGGAAAATGCTTAAAGATAGGGGAATATCAGACCACCCTGCCTGTCTCCTGAGAAATCTGTATACAGGTCAAGCAGCAACAGTTAGAATTTTATGCTCAATAACTGACTGATTCAAAATTGGGAAAAGAGTATGACAAAGCAGGTTGTCATCCTGTTTAACTTCTATGCAGAGTAAATCATGCAAAACGCTGGGCTGGATGAATCACAAGCTGGAATCAAGATCGTGGGGACAAATATCAACAACCTCAGATGATACCACTCTGATACAAGAAAGAGAAGAGAAACTAAAGAGCCTCTTGATAAGGATGAACGAAGAGAGTGAAAAAGCTGGCTTAAAACTCAACATTCAAAAAACTAAGATCATGGCATCTGGTCCCATCACTTAAAGGCAAATAGAAAGGGAAGAAGTGGAAACAGTGACAGATTTTATTTTCTCAGGCTCCAAAATCACTGCAGATGGTGACTGCAGCCATGAAATTAAAAGACACTTGCTCCTTGGAAGAAAAGCTATGACAAACCTAGACAGGTTTGCATATTAAAAACCTGCATATTAAAAAGCAGAGATAGTACTTTGCTGACAAAGATCTGCCCAGTCAAAGCTATGTTTTTTTCCAGTAGTGGTATACAGATGTGAGATTTGGCCCATAAAGAAGGCTGAGAGTCAAAGAATTGATGCTTTCAAACTGTGGGTCTGGAGAAGACTCTTGAGAGTCCCTTGGACAGCATGGAGATCAAACCAGTTATGGAGTTCTCTCTAAATGAGAGCATGTTGGGGACTTCCATGGTGGTCCAGTGGTTAAGGCTCTGTGCTTCCAACACAGGAGGTGTGGGTTCAATCCCTGGTTGGGGAATTAAGATCCCACACACTGCACAGTGAGGCAAAAATAAATAAATAAATAAAAATTAATTAATTAATTAATTAAAGCATGTTCTTAACATGACTCCGAAGAACATTAAGATACATGGAAAATTTTATTTTTCTCACTTTTATCCCAAAGAGCCTATTGCAATTTCAAGCTGTTACCTTGGAGCTTCTTGTATGATGTAGGTTGTGGAAATTAAAAGGCATTCAAAATTTCTGAACCATAAAGAGAAAGGAAACTTCTTTTAAAATTACAACAAAAGTAGAGCCCATAATGGCCCTGTATAATGAAAGTATTGATGCTACTTTGACACCTTACCAATACTATATTAATATTAGAATTTCCTTCTTTAGCTATAAAAATTTCTTGATAATTGTGTGTATTCAATATAAAAAACAATTTAGAGAGCTTTTAATTCTTCACTAACATTTCTTTTTTTTCCTAATAAGTAACATCAATTTTGTAGGGGAATTTTTAATATATGTCAAAGTTAAAAATATAAAATTTCATAAATGCATAAAATTAACATCAGATTTCTTAAAAGAATGGAAAACTTCAGCCTTCTTTCTGATCTTCCAATTTTTAGTCTATGTCCATCAGTGGAATCCAATTCAAAGTATCAAACACTGGCTAGGCTTTCCCTACACAGCTTTCAGGCTATTTTAGGATACAGAATCAAGGAAAGTGAATGAATACCTGGTGACTCAGCTACTTCCAGCTCTTCTCATGAGGTACTAACAATTTATCCCAAGTGACAGAAGTCTGAGACATAGCTTATTCAATATATTATGTCACTTCCCTAACGTATACAAATACACAGACATACACATACACAGTCACAGTGATGGTAGACCCCCTCCATTGGGCTGCTATGGATATAGGTATATTTCTTTTCTGCCTGTGAGTATCCCCTCAAACTCTTTCTACATCCATTTGTTAAGCTTTCCCAGTTGATTAAACAAGAATATCAGTATAATAATCAACTTGACATTAACTTTCTATGGAAATTGAAGCATACTAATCCGTCCCCAGAGTCAATAAAATAAAAGAATGAATAAATGAATAAAATATTAGTTGTTATAAAGCAATTATCACACAATAACAATTGGAGTGAAAAAATATTTTAATACACTGGGTTCAAGTGGACAAAAAAGATAATCATTCTAGCTTTCTCATCAGATAAACAAGATCTGTTTCAATCTCTGTTCAGGACTATCTTAGAATGTGAACTAACAGGTGCTTGTGCTTAAGTGGATCTAAAATTCCATGTGCCCAAATCCAGTGCAAGTACTCAATAGCTTCAGTTGACTTGGAAAACAAGATTAATGCATTCTTTTCATGGCACCTTAAATATATCATCAAAAGCATAGCCTTGCACCACAGTTAAGTGATACACACTTGACTCACAATTCTAAAAGTTAATGAATAGGTGGATGATTGAATGAAGGAGAGCAAAATATGTTAGGATGTGAACACTGCAATGACTTTAATAAGGAATCAGAGTCTAAGTAATATGGAAAAGTGAAATTTTCCTTCTATTAAGATTTCCATTCAACTCTTATAGACTACTTCTTCCAAAAAATAGCATAAAAAGTATCATTAGTGAATATATGATTTTAACATATTTATTGAGGTATAATTAATACAGCAAATATTAATTTGTTTTAAATGTATAATTCAATGACTTTTATCAAAGTTACATAGTTAGGCAACATCACCACAATCTATACATTCTATTCTGTTTTAGAACTTCTCTGATACTTCAGAAAATCCTCTGTTCCCATTTGAGGCAATTCCCACCCCCAACTCCTGACTGAAACCTAGGCAACCACCAATGTTTTCTGTCTCCATGGATTTGCTTTTGGGATATATCATATAAATTAAAACACACAATACACAACATTTTGTGACTAGTGTCTTTCACTAAAAATAACATTTCCAAAGTTCACCCATATTAAAGCATTCATTTATCAGTACTAGCTTCTTTTCATCACTGAATAATATTCTACTACACAAATAAATGACATTTTCTTTATCCATCCATCAGTTGATAGACACTGGGTTGTCCACTTTATTCCCAAGTACCTTATGTTATTGTACATATAATTTATCTGAATTTCATTATTCTATTGTTCATTGCGAATGTAAAGAAACAGTTAATTTTTATATATTGATCTTGTATCTTGCAATCTTGCTAAACTGATTTTTTTAACTTTATTTTATATGGGAGTAGAGTTAGGGTTGTGTTAGTTTCAGGTGTACCAGAAAGTGATTTGATTATACATCACATATATCTATTCATTTTCAAATTGTTTTCCCATTTAGGTTATTACAGAATACTGAGCAAAGTTCCCTGTGCTTTATAGTAGGTCCTTAATGGTTACCGATTTTAAATATTGCAATGTGTACATGTACACTGCAAGCTCACAATCTATCCCTTCCCCTACCCTTCCCCCTGCTAACCGTAAGTTCATTCTCTTAAGTCTGTGAATCTGTTTCTGGTTTGTAAATAAACTCATTTATATCATTTTTTTTTTAAATTTCACATATAAGCTATATCATATATTTGTCTTTCTTTGTCTGACTTGACCAAATTCATTGATGAGCACTAGTAGCTTTCTGGTATCATCTTTAGGATTTTTCTACGTATAGTATATCATCTGCAAACAGTGACAGTTTTACTTCTTTCCTAATTTGGATTTCCTTTATTTCTTTTTCTTCTCTGATTGCCATATCTAAGACTTCCAAAATTATGTTGAGTAAAAGTAGTGATTGTGGACATATTTCTATTTTTCCTGATCTTAGAGGAAATGCTTTCAGCTTTTCACCACTGATTATGATGTTAGCTGTAGGTTTATCATATATGGCCTTTATTATGTTGAAGTAGGTTCCCTCTATGCCCAATTTCTGAAGAGTTTTTAATCATAAATGAGTGTTGGATTTTGTCAAAAACTTTTTCTACATCTATTGAGATGATCATAGGGTTTTTATCCTTCAATTTATTAATATGGTATATCACACTGATTGATTTGCAGATATTGAAAATCCTTTGCATCCTTGGGATAAATCCCACTTGATCATGGTGTGTGATCCTTTTAATGTATTGTTGGATTTGGTTTGCTAGTATTTTGCTGAGGATTTTTGCTTCTATGTTCCTCAAAGATATTTGCCTCTAATTTTCTTTCTTTGTGGTATCTTTCTCTAGTTTGGGTGATGGTGGCCTCATAAAATGAGTTTAAGAGTGTTCCTTCCTCTGAGATTTTTGGGAAGAGTTTCAGAAGAATAGGTATTCTTTTCTAAATATTTCATAGAATTCACCTGTTAAGCCATCTGGGCCTGGACTTTTGTTTGTTGGATTTTTTTTATCACAGTTTAAATTTCAGTACTTATGATTGATATGTTCATATTTTCTATTTCTTCCTGGTTCAGTGTTGGGAAATTGTAACTTTCTAAGAATTTGTCCATTTCTTCTGAGTTGTACATTTTATTGGTATAGTGTTGCTTGTAGTAGTCTCTTATGATCCTTTTCATTTCTGTGGGGTTTGTTGCAACTTCTTTTTCATTTAAAACTTTATTGATCTGGGTTTTCACCCTCTTCTTCATGGTGAGTCTGGCTAAAGGTTTATCAATTTTGTGTATCTTTTCAAAGAACCAGCTTTTAGTTTCATTAATATTTTCTATTGTTCTTTCCATTTCTATTAAATTATTTCTATTCTGATCTTTATGATTTCCTTTCTTCTACTAACTTTTGGTTTTGTTTGTTCTTCCTCTAGTTGCTTTATGTGTATTGTTAGGTTGTTCATTTAAGATTTTATTCTTTTTTGAGGTAATATTGCAAAAACTTTCCTTGTATAACTGCTTTTGCCAAGCCCCACAGGTTTTGGATTATCATGCTTTCATTTTCATTGGTCTCTAGCTATTTTTTAAATTTCTTCTTTGATTTCTTCAGTGATCCATTGGTTGTTTAGCAGCATATTGTTTAGCCTCCACATGTTTGTGTTTTTTATAATTTTTTTCCTTATAGTTGATGTCTAATCTTAGCATTGTGGTCAGAAAAGATGATTGATATGAGTTCAATTTTCTTAAATTTACTGAGGCTCACTTTGTGGCCTAGCATGTGATCAATCCCAGAGAATGTTCCATGTGCACTTGAGAAGAATGCATATTATCCAGCTTTTGGATGAAATGTTCTATAGATACCAATTAAGTCTATCTGGTCTAGTGTGCCATTTAAGGCCTGTGTTTCCTTATTGATTTTCTGTCTGGATGATCTGTCCATTGATGAAAGTGGGGTGTTAAAATCCACCACTATTACCGCATTACTGTAGATTTCCCCTTTAAGGTTGTTAGCATTTGCCTTATATATTGAGGGGCTCCTATGTTGGGTGCATATGTATTAACAATTGTTATATCTTCGTGGACTGACTCCTTGATCATTATGTAGTGTCCTTTACCTCTTGTAGCAGTATTTATTTTAAAGTCTATTTTGTCTGATATGAGCATTGCTACTTTAGCTTTCTTTTGATTTCCATTTTCATGGTTTCCATCCCCTCAATTTCAGTCTGTAGTATTCTTTGATCTGAAGTGAGTCTCTTGTGGATAGCATATATACAGGTCTTGTAACCATTCAGCCAGTCTATGTTTTCTGGTTAGAGCAGTAATCATAGATATATATATTCTTATTGCTTTTGCTAATTATTTTAGATTTGTTTTTGTAAGTGTTTTTCTTCCTTTTCTCTTTTGTTCTCTTGTGATTTTATGACTAATGTTAGTGTTGTGCTTGGATTCCTTTTTCTTTTTGTGTATGTTTATTGTATATTTTCACCTTGTGGTTACCATGAAGTTTTTATATAGCAGTCTATATATAAACAAGATTGTTTAAAATTTCTGGTCTTTTCATTTCAAATGCATTTCCAATAACCTGCCTTTGTGCTCTCCTCTTGTCTCAATTGTTGATTTTGATTTCATATTTGTGTGCACATGATTTCCTACTTTTACTGTATGTTTGCCTTTACCAGTGAGCTTTTCAATTCATAATTTTCCTGTTTCTAGTTGTGGCCTTTCTCTTCCACCTAGAGAAGCTCCTTTAGCATTTGTTGCAAAACTGGTCTGGTGGTGCTAAAATCTCTTAGCTTTTGCTTGTCTGTAAAGTTTTTCATTTCTCTGTCAAATCTGAATAAAAGTGTTGCTGGGTAGAGTATTCTTAGTTGTAGGTTCTTCTTTTTCATCACTTTAAATATATCCTGCCACTTCCTTCTGGCCTGCAGAATTTCTGCTAAGAAATCAGCTGATAACCTCATCAGATCAGATCAGTTGCTCAGTTGTGTCGGACTCTTTGCGACCCCATGAATCACAGCACGCCAGGCCTCCCTGTCCATCACCAACTCCTGGAGTACACTCAGACTCATGTCCATCGAGTCAGTGATGCCATCCAGCCATCTCATCCTCTGTTGTCCCCTTCTCCTCATGCCCTCAATCCCTCCCAGCATCAGAGTCTTTTCCAATGAGTCAACTCTTCGCATGAGGTGGCCAAAGTACTGGAGTTTCAGCTTCAGCATCATTCCTTCCAAAGAAATCCCAGGGCTGATCTCCTTCAGAATGGACTGGTTGGATCTCCTTGCAGTCCAAGGGACTCTCAAGAGTCTTCTCCAACACCACAGTTCAAAAGCATTAATTCTTCAGCGCTCAGCCTTCTTCACAGTCCAACTCTCACATCCATACATGACCACAGGAAAAACCATAGTCTTGACTAGATGGACCTTTGTTGGCAAAGTAATGTCTCTGCTTTTCAATATGCTGTCTAGGTTGGTCATAACTTTCCTTCCAAGGAGTAAGCGTCTTTTAATTTCATGGCTGCAGTCACCATCTGCAGTGATTTTGGAGCACAAAAAAATAAAGTCTGACACTGTTTCCACTGTTTCCCCATCTATTTGCCATGAAGTGATGGGACCAGATGCCATGATCTTCGTTTTCTGAATGTTGAGCTTTAAGCCAACTTTTTCACTCTCCTCTTTCACTTTCATCAGGAGGATTTTTACTTCCTCTTCACTTTCTGCCATAAGGGTGGTGTCATCTGCATATCTGAGGTTATTGATATTTCTCCCGGCAATCTTGATTCCAGCCTGTGTTTCTTCCAGTCCAGCGTTTCTCATGATGTACTCTGCATATAAGTTAAATAAGCAGGGTGACAATATACAGCCTTGACAAACTCCTTTTCCTATTTGGAACCAGTCTGTTGTTCCATGTCCAGTTCTAACTGTTGCTTCCTGACCTGCATACAAATTTCTCAAGAGGCAGGTCAGGTGGTCTCGTATTCCCATCTCTTTCAGAATTTTCCACAGTTTATTGTGATAGACACAGTCAAAGGCTTTGGCATAATCAATAAAGCAGAAATAGATGCTTTTCTGGAACTCTCTTGCTTTTTCCATGATCCAGCGGATGTTGGCAATTTGATCTCTGGTTCCTCTGCCTTTTCTAAAACCAGCTTGAACATCAGGAAGTTCACGGTTCACATATTGCTGAAGCCTGGCTTAGAGAGATTTGAGCATTACTTTACTAGCGTGTGAGATGAGTGCAATTGTGCGGTAGTTTGAGCATTCTTTGGCATTGCCTTTCTTTGGTATTGGAATGAAAACTGACGATTTCCAGCCGTGTGGCCACTGCTGAGTTTTCCAAATTTGCTGACATATTGATTGCAGCACTTTCACAGCATCATCTTTCAGGATTTGAAATAGCTCAACTGGAATTCCATCACCTCCACTAGCTTTGTTTGTAGTGATGCTTTCTAAGGCCCACTTGACTTCACATTCCAGGATGTCTGGCTGTAGGTCAGTGATCACACCATCGTGATTATCTGGGTCGTGAAGATCTTTTTTGTACAGTTCTTCTGTGTATTCTTGTCATCTGTTCTTAATATCTTCTGCTTCTGTTAGGTCCATACCATTTCTGTCCTTTATTGAGCCCATCTTTGCATGAAATGTTGCTTTGGTATCTCTGATTTTCTGGAAGAGATCCCTAGTCTTTCCCAATCTGTTGTTTTCCTCTATTTATTTGCATTGATCGCTGAAGAAGGCTTTCTTATCTCTTCTTGCTATTCTTTGGAACTCTGCATTCAGATGTTTATATCTTTCCTTTTCTCCTTTGCTTTTCGCTTCTCTTCTTTTCACAGCTATTTGTAAGGCCTCCCCAGACAGCCATTTTGCTTTTTTGCGTTTCTTTTCCATGGGGATGGTCTTGATTACTGTCTCCTGTACAATGTCACAAACCTCATTCCATAGTTCATCAGGAACTCTATCTATCAGATCTAGGCCCTTAAATCTATTTCTCACTTCCACTGTATAAGGGATTTGATTTAGGTCATACCTGAATGATCTAGTGATTTTCCCTACTTTCTTCAATTTAAGTCTGAATTTGGCTATAAGGAGTTCATGGTCTGAGGCACAGTCAGCTCCTGGTCTTGTTTTTGCTGACTATATAGAGCTTCTCCATCTTTGGCTGCAAAGAATATAATCAATCTGATTTCGGTGTTGACCATCTGGTGATGTCCATGCGTAGAGTCTTCTCTTGTGTTGTTGGAAGAGGGTGTTTGCTATGACCAGTGCATTTTCTTGGCAAAACTCTATTAGTCTTTGCCCTGCTTCATTCCGTATTCCAAGGCCAAATTTACCTGTTACTCCAGGTGTTTCTTGACTTCCTACTTTAGCATTTCAGTCCCCTATAATGAAAAGGACATCTTTTTTGGGTGTTAGTTCTAAAAGGTCTTGTAGGTCTTTATAGAACCATTCAACTTCAGCTTCTTCAGCGTTACTGGTTGGGGCATAGACTTGGATTACTGTGATATTGAATGGTTTGCCTTGGAAACGAACAGAGATTATTCTGTCGTTTTTGAGATTGCATCCAAGTACTGCATTTCGGACTCTTTTGTTGACCTAGGAGTTCCCTTTTCCCTTGTTGATGTTCATATTTCTTCTTTCTCTTTAATATTTCTTCTTTTTCTTCTTTCTGTCTTTAATTTTTGTTAATTTTATTACTATGTATCTCAGTGTGTTCCTCCTTGGGTTTATCCTGCCTGGAACTCTGCAATTCTTGGACTGTTTCCAATGTTAGGGAATTTTTCAGCTCTTATCTCTTCAAATATTTTCTCAGATCTGTTCTCTTTCTCTTCTTCTTCTGGGACTCCTATAATGCAAATGCTGGTACATTTAATGTTGTCCCAGAGGTCTCTTAGATTGTCCTCATTTCTTTTCATTCTTTTTTCTTTATTCTGTTCCACAGCAGTGATTTCCACCATTCTGTCTTCCAAATCACTTATCTGGTCTTCTATCCCAGTAATTTCTGCTATTAATTCTTTCTAGTGTATTTTTCATTTCAATTATTGTATTTTTCATCTTTGTTTGTTTTTCTAGGCTTTTGTTAAACATTTCTTGTATCTTCTCAATCTCTGCCTCTATTCTTTTTCTGGGATCTTGGATCACCTTTACTATAATTACTCTGAATTCTTTTTCAAGTAGATCACCTATCCCCACTTCAGTTAATTGTTCTTCTGGGGTTTCATCTTGTTCTTCCACTGGGGACATATTCTTCTGCTGTCTCATTTTGTCTAACTTTGTGTGATTGTGATTCCCATTCCACAGGCTGCAGTGTTGTAGTTCTTCTTATTTCTGCTGTCTGTCTTCTCAGTGGATGAGCCTGTCTAAGAGGTTTGTGCAGGCTTCCTAGTGGGAGGAACTGGTACCTCTTCACTGGTGGGTGGAGCTGGATCTTGTCCTTCTGGTAAGAAGAGCCATGTCTGAAGGTGTTTATTATTGGGGAGCTGTTTATTCAAGAAGACTTTAAGCAGCCTGTGTGCTGATGGGTGGTATTGTGTTCTTACCCTGTATGACCTGAGGCATTCCATCACTGGAGTTTGCAGGCTTTTGGGTGGGGTCAGGTCTTGGTGAGAAATTGGTAGCTTCCTAGAGTGCTCACACCAATAATCATTCACCAGAGCCACTGCTGCCAGTGTCCCTGTCTCCACAATAAGTCAACCACCCCAGCCTCCACAGGAGACCCTCCAAAACGGGGCAAATAAGTCTGGCCCAGTTTCTTATGGGTTCATCACTTTTTCTCCTGAGTCCTAGTGTGTATTAGACCCTGTGTGAGCCCTCCAAGAGTAGAGTTTCTGTTTCCCCCAGTCCTGTGAAATTTCTGTGGCCCAAACCTCACTGACCTTCAAAGCCAGACTCTGGGGGCTCCTTCTCATATTGCCAGACCCCCAGGCTGGGAGGCCCAACTGGGGCTAAGAACTTTCACTCTTTTTTTTGGCTGTGCTGGGTATTTGTTGCTGCATGATCTTTTCTCTAGTTCTGGCAAATGTGGGCTACTCTCTAGTTGTGATGTGCTGGTGTGCAGGCTTCTCATTGCAATGGCTTCTCATTGCAGATCACTGGCTCTAGGCAGTGCAGGCTTCAGCAATTGTGGTATGTGGGCTCAGTAGTTGTGGCTCCCAGGCTCTATAGCACAGGCTCAATAGTTGTGAGCTCAATAGTTGCTCCACAGCGTGTGGGATCTTCCTGGACCAGGGATCGAATCCATGTCCCCTGCATTGGCCAGAAGATTCTTTACTACTGAGCCACCAGAGAAGCCCAGAACTTTCACTCTTGTGGAAGAATTTATGTGGTATAATTATTTTCCATATTCCATATTTGTGGATTGCTACCCAGTGTGTATGGGATTTGATTTTATCATGATTGTGCCCCTTCTATCATCCCATTGTGGCTTCTTCTTTGTCTTTGCCTATAGATATCTTTTTTGATAAGTTCCAGCATTTTTTTTATTGGTGGTTGTTCAACAGTTAGTTGTGATCTTGTTTCCATAAGAAGGGGTGAGTTCACGTCCTTCTACTATTACACCATCTTGCCTCCATCCAACATCACACTTAATAGTAAGAAACTAGAAACTTCTCCAGTAAGATTAGGTATAAGACAAGGATGTTGCCTTTTACACTCCTTTTCAATATTATACTGAAATAGTAGCTCATTTACTTTCCTGGATCAGATTATTAGCATAACTTTCTTTCCTTTTTTTCTCTCCAAGTCATGGGTTAGGGTCCTCAATGATGTCATATGCACAGACATTTCATAGTTACATCTCAGAGCAGAGAAAAGAGACTCAGCTATCCTTGTTATGGTCTATCAGGTATGACTTCAGCTATAGTTCTAGCCTCATTCAATGACACCCAGAGAGATGAATTATTATTATCATTTTTGTGTGTGGATTCTTTGGGGAATGTTACATATAAGATTATGACTTTAGCAAATATAAATCATTTTACTCTTTATTTTCCCATTTAAATTGTCAGTTTTTTTCTTTTCCTTGCTTAATTGCCTTAGCTAGACTCTCCAGTACAATGCTGAGTTAAGTTGCTAAGAGCAGATATAATTGTTCCTGAACTTAGTAGGAAAGCTTTCAGTCTGTCACATTTAAGTGAGATAATAACTGTGGGATTTTCATAGATGCTTTTACCAGAAAAGAAAATTCCCTTTTATCCCTAGCTTGTTGAGTGTGTTTATTATAAAAAGATGCTGGATTTTGTCAAATATTTGTTCTCCATCTGTTGAGATAATTGTGCAATTTCTATTCTTTATCAATGTAGTATATTACATTGGAGAAAAGAGATTGTCTTTTCTCCATTTTACTTTTCACTGAGAGGTTAGGCTGTTGTTGCAAAATAGAATATAAGTGTGGCTAAGGTTAAAAGGCAGCTAAGTGTCACCTGGGGAAGAAACCAGTACATGATTAAAGATCACTAAGAACAGACAGCATGCATATCATACTCAAGCAATATAATGCTTACTTACAGCAAGATGAGACAGTATACAGAAGATACATCAGTCCCTCATGGCCATTGGAGCCATTTTGCAGCCAACATGAGGAGTGTGACTGCATGCATCCCACTTTATGCCATAGTGGAAAGAAACCCTCCATTGTAGGGTCTGAAATACAGAAAGCTAGACCCTGACTGAGGGCCATTGACACAGTGCATAAGTGGAACAAAGAAGTATACATCAAACTCAAAACAAGGAAAAATATTTCTTCACAAGGTGATAAGCTAGTGCAGGCTGGGTGAGCCCATTATGTCCCAGTGAGGAAATATTCCATGCCCAAGGCCAATTATTATGGAGCAGATCAGGAGTCAACAGACTGTGCACAATTGCCTTTCCCAGCAAATGTATTGACTGATTTTCCTGTTTTAATTTATGCTTCCTTCCTGGGATAAGTTTGAAATTATTTCTGGTACACAACCATTTGTGTATGTTGCTGGATTCATATTGTTAATCTTCTATCGGTAATTTCTGTGTGTATTTTTGTAGAAGATTTTTATTCTTGTTATACATTTTTTCTTTAGTGTCTGGGTAATATTAGCTTCAAAGTATGGGTTAGGAAATATTTCTTATCTAGTTTTTGGAAGTGTTTTTTTTTTAATTATTTATTTTAATTGGAGGCAAATTACTTTACAATATTGTAGTGGTTTTTCCCATACATTGACATGAATCAACCATGGGTGTACATGTGCTCCCCATCCTGAACCCCCTTGCCACCTCCCTCCCCATCCCATCCCTCAGGTCATCCCAGTGCACCAGCCCTGAGCACCCTGTCTCATGCATTGAACCTGGACTGGCGATCTATTTCACATATGATAATATACATGTTTCAATGCTATTGTCTCAAATCTTCCCACCCTTGCCTTTTCCCAAAGAGTCCAAAAGTCTGTTCTTTACATCTGTGTCTCTTTTGCTATCTTGTATATAGGGTCATTGTTACCATCTTTCTAAATTCCATATATATGTGTGTTAATATACTGTATTGGTGTTTTTCTTTCTGGCTTACTTCACTCTGTATAATAGGCTCCAGTGTCATCCACCTCATTAGAACTGATTCAAATGCAATCTTTTTAATAGCTGAGTAATACTCCATTGTGTATATGTACCACAGCTTTCTTATCCATTCATCTGCCAATGGACATCTAGGTTGCTTCCATGTCCTAGCTATTGTAAACAGTGCTGCAATGAACATTGGGGTACACGAGTCTCTTTCAACTCTGGTTTCCTCAGTGTATATGCCCAGCAGTGGGATTGCTGGATCATATGGCAGTTCTATTTCCAGGTTTTTAAGGAATCTCCACACTCTTCTCCATAGTGGCTGTACTAGTTTGCATTCCCACCAACAGTGTAAGAGGATTCCCTTTTCTCCACACGCTCTCCAGCATTTATTGTTTGTAGAAGTTTTGATAGCAGCCATTCTGACTGGCATGAGATGATACCTCATTGTGGTTTTGATTTGCATTTCTCTGATAATGAGTGATGTTGAGCATCTTTTCATGTGTTTGTTAGCCATCTGATGTCTTCTTTGGAGAAATGTCTGTTTAGTTCTCTGGCCCATATTTTGATTGGGTTGTTTATTTTTCTGGAATTGAGCTGCAGGAGCTGCTTGTATATTTTTGAGATCAATTCTTTGTCAGTTGCTTCATTTACTATTATTTTTTCCCATTCTGAAGGCTGTCTTTTCACCTTGCTTATAGTTTCCTTCATTGTGCAAAAGATTTTAGGTTTAATTAGGTCACATTTGTTTATTTTTCTTTTTATTTCCATTACTCTGGGATGTGGGTCATAGAGGATCCTGCTGTGATTTATGTCAGAGAGTGTTTGCCTATGTTTTCCTCTACGAGTTTTATAGTTTCTGGTCTTACATTTAGATCTTTAATACATTTTGAGTTTATTTTTGTGTATGGTGTTAGAAAGTGTTTTTTTTTTTGTTTGTTTGTTTGTTTTTTTTTTGGTTGACCAGTTTTCCCAGCACCACTTGTTAAAGAGATTGTCTTTTCTCCATTGTATATTCTTGCCTCCTTTGTCAAAGATAAGGTGTCCATAGGTGCATGGATTTATCTCTGGGCTTTCTATTTTGTTCCATTGAGCTTTGTGCCAGGACCACACTGTCTTGAATACTGTAGCTTTGTAATATAGTCTGAAGTCAGGTAGGTTGATTCCTCCAGTTCCACTCTTCTTTCTCAAGATTGCTTTGGCTATTTGAGATGTTTTGTATTTCCATACGAACTGAAATTATTTTTTCTAGTTCTGTGAAAAATACCGTTGGTAGCTTGATAGAGATTGCACTGAGTCTATAGACTGCTTTGGATAGTATACTCATTTTCACTATATTGATTCTTCCAATCCCTGAACATGGTATATTTCTCCATCTATTTGTGTCCTCTTTGATTGCCAAGAAAGGTCCATCTAGTCAAGGCTATGGTTTTTCCAGTAGTCATGTATGGATGTGAGAGTTGTACTGTAAAGAAAGCTGAGCACAGAAGAATTGATGCTTTTGAACTGTGGTGTTGGAGAAGACACTTGAGAGTTCCTTGGACCGCAAGGAGATCCAACCAGTCCATTCTAAAGAAGATCAGTCCTGAGTGTTCTTTAGAAAGATTGATGCTGAAGCTGAAGCTCCAATGCTTTGGCCACATCACAGGAAGAGTTGACTCACTGGAAAAGACTCTGATGCTGGGAGGGATTGGGGACAGGAGGAGAAGGGGACGACAGAGGATGAGATGGCTGGATGGCATCACTGACTCGATGGAGGTGAGTCTGAGTGAACTCCGGGAGTTGGTGATGGACAGGGAGGCCTGGCATGCTGCGATTCATGGGGTCGCAAAGAGTCGGACATGACTGAGCGACTGAACTGAACTGAACTGAAAATACCAACAAGCACATTGGATGGTTCCAAATAATGACATACTATTGACAATGATATTTTTCAAGCACGTTGTTGACATGGTATATTATTTTTAAAAATCATGCAAATATACTTTATCATTTTCTTATGTATTTTTAATATTAACTCTTTGTATATGTGTGTATATTCACATATGTGTTTATATGTACTTATATGCATACATTTGTATTTGTATACACAAATGCCTATATTTGTGTGTTTGTTTATGTATGTGTGTATAGTGATTGAGAGATCAGAGAATGGTATTTATTTACTTATCTATTTATTTTTGGCTGTGTTGGATCTTTGTTGGTAGGGGGGCTTTCTCTAGTTAGGGCAAGTCGGAGGGGCTACTCTCTAGTTGCAGTGGCGTGGGCTTCTCATTGCAGTGGCTTCCCTTGCTGCCAAGCACAGGCTCTAGGGCACATGGGATTCAGTAGTTGTGGTTCCTGGACTCAAGAGCACAGGCTAAGTAGTTGTGGCCCATCGTCTTAGTTGCTGTGAGGCATATGGGATCTTCCCAGATCAGGGATTTAGCCTGTGTTTCTTGCATTACAGGCAGATTCTTTACCACTGAGCCACCAGGGAAGTCCCAAAGAATCATATTTAATTTTTGGTTTAGATTGTAAGCAACAGTTATTACTTCAGGTGGTATGGTTATAATAGCTGCTTTAATATATTTTTCTGGTGATTCCAATACTTGCATCATCCTGAATTTCTCTCTCTTGTTTGAATTTTAGCTTGTAACTTTTAAACTTTTTCCTGGTTCTTCATACACCAATTAACTTTAAGTATATCCTAGACATTTTGGTATTATATTGTTAGACACAGTATCTGACTTAATACTAAGGAGTGTGTTTATTTTTTGTTTGTTTAGTTTTGTTTTAGGTTCAGACCACAAATTCTTATCCTAATTTTGTTGTTGCAGTCTCAGTTAAAATTTCAAAGTCTTTGCAGTGCTATTCATATCTGGCCCAAATATGGGCCACCCACTGAGGAAAGTGGGATCTAGACAGTAGTCTACTTGATTGATCAGTTCTAAAATTATTTGATATTGTTCTTAGCTTGAGATCCAAGTGTATGCAGTCTTTTCTTGAGCCAAGAGCTGTATACACAATTTTACATGGTTAGGTTGGGCTCTAAGCATGAGGGCAAACATTGTTAAGAACAGCGTGCCCTGGCACATTTAAAAATGATTCCGTTTCCCCTCTTTCCCTCTCCTGCTCGAAGCATGAGAAGTTTTTACAGTGACATATTTATTGTACTGTGAGAACCTGGCTAAGTTCCTAGAGGTAAAACAAAAGTGTGGAGAACTCCTATAACTGGGTCATCCTGGGGTTTTTAACTCACAGACTTGTCCACACCGCTGGTTCCTGCAGAGGTTTCTGACCTTGAATTTTTGCTTTGCTAAGTTAGGATTCTCCATATTCACTTGTCTCTCCAATGTTCAGGGAGCAGTTTGGCCTATGATCTCTCTTCTCTATGAATCTAAGATGAGTTGCTGACTTTTCAGTGTGTTCAACTTTTAACTTGCACTTAGGATGGCGTGGCAACGTCTAATCTCCTCGTATGTGGAACAGGAGTTGAAGCCTGCCATGGACTGATTTCTTAAAAACATGAAACCAATCTTGTAGTCTTGGGATAATCTCTGCTTCGTCATAATGTACTATCTTTTTATGTATCGCCATATTGATTTTTGTGACTGTATTCAAGAATGACATTTGAGTGTAATTTTGAGGTTTTAAAAACTGCCCTTTTCAGATGTCAGTAAACTTTATTAACAAGTTGGGTAGTAATTACCTCCCATGCCAGCTTCATTTTCTGAAAATTTGTAAAGAATGGATGTTATTTTTTTCCTGAGCATGTGATAGAATTCACCTATGTGAATATATGGAAATAGAGGGGTATTTGGAGGTTTGTGAAGAGTTATTCAAATTTTTAATAAAAAGAAGCTTTTTATTTCAGCTTTTATCAATTCTAGGGTTAAGGTTGCATTTTTCTTAGGTTTCAAATTTTTTGATCTATCTAAATTGTCAAATTTATTGCTATTAAATGGATGATTATACTATATCAATAACATTTTATAACAATTTATTGAGAAATAATTAGTCTATCATAATGTATACCATTTAAAGTGTACAAATCAATGGTTTTTTATGCTATTTATAGAATTATGCAATCAACACTACTATCTAATTCCAGAACATTTCATTTCCTCCAGTAATTCCTTTATCCATTAGCAGACACTCTCAATTTTCCACCTTCTGAGCCATAGGAAAGCACTAGTTGTTTTTTTTTATATATTTGTCTATTCTGGACTTCTACTAGAAATGGAATCACACAATTCATGGTATATGATTATTGGAAGCAATAGATACAACTCTTCACAGTACAAGTAATCCTCAGTAAGATTTGTGCCAATTTCTCTACAGAAACCATAGAGGACAGGTGACATTGGAATGATATATTAAAAAATAGACAATGAACAAATGAAAACTTCTTTCAACCAAGAATTCTATATGTGGGGGAAATGGAAGGTAGATAAATTCATTCCAAGAGAAACAAAAACTGAGGGAATACACAGCTAGTAAGCCTGCTGGACAGAGAATAATAAAGTAGTCCTTCAGGGTGAAGTGACACAACAGTGGGCACCTATTTGGAGGAATGTGAAGAAATAAACCACACAGGTCAAGGGAACTGCACAGATTATGCGCAGCATTACTGCAAATGCCGGTATTACTGCATTTGGGGTTTCTTTCTGACTCTTCTTTAAAAAAAAAAATTCATTTATTTATTAATGGCCTCACTGGGTCTTCGTTGCAGCAGGATCTTTGTTGCATCATGAGTGCTTCTCTCTAGTTGTGGCAAACGGGCTCCAGACCATGCAGACTCAGGAGGTGTGGCCCACAGGCTTAGTTGCTCCACCACATGTGGCATTGTAGTTCCTGGACCAGGGATTGAACCCTCATCTCCTGCATTGGAAGGCAGATTCTAAACACTGGATTACCAGGGAAATCCCTGTAACTTCTCTTTTTGCTCTCCTCTTTGTATTTTGATTTAAAATAGAGATGTATAAAGCAGTAACCATTAAGCTGTTAATGGAAACCATGTACAAACATGATATTTGTCACAATAACTAAATAAGGCAATATAGCACAGCTGGGAAGAAGCAGAGTTTAGAATACTATGAAAACTATCTCACTACAATACACACTTGATTATTCTAAAATTAAGATACTAAGTATAATTCACAGCATAACCACCCAGGCTCCCCCCCAAAAAAAACACAAAAAAATGAAAAAAAAATTAAAAGCTCCAAACTTAAAAAAAAAAAAATTAAGTAAAGACAAAGAGTGATAGTCACTTTGTACACTAGAAAAATTCAATTAATCACAGAAAAAAGACAGTAATTGAGGAATGAAGGAACAAAAAAGGTATGGCATGTGGACAGTAAGAAAATGTCAGCAAAAATCTTTCCTTGGAAGCAATCACCACAATACCAATGTATAAAACTTTTCAATGAAAAGACAGATTGGCAAAGGGGATTAACAACAAATGTCATCCACTATATGTTATCTACAAGAGCCTTGTCTTGTATCCAAAGACAGATAGTTTGAAAACAAAAGGATAGACAATGGTATTCCATGCAAATCATCCTAAAGTGATAGATGCAGTGGCTATACTGATATCAGATGAAATAGATTTTAACAGAACTTTTTTTTTTTTAAACAGTATGCCAAAAACGGATTTCTGTGTTATTAAAAGGATCAGTAAGAGGAGATGTAATAGTTACATATCCATATAGTCCTAACAGACTCCCAGAATACATAAAACAATAAATGACAGAACTGAACGGAGTACATAGTTCTCAATAACTCCTGGAGACTTCAATACTCTATTTTCAATGAGGGATAGGCAGACAGACAGAAGACCAATAATGAAATTAAGGAAGGAACCGTTAGAACTAATTAACATCTGTAGAGCACACAGCCCAGAAAATCACATGTGTTAGGGAAGCTGCAGCAAAGGAGAAGGAAAGTTTGCTACCCTTGCTTGACACGGATACACATGAGAAGCAACCAGGAAGCATTATTCACAGTTCTTCCATTGTGGGTGGCCTGGAGCTATGCTTTTCCACAACTGTTTAGAAAGCCAACCTGAACCTGCCCTGTGGGCTCCGTTCTGGATGATTGCCCCATGATCTACCTGCTACTGCATTCCATGATCCATCTGCAGTGACCAGCCTACACACACTACACTGGAATTCTTATCTCCAAAGGCTCTAGGCTGCCCCCCAGAAAGTGGGAATCGACCATGGAGCAGTTAAGAAACTATGTCATCAGCACTCCCTGTCACTATTGGCTGAACACTCCCTTGGCTTCCACTCTATGGATTAATTGATGATCCCTAGTCTCAGAGTGCATGCTGGGAGGGGCCAAGCACCAGGGGCTACGCTGTGCAACTCAGGCCAGGATACAGTCATTTCACCATAGTTCCCTCCTCAGGCACTAGAACAACAAGTTAGGGTGGGAAGAGACGGCCGAGGTCGAGAGGCAACAGAACAGGCACAAGCCAAAGCACAATCCAGGCAACTTTGGCAGTTTCAACCCAGGTTGCCTTCACCTTAAACAAAAAAAAAAAACACATTTAGTTAGCAAAGGAGAAGTGAGTTGAAGCTGTCCAGGGTTATGGTTGGAATCTCCCATCCACTGCACTAATAAAGGAGGGATCCCTACCCTAAGTAGTGTGAGATGGCCAAGCATGCAACACTGGACAGATGGACAGCCAGCTGTTTGTGAGTCTCATGGACTAACAGCTGGCTGGGGGTGGGGGGGGTGGCAGCAGGGAATGCCAAACAGGGCAATGAGGGCGTGGGACTTAAGAGGAGAGTTCACCTGCAGGGACCATGGGAAATAAATGTTGTAGTAACAAGAGGCTGGGGCACACCCACGTTCCCACAGGAGGAGATGATTGTCCTATTGGAATACTGCACTGGCTGGCAGGGAAGTAAAACTTGGTGGCTGGGGGAGTGGGTGCAGTACAGCTAGTCTGGTTGACAGGGGAGAATCAGCTGAGTGGGGTAGTCTTCCCACAAGGAAGGGGACATTGCAGGTGAAAGCAGAGTTGGGCCAGTGGAGTAATATGAGTCTCAAAGGCATTAAGGCAGCATTTAAAATTTGAGGTCTTAATATACAGATGGGAAGCCTATGTAAAAAGGTCTACAGATGAAAAGCAATCCCTTTCAAAATGACAATGACCTTTTTTTGCAGGAAAAAAAGCTGGTCCTAAAATTCATGTGCAATTACAAGAGACCAGAAATAGCCAAGACGATCTTGAAAAAGAAAATTGGAATATTCTACTACCCTGTGTCAGAATGTACCATGGCAACAGTAATCAAGACTGTGTGGTACTGAGATAATGAAAGACATACAGATCAACAGAATAGAACAGGGAGTCTGGAAATAAACCCAGATATCTACCCTCAATTGATTTTCAACTGGGATATCAGATCATTAAGTGGTGAGAAGTGGGAATCTTTTTCCCAAAATGGTATGAGGACAGCAGGATATACATATGCAATAGAATAAAGTTGGATTCTTACATTATGCCAAATACAGACATTAAATGGATAAAGAATTAGCTGTAAGAGCTAAAAGCATAAAACTTTTAGAACAAATACAAGGGTATATTAGATTGCTGGGCTTGCTATCACAAAATACCACAGACCGATGGCTTAAACAACACAAATTTACTTGCTGACAGCTTTGGAAACTAGAAGTCCAAGAACAAGGTGTGAGCAGATTTGGTTTCTTGTGAGGGCTCTCCTGGCTTGCAGATGGCGAGCTTCTCCCTGCATCCTTACATGATCGTTCCTCCAGTGTATACCCATCTCTGGTGTGTCTTCCTGTCACCAAGTATACGTTTGTCTAGGATACCAGTCAGACTCATTAGGGTCTAACCATATGACCTCTGCTGACCTTAAGGTCCTGCACCAAAAACAACCACATTTTGAGATAATGGGGCTTAGACATTAAACATGTGGAAATATGGGGGGTCCATAATTCAGTCCTCAGAAGGGGTAAATCTTCATAACCTTCATTTGGCAATGGATTCGTAAATATGATGATAAAAGCATCAGTAACAAAAGAAGAAACAGATACATTGAATTTCTTTTATTTATTTATTTATTTTTTGCACATATATATTTATGTATTTTTTAATATATTTATTTTAATTGGAGGGTAATTACTTTACAATACATTGAATTTCATAAAAATCAAAAAACATTAACAAGACAGTGAAAGCACAACCTAGAAAGCAGGATAAGAATCTTGTGGTACGCATATATCTAATAAAGGTCTAGTATCCAGAACACATGAAAAACATTTACAACTCAACAAGTAGCCAAGGAATCTGAATGAGAAATGAGCATAGAATGTGAATACAAATTTTTCCAAACAAGATATACAAATGTGCCATAAGGATGTGAAAATAAGCTTAACATCATTAGTCATTAGGGAAATACAAGGAAAAGCCACCACATGATGTCACAAAAAAAAAGATGAGTAAGTAGATTTTTTTAAAGTGAAATTCATAAAACATACTTACAAGGACGTAGAGGCATTGGGATCCCTGTACATTACTGTTGGGAAATGCCAAAGAATGTTCAAACTACCACACAAATGCACTCATTTCACATGCTAGCAAGGTAATGGTCAAAATCCTTCAAGCTAGGTTTCAACAGTATGTGAACTGAGACTTCTAGATTTACAAGCTGGATTTACAAAGGGCAGAGGAATCAGAGATTAAGCTGCCAATATCCATTGGATCATAGAAAGAATTCCATAAAAACATCTACTTATGTTTCACTGACTATGCTAAAGCCTTTCCTTATGTGGATCACAAGAAACTATAGAAAAACTTAAAGAGACAGAAATACCAGACCATCTTACTTGCCTCCAGAAAAACCTATATGTAGATCAAGAAGCAACAGTTAGAACCGGACATGGAATAACTGACTGGTTCTAAATTGGGAAAGGAGTACATAAAGGCTGTATAATGTCACCCTGCTTATTTAACTTATATGTAGAATACATCATGGGAAATGCTGGACTGGATGAAGACAAGCTGGAATCAAGACTACCGAGAGAAATACCAATAACCTGAGATATGCAGATGACACCACACTTACAGCAGAATGCAAAGTGGAACTGAAGAGCCTCTTGATGAAAGTGAAATAGGAGAGTGAAAAAGTTGGCTTAGAACTCAACACTCAAAAAACTAAGATCATGGCATTTGGTCCCATCACTTAATGGCAAATAGATGGGGAAACAATGGAACAGTGAAAGATTTATTTTCTTGAGCTCCAAAATCACTGCAGATGGTGACTGCAAACATGAAATTAAAAGATGCTTGCTCCTTGGGAGAAAAGCTATGACAAACCTAGACAGTGAATTAAAAAGCTGAGACATTACTTTGATGACAAAAGTCCATATAGTCTAAGTTTTGCTAGTAGTCATGTATGGATGTGAGAGTTGGACCATAAAGGAGGCTGAGCGCCGAAGAATTGATGCATTTGAACTGTGGTGTTGGAGAACACTCTTGAGACTCCCGTGGAATGCAAGGAAATCAAACCAGTCAATGCTAAAGGAAATCAACCCTGAATGTTCACTGGAAGAACTGATGCTGAAACTGAAGCTCCAATACTTCGGCCACCTGATGCGAAAAGCCAGCTCACTGGAATAGACTCTGATGCTGGGAAAGATAGAAGGCAGGAGGAGAAGGGGACAACAGAGGACGACATGGTTGGATGGCATCACCAACTCTATGGACATGAGTTTGAGCAAACTCTGAGAGATGGTGAAGGAAAGGGAAGCCTGGCGTGCTGCAGTCCATGGGATTGCAAAAAGTCAGATACAACTGAGTGGCAGAATAACTGAACAACAGCAAGTAGCTGTAAAAAAGAGCCTGAAAGCTCCTGAAAAAGGGAAAAGCCTTATGGTTGTCTCATCAATTCCACTATTAGCTATATAAGCCAAAGAATTAGAAGTATTTGTTCAAACAAAAGGTAACAAAAAGTTCTATCCCCATGTTCATAGCAGCCCGAACCGAAATGGGAACCCAAATGGGAAACATCCCAAGGATCCACCAACTTGTCCTCAACTTGTTTCACATTCATAAACAAAAGTGACCCTCTGTACACGGGCATAGCATTCAGCCACAAAAAGGAATGAGAGAGGCCGGACACAAAAGGTCACATATTGTAGGATTTTATTTCACTCAGCTATCTAGAAAATGTAAGTTCATAGAGGTAAACAGAAGATTATAGTTACCAGAGCCTGGTTGCAGTGAGGGGGAAATGGAAAAGGACTGATTACTGGCATGGGGTTTCCTTTAGGAGTGATGATGTATTTAGGGATAACAGAGAGAATGGCTGAGAAGCATTGTGAACGTACTAAATGCCTGTGACATTCACCACAATAGTGCAATCATATTTTTAAACATAAAAAGCGCTTATTGGCTTAAGACTTCTGCAAATAGATTGGGAATTGACTTCAACAAATACTGGGCTGAATCCTCCTGCAATGTGGGAGACCTGGGTCTGATCCCTGGATCTGGAAGATCCACTGGAGAAGGGAATGGCTACCAACTCCAGTACTCTAGCCCAGAGAATTTCATGGACTGTGCAGTCCATGGGGTCGCAAACAGTCGGACATGACATGACTGAATGACTTTCACTTTCACTTTTCAGCAAATGCTGAAATGCATGCTTTAGGAAAACGCTTTGAACATAATACCGGGGAACAAAAGAGAGGAATACTTGAAGATATCACTAAATTTTTAAAAGATGCCCCTGTAGTGTTAAGGGAGCTACTGAAGAGAGACAATAGATTTATTTGCCTTAAGCATTTTATTATTGCGATGTTTCAGAGCTCCAGATCATAGCAGCCATTGTCCTAAAAGATCCTACAGTGGGCATAGGCACTCTGACATATAGCTCATAAAGTTAAATTGAGTCTTTGTCACTCAGAAATGGGCTTGATAACATGGGACCCAATGGACTATCCCCATTGAAAATACTGAGTATGAGTTAGGTAAAACAAAACAAGGCCTGTATAAGGGGTGAAATCTATACTGCATAAGTTCTATATAGGGCAAGGTTGATTATCTTCACTGTGTCTCCTACTAAAGGCCATAACTCCCAAATACCATCACCTGGGAGATGGAGTGGGTAAACATTTAATATATGAATTTGGGAGGGGGTGTCACTGTTTAGTGCAGAGCAGGTGATTAGTCCAGTCATGAAAAGAAGTCTCTCTTCATTTCTTGGAATTTTGAAGTGAATTGGGGAGCCCTGATGAATCCCTTTTCAGCTCCTATTTTTACTCCTTCCACTCTCCAGTCTCCATTCTCGAGGCATCCATGTCAACTTGTATGTTCTTTTCTAAGTAACTTTAGCAACATTAAAACCTCCAAATTCTCTTTCTGTCTCTCACAGGAGGTTGAAACAGTTGCTCATATATGATCTATACACTTTATCTTTTTTTTCTTTATATACACATATATTTATATATATATATATAAAATAAATGTATAATAATATATATGTGTATTATATATATATATATATTATTGATGTATAGTTGCCTTGCAAAGTTCTAGGTGCACAGCAAGGTGATTCAGTTATACATATACACATATATTATTTGTCAGATTATTTTCCATTATAGTTATTTCAAGAGACTGACAAAGGGACTACAGTTCCCAGTGCTATATAGAAAAACTTTGTTGGTTTTTGCACATCTTTTTTTAAAATTAGAAATCTAGCATTCTATTCATACTAAGTCAAACAAGTGGAATCAAAATGTCATAAATTTTTTAATTAGGCAAACATTAATAAGTTTTCTAAAATATATATTATACATACTAGTGAGTAACTATTATTCACTTAACATCATTGTACAATGAGTGGTCAACACAAAAGTAGTAGAATTCTATATCACCAAAGCTACCATTTAATAGAAAAACCTGACACATATCAGAATTATCTTAGAATTTTTTGAAAAATGCCACGGTATTGCTTTTATTCTCCAAACCTACAGACATGTTTCTAATGAGCAGCCATGCTTAAAAACAACAGGACTATATGATGATCTTTAACTTTTATCTAGTTTGTTTCATTTTTTTCTATTTCATATTCAGTGGTCCCTTTTAATTCAGTTTATGTTTTCCAATTTCTCCATCTCTTACCTTTGATGTTCCTTCTCAAGCCTTTATGAACTTTTTAAAGTAAGTGTATCTCTGATGACTTGAGCTGACACAAGGTAGCAACTGGGGACCACACCCAGTTTCCCATACCCCAGGGTGCCGCCTATAGGGACATTGCCATTTCGTTTTTGCAATGGTGCAATGTAAAGGACAGAGAAGGCAATGGCACCCCACTCCACTACTCTTGCCTAGAAAATCCCATGGACGGATGAGCCTGGTACGCTGCAGTCCATGGGTCGCTAGGAGTCGGACACAACAGAGTGACTTCACTCACTTTTCACTTTCATGCATTGGAGGAGGAAATGATAACCCACTCCAGTACTCTTGCCTGGAGGAGTCCAGGGATGGGGGAGCCTGGTGGGGTGCCGTCTATGGGGTCACACAGAGTCGGACATGACTGAAGGGACTTAGCAGCAGCAGCAGCAGCAGCAATGTAAAGGAAGGGACTCCTGAGGGCTCAAAGTATGACCTGGAGCAGGAAGGCTTCCGTGCAATCTGAAAGCCTTGATCACTCATTGGACGGTGGTCATGCCAATCCTTGCCTCCTGGCAAATGAGCTTAGAGCTGGCGCTGGAGGAAGTGGTCGTGGTTGACCCTTCCAGCTCCACCTACCGTCGCCAGCCCATCAGGGTCTTTCCCGCCTTGTCCGCGGCCAGCTCAGCTTCGGTCTTGGTGGGCCGGTCTGTGGGCCACCCCCTCACCATTCCTGTTGTGGGGCCCACACCAGCAAGTCGCAGACTCCTGTTCCCTGTGCAGCCGACGTCTCTGCTGTCCCCACCCCCACCCTGCGGTCCCACTGCCAACAGCATCTCCTCAGCGCAACACACTGCCCGGCGGCCGCCATCTTCCCCACAGACCTCACTGCAGGACGATCACTGTCTGGCACGTCTCTCCTGTCATGTCTGCTACAGAGGAGAACGATTGGATCCCAGGTGGCCCGGATAGAGCTGGTGGCGGGGCGGGCCTCGACCCCAGTCTTCTTGGGGTCCAAGCATCTGCTTGGGAGGGGACGGAAGGAGTCGAGGAGGCCACGGCTCTTCTGGCTTCCTTGGAGGTCTCCAGAGCCCTTCCCGGGGAGCAGGGTTCGCCACAGGCCGCAGTGGAAGGGGAATGTGGTAGACAGCCGTTACAGGAGGAGGAGATGGAGGAAGCTGTAGAGATGCAGGAGGACAAGGAAGAGGGTGAGATTGATTTCGACTTGGAGGAGGAGGAGCACCTGTCTGGAGAGGGCGAGGAAGAGGAGGACGAGAAGGAGCAGGAGGGTGCGGCAGGTGTTACAGGCCTTGGGTTCTGCATGGAGACGTTTGGGCCCCTGTTCCGGAGTCACCTCGACTCCTTTCTACGCAATTTCCAAAACAACAGACATGTCCTGTTCCGGCCTCCCACTGACCGCCTGATGGCCAGGGGCCTCTCCCAGCCACCCTCGGAGCCTGGAGAAGGTCCGGTGCCTCCTCAGGAGCAGGAAGACGTGGGAGAGGGAGGCAGAGTCTTGCAGGGTGAGTACCCGGTGGAGGGCGCTCCACCCTGCGAGCTGCAGGATCCTGCGGAGGGGGTTGCTTCCTAGAAGACAGAGGAACCAGCAGTGAAGGCCGAGTTCTGGGCGAGCAAGCCCTGACTGCTGCCTCTGAGACTGGGAGGTTGAGGCCTGTGATCCCGGAGGGGCTGAGGCGGGCAAGTGGTGGCTGAGCCCTTGTGGGGCCATTGAGCTCAAAGGCAGGTAGGTCTCTAGCAGTCACGCAGTGGGTCAGAACTCTCAAAAACCTCCGAGCACAATTGACACAAGTGGAAGCCCAGTTCTGTAGACCTTCATGGTCTCGAGAAAAAGCATGCTGCCTTCTACCAACCTAGAGGCAAACAAGTGGCATCCCTCCCTTTTGGTCAACGGCTTTAAAAAATGTGAATATTCCCGGTAGGAGGATCTGAGAAAATGATGACATAGCACAGGGGCACTTTTCAGCGACTGAGGAATCTGTGAGCATCCCCATAGAATTTGTCTTTAAGTCAAAGGAGCATTTTTTTCCATTGAAGTACCTACAAACCCATACAAAATGGTACCAGTATCAAATGATTCGGATCCCTTCTCCAAAGGGGCCAGAAATAATCAGAGAGATCTGTGTGCCGATCTACTGGAAAGAGGGGGAAAATATTTGTGAAAATTGTCAAGCAGCAGACATGATGGGAGGCTAGAAATGTATCCAGGTATTATTTGTTGTTTCTTTTATTAAACCTATTTCTCTTCTCTCAGGCCCAGACTCTGCTGCTGATTTTCAGTTGGGATATTTTCCCTGCCAACTTTCGACCCCAATGTCTGCATCACTTTGCCCCAATGATGACGGTGAGGATCAGTATGAAAACACTGATGAAGAGGAAGAGGCTGGAAAGGAAAAACCTGAAGGACTCTGAATGGATGTGGTCTCAGCAAAAAGCAGCTCTGGATAATACAGGTATTATTGTATAGGCTTTCGTACGACATAACCATTCCTGACACATACCTGTTAAAAACAGCTTTATATTTTTTAATTTTTCTTCTGTAAATTAAATAAGAAAATTGTTGAAATTTAATTTTGGAAAAACAGTTTATTGTTAATAATGAATTCTAGATAATGTAGGAGGCAGTGTGTTCTGAAATGTATTTCATTTATAGCCACAAGTCCTTTGTCCTGTAGCTTTAAGTCTACTACAGATGGGAAATTTACCAGACCTGGAAATGGAGACCAGTGCTTGTTTAGAGAATGGTCACCAGAAGCAGCAGCTACAGTGACTAGGCCATGCATTAGCTGGGTCATCATCACCTGGCCACAGAATTGTAGTCTCTTGTACTGGCAATGACTTGGAGAAAGCGATTCCTTACAAAGTAGTGAGATGTTAAGGGTTTCAAGAGGACTGCACTTCAGGATTGATTCACAAATATTAGTTCAATTTAGATTTTTTATTCAAAAGAAAAGGAAACTAGTCTCAGTAATATTATTGGCTGTCACTGAGTTGGTAATTAAATCTTTGTTTCGCTTTCCTCTATTCATTCATCTTTTAGTCTCTCTCACTCATTCTCTCACTCTTTCTTAGTTTTCATGCATGTGGATGTTTGATAAAGCCTCATCCTCATTTTACACATGTGGAAACTGAAGGTCTGGAAATATAAGGGATTGATGATTTGTGCAAGGGAACACCAGTTTTTAAGGTGGAATGACTTATTTAAATCACAGTGTGGCCTTTCAAGGAAACAGCAAGCATTTATAGTGGTGGGCAAGAGGGAGATAAGTTTTGCGTGAGCAATGATGTGCACCCTGATCAGCAAGGGTCTGAGTTACAAGAAGAAAACATTGAGAAAACAGATGTAGATAGTGTTGACTCATATTTAGAAAGTCACTGCATGTTATTCAGGTACAATTGTTAACTGGCTCTTATTTCATCCTACAGTGGGAAGGCATAGAAAAAGCAGACAGCAAAAGAAAAGATGAATCTGTTCTTCATGGATATTCTTGTTTTCATTAGCCTGAAATACTAATTTTGTTGCAAAGTTTCAATGCCCCAAAGTGGTATTAACTACTGACATCTGACTTTACCCTTACATTTTACAGATAATTTGTTAGTATTGTTCACATTGGAAATAAAAGCTTGTTTGAAACTAATAAGCTGTAGTTTTTTTTTTTTTTTTTCCCATAAATACCACTGACTCAAATCTATCATTCTTCTATATATTTTGGCCCACCTTACTGTCACTGAAAGGGATTTCTTTCCGCTATTTGTCAAGCCTGTTTTAAATCCTTTTATTGCAGCCCCAAATAAATTAAAATATACGATTGTAAATAATTTGTGTGATGGTGCCATAGCCTCTACTATATTTTATTGAAAGGAACTGATGGATGACCTAGCTTGCCTGGAACAGCAGCATCAGCATCCGCTGGGAACTTGTTTGCAATGCACATTCTCAGACCCTGCTCCAGACCTACTGAGTTGGAAATTCTGAGGGTGGGCCGCTAGCCATCAGGGTTTTACAGTCCTCCAGGTGCTACTGAAGCACACTGAAGTTTCAGAACCACTGCTTTAGAGCAGTGGGGGAAAGGTTTACTACACCCACTGCAGGATCATCCTTAATTCACTGACTTGGTACTGTTGCAGGTAAACTAAACAGGGTGGTAAGATCTGGACTTAGGAAGACACTAGAATTCTCAGGGGCTTGAGACACAAAGAGGGGTGTGTGAGTGTCCTAAGGTTACCGTAACAAATTGCCACAAACCAGATGGCTTAAGACAACAGAAATACGTTATCTCAGTTCTGGAGGCCAGAAGTCTGAGGTCAAGGTATCAGCAAGGGTGGTCCCTTCCGGAGGCACTGAGGGAGAATCTGTTTCATGCCACTCTCCTAGTTTCTGGTGGTTGCTGTCAGTCATTGGCATCTCCATCGTCACATAGCGTTTTCCCCTGTCTGTTTCTTTGTCCTTTCTCTTCTCATAAGGATATCAGTCACACTGAATTAAGGACCCACCCTAATCCAGTATGACCTCATCTTAACTATTATACCTGCAAATATCCTAGTTCCAAAGAATGTCACATTTACAGGTTCAAGGGGGAAAACTTCAACATATCTTTTTAGGGGGACAAAATACAGCTTATAGCAAGGGGCAAAGGTTCAGGGGTCCAAGTGACAAATAGATAAAACCTACTTCTGAAAGGGGAAAGGCATTATGATACCATACATATGTGAAGTTTAAAAAGATGCAACAGTTCTTATATCGATTATAGGTTCATATATTTGTAGTAAAAGGTATAACTAGGAGTGATGCATACATATGTAGCATGCAGAAAGGTGTGTATGAAAACAATAACCTTATTTAGGACAGTGGTTAAATCTTATTCAATAGAGGGAGATTTCAACTGGGGAGAGGTATAATGGGTTTAAATTTTATTTGTAATCTTTTGTTTTTAAGATGAGCGATGGTTGCATGGGTGTAGTAATCTCTGTACCTTGGTCTAGGTCTGAAATATCTCCTCATCTAAAGAAAATTGAAAGGAGAAATGGGCCTAATATCTGGAACTTACTGAAGGAAAACTGTAAAGTGCTATTTGAGCAGAGTAGTGAGGATCAGAGGAGAGTACCAGGGGTTTGGGGTAGAAGGCCTTATTTCTGTATTTAGTTCTGGCCACTTGAATGCTCGCTAGTTAGCAGCAATACCTTTTCCTATTTTCTGTGCTAGTTCATCTCATATCCTTGAGTATATTAACATTATTTATTAATGTTTCTCCCCGACTCCCTCAAGTGTGAGCTTCGGAACTTACAGGCTTCTATGCGTCTCTTCTAAAGCATTGTGGTTTCTTCTTCATAGGTGCTTCATAAAGGTTTGTTAAAGTGAAGTTAGTGTAAGGTATCCACAACCCTTTTCCATGACTGTGGTTTTGTCATTTAAAAATGTATTATCACAGAGTATTACTTATGGCTAGAACAAAGAAAAAAGGCACAAGACCTTTTTTCATTGTTGCTTAATGAAATAACAGTCCAAGTAGAAATTTATCCATGTAGTGTCACTTGGACTGCAAGGAGATCCAACCAGTCCATTCTGTAGGAGATCAGCCCTGGGATTTCTTTGGAAGGAACGATGCTAAAGCTGAAACTGCAGTACTTTGGCCACCTCATGCGAAGAGTCGACTCATTGGAAAAGACTCATGCTGGAAGGGATTGGGGGCAAGAGGAGAAGGGGACGACAGAGGATGAGATGGCTGGATTGCATCACTGACCCAATGGACGTGAGTCTGAGTGAACTCCGGGAGTTGGTGGTGGACAGGGAGGGCTGGCGTGCTGCGATTCATGGGGTCGCAAAGAGTCGGACACGACTGAGCGACTGATCTGGTCTGATCTGATCTGAGGGTCACTTGAAAGGCTTCAGATTGGTTGTTTGGCTCATGCCATGCTAGGAGTGTGTGTGTGTGTGTGTGTGTGTGTATTTCTGTGTTAATATAGTTAATGTAATGTAATTCAATCGTGTCCAACTCTTTGCAACCTTGTGGAATGTAGGCCTCCAGGCTCCTCTGTCCATAGGAGTGTCTCACTGGCCCAGTGAGAATACTGGAATGAGTTGGCATTTCCTCTTGAAGGGGGTCTTCCCGAGCCAGGGATTGAACCTGCATCTCATGGGTCTCCTGCATTGCAGGCAATTGCTTAACACTGAGCCACCCATGTATAGCCATAGTTAATACGAAAGGCCCTTCTGTGGGCTTAAGAATTTTTGGAGGTTCACTATAAACAAAAAACACCTCCTTTTGAGATAAGCCTTTTTTGGTGCATACTCTTGAGTCCATGTCCCTGCCTCTCATTATGGTCCAGGTACCTAGGGCCCTGAATTTACTCCCCAAGTGGCCCCATGTCCCCAGCCCCAAGAGGCATGTGTGTGCCTCTTCACTGAGTCTGTGCTTCTGAGGGTTGAGTGGCACAGTCAGTGCTATACTCTCAGGACTGAGAGAAATCTAAGAGGTGGTGGCTTTGTATACAGGCCACAGGACAAGTGGGCCACATTATCCACATAGATGTACGTGACGCCTCTCATGGTGAGGGAGGAACCTCAGCCTTGCTTCACTGAAGGTTGCTGAAGCTCTAACATGTCAGGCTTCTCTGGGTCTCTGAGAGATGGTCCCTAAATCAGGTCAGGGACAAACCCTTTCCTGTTACTCTGGGTGTTTGTGGGTTTCCCTATTTTCACATGTATTGAATATATTCTCACTGAGTCCTTCAGCCTTGAAAATTTGGGGCTTCTTTAGGATAAGACCTGTCTTGTACCTATCTGCCTCAGCCAGGAAAGGTTAGGGTGTTTTGATCTTTTCCTTGGTTATGGCTCCATCTTCTGAAAGGATGTGATCCAAAACTCTCCTTTATTCCACTACCTGGGAGATTACCACTGGGAGAAAAAGAAAGGGGTATGGTGGGTGCCAGAGATGGAAATGATTTTCTGTTACCACTTAGGGATAGTTTAATGATACTACAGTTAGTGATGAAGAATCACTGTACTCTAAGCTCCCTATTTTCAGATGCTTGTAACTGCAAGGAATACAAAGGAGTACACATTCAAAACTCTTAACATGGCAGGGCTCTTGGAAAATGATGTTTTGTGAAATGTGGTATTATTAAGTCCTCTGTGATATGAATCACATAGTATTATAGCATAGGTTTTGAGGCATGAAATTTACATTTCTTAGAAGTCTAAGCAATGGTTTATGTGCGCTTAGATGAGGAATTGATCTCATCACCAAATCCATGAAGAAAATCAGTTTAAAACTATTCCAAGAGGCACCTAAAACTTAGCTCTTTTTCTCTCCCTCTCATTCAATTTGTTATGTACTCCAGTGCCTTTATTTCCATTTCCCACCATATTTTAGTCCCCATCAGTTCCTTATCAATTATGAACTATTTCGTATATACAGAAGATAATACAGCATATATGTAAGGTATATCATAATAATATAAAACCTGTTTACCCATCACACAGCTTGAAAATTAGGACATAGCCAATGCTTTTGAATCCTACCTGTGCCCTCCATGATTCACTTTCTCATTCCTTCCCAGAGGTAACAACTATCTTGAAGTTTATTAATAATTCACTTATTTATACATTCACTGCATGGACATGTTCCTTCAAATTACATTATTTCTTGTCCATTTTGGAGTGTATGCAAATATAATTATCCTAGATGTATTACTTGTGTTTCTCCCCTCCCCCATCACCCTGTGTTGGTGAGATTTATGTATATTGATGTGTACAACTTATAAGTCAGTTTTCATTGCTGTACAGTTATCCATCATATGAAAATCCCACAATGTGTCTATTTCCTGTTTGTGGACATATGGGTTGTTTTCATTTTTATCTTTTTGCAAATCATTGTGCAGTGGACTTTCTCATTCATATTCCCTGATGCCCATCCATGAGAGTTTCTCTCGATTCTCAGTTGAGGGCAATTTTATACACAATGCCCCCCAACCAAGGAACATTTGATAATGTCTGGAAACATTTTTGGTCGTCATAACCGAGGATGTGCTGCTGGCACCTAGTGGGTAGAGGCCAGAGACACTGCTAAGTACCCTACGATGGACAGGACAGTCCACAACGCAGAATTGTCTCTTCCAAAATGTCAACAGTTGAGAAGCCCTGATCTCCAGTACATTCATAGACATGAAAGTCCTGGATCATAGTGTGCGCCCAAGTTCTGTTGCAGGGCAAAGCCAGTTCTGACCCCATGCTGGAACTGTTCCTTTGACTTGTTTTTCATTGCTTTTGTTCTAGTCATACACAATGGCTGCCTCAGAGAATCCTGCCCCTCTGCCTAACTGTTAAACTAAACTGCTTTTGTTCAAGACCCTATCCACATGTGGATGACTGAAAGGAAGAAGTTCAACATCTCCTTCCCGAGGCCTGCCATTCGAAGAGATATTGACAACATTTATGGGCTTTTCACTTTGTTTCCTCACCTCCTCCCACCTGATCTATAAAGGAATCTTGTATCCAGACCCTGATAAGATGGTTATTTTGAGACATTAGTCAGCCATCTGATAGGTCGGATGGCTTTCCAGATAAAATCGCATTCCTTGCCTCAACACCTTATCTCTGATTCGTTAGCCCATCGTGCAGGGAGCAGAGCAAGCTTGGGCTCAGGAACAGTTCAACTGTACCTGTTGTTGATTAGTCGTTAAGTCATGTCCGACTCTTTTGTGACCCCCATATACTGTAGCCTGCAAGGCTCCCCTGATCATGGAATTTCCCAGGCAAGAATACTGGAGTGGGTTGCCATTTCCTTCTCCAGGGGATCTTCCTGGCCCAGGGATCAAACTTGCATGTCCTGCATTGGCAGGTGGATTCTTTACTGCTGAGCCAGCAGGGAAGCCCCTCAACTTTACTAGGTAATCTCAAGTATCTTTCAAAATGATTGTACCGGTTTATATTCCCAATAGCAGGAAATGAGAATTCTACTTGCTCCACATTCTTGCCTACTTAGAGCATAATTACTGTCATTATCTTTTTTAAGTCGTAAGATTTTTGTTTTGTTTTTAATATTTATTTGACTGCGTTGGGTCTTGGTTGTGGCAGGTGGGATCTTTGTTCCAGTGCGCGTTGTGGCACGTGGGCTCAGTAGTTGCAGCTCTCTAGTTGTGAGACGTGGGCTTAGCTGCTCAGCAGCATGTGGGATCTTAATTCCCTGTGTGCATGTCTGATTAGTCATTCAGTTGTGTCTGACTCTTTGAGACCCATTGGACTGTAGTCCTCCAGGCTCCTAAATCCCCAAATATTGGGATTCTCCAGGCAATAATACTGGAGTGGGTTGCCATGCTCTCCTCCAGGAGATCTTCCTGACCCAGGGCTCGAAGCTGCATCTCCTGTGTCTCCTGCACTGAAGGAGGATTCTTTTTACCCACTCACTAGCTGTTGGGAAAGCCCCTTAGTTCCCTGACCAGTGACCAAACCTGCTTTTCCTGCATTGCCAGGCAGGTTCTTAACCATCAACAACCAGGGAAGTCCCAACAATATATACTATATGAGGCCATTGTTAAGGGCCGCCCTGGTGGCTTAGATGGTAAAGAATCTGCTTGCAGTGCAGGAGACCTGGGTTCAATCTCTGTGTCAGTCTGTCCTCTGGAGAAGGGAATGGCTAACCACTCCCGCATTCTTGGGGCTTCCTTGGTGGCTCCGATGGTAAAGAATCTGCCTGCGATGCAGGAGATCTGGCTTTGATCCCTGGGTCAGGGAGAACCACTGGAGAAGGGAATAGCAACCTCACTCCAGGATTCTTGCCTGGAGAATTTACAAAATTTAAAACTGGCCTGCATAAATAGATGATACGAGTATACAAAACAGCTGGGGGAATGAAGAAAAAGAATGAGAGACTTGTGGGAGGTGGTCATTTTTATTTAACTCAGGTATTTACAAGTTAAAGAACTCTTTTCCTGAATAATACCACATAACTGGCATAATCAGGAGGGTGGGAAGCGAGGAAGCCACTGGACTACTCTGTTTCTGCTGAGACCATCACAGATTTTGGCTGCGAGACCACACTGACTCCTTCTCCATCTATACAGTCAAAGTAGATGTCTCATGCCTTGCCTTTTGATACCCACAAAGCGAGGAACTGTACCCCGGGGCCTCTATTGTCACTGATGCAAAAGAAGTGAAATTTTATGAGCCCACACTCACTAACAGAAAACAGAAACCACAGGAGAATCACGGAATACACCTCATTCTCCTTCCAAGTCTCACGGGTGTTTCTTATCTACTTGGAAGAAGCTTATAGTCATGGAATCTAGGCCATCCAGGCAAGACGTCAGGAAAGGTAGACTTGGTTTCCAACTTCTATCAAGACTTACCTGGTGTAATTGGGATTGGGATGGAGTCAGGTGAGCTAATCTATGACATTTGCCCCAGGATGTAAAACTGAAGGTGGAGATGCCAGTTTGGAGGCCATGGTAGTAGTCCACCTGAGAGATGATGGTGTCTTGGATCAGGGTGACAAAAGCAAAGGTAGTTAGGAAGTGGTTGGATTTACATTTTACTCAGAAAACAGGACTCGCCTGTACATTATGGCAGGGTTGAGGGAAAGATAAAAAAAAGCCTGAGGATCAATACTTCCTTTCACTCCTGTCCTAGACATCCAGTTTTCTTTGCAAACCCTCAAGCCTGGTCTAGGAGCCCCTCTGATGTATATCACCATATCATGTGTTTGGGAATTCCTTGTTTCATCATCTGTATTTCTACTACACAGTCATATCCCCAGGGGTCGATGTATGTGACCCTCTGTACATGGGCATAGCATTCAGCCGCAAAAAGGAATGAGAGAGGCCAGACACAAAAGGTCACATATTGTAGGATTTTATTTCTCTCAGCTATCTAGAAAATGTAAGTTCATAGAGGTAAACAGAAGATTAGTAGTTATCAGAGCCTGGTTGCAGTGAGGGGGAAATGGAAAAGGACTGATTACTGGCATGGGGTTTCCTTTAGGAGTGATGATTTATTTAGGGACAACAGAGAGAATGGCTGAGAAGCATTGTGAACGTACTAAATGCCTGTGACATTCACCACAATAGTGCAATCATATTTTTAAACATAAAAAGCGCTTATTGGCTTAAGACTTCTGCAAATAGATTGGGAATTGACTTCAACAAATGCTGGGCTTCCTTTGGGGCTCAGCTGGTAAAGAATCCTCCTGCAATGTGGGAGACCTGGGTCTGATCCCTGGATTTGGAAGATCCACTGGAGAAGGGAATGGCTACCCACTCCAGTACTCTAGCCCGGAGAATTCCATGGACTGTGTAGTCCATGGGGTCGCAGACAGTCGGACATGACGTGACTGAGTGACTTTCACTTTCACTTTTCAGCAAATGCTGAAATGCATGCTTTAGGAAAACGCTTTGAACATAATACTGGGGAACAAAATAGAGGAATACTTGAAGATATCACTAAATTTTTAAAAGATGCCCCTATAGGGTTAAGGGAGCTACTGAAGAGAGCCAATAGATGTATTTGCCTCAAGAATTTTATGATTGTGGTGTTTCAGTGCTCCAGATGATAGCAGCCACGCTCCTAACATATCCCCTAGTGGGCATAGGCACTCGGACATATGGCTCATAAAGTTAAATTGAGTCTTTGTCACTTAGAAATGGGCTTGACAGCTTGGGACCCAATGGACTATCCCCATTGAAAATATTGAGTATGAGCTAGGTAAAAGAAAAGAAGGCCGGTATAAGGGGTGAAATCTATAATGCATAAGCTCTATATAGGGCAAGGTTGATTATCTTCACTGTGTCTCCTACTAAAGGCCATAACTCCCAAATACCATCACCTGGGAGATGGAGTGGGTAAACATTTAATATATGAATTTGGGAGGGGGTGTCACTGTTTAGTGTAGAGCAGGTGATTAGCCCAGTCATGAAAAGAAGTCTCTCTTCACTTCTCGGAGCCTTGAAGTGAATTGGGGAGCCCCGATGAATCCCTTTTCAGCTCCTATTTTTACTCCTTCCACTCTCCAGTCTCCATTCTCGAGGCATCCATGTCAACTTGTATGTTCTTTTCTAAGTAACTTTAGCAACATTAAAACCTGCAAAGTCTCTTTCTGTCTCTCACAGGAGGTTGAAACAGTTGTTCATATGTGATCTATGCACTTTATCTTTTTTTCTTTATATTTACATATATATAAAGAAAATAAATAAATAAATAAATATATGTGTGTATATATATACGTACTATTGATGTATAGTTGACTTACAAAGTTCCAGGTGCACAGCAAGGTGATTATATTATACATACACACATATATTATTTTTCAGTTTGTTTTCCATTATAGGTATTTCAGGAGATTGACAAAGGGACTACAGTTCCCAGTGCTATATAGTAAAACTTTGTTGGTTGTTGCACACCTTTTTTTTAAAATTAGAAATCTAGCATTCTATTCATACTAAGTCAAACAAGTGGAATCAAAATGTCATAAATTTTTTAGTTAGGCAAACATTAATAAGTTTTCTAAAATATATATTATACGTACTAGTGTGTAGCTATTATTCACTTAATACCATTGTTCCATGAGTGGTCAACACAAAAGTAGGAGAGTTCTATACCACCAAAGATACCATTTAATAGAAAAACCTGACACATATCAGAATTATCTTAGAATTTTTTGAAAAATGCCAAGGTATTGCTTTTATTCTCCAAAGCTACAGCTATGTTGCTAATGAGCAGCCATGCTTAAAATCGACTGGACCATATGATGACCTTTTAGTTTTACGTAGTGTGTTTCATTTTTTCTATTTCATATCCAGTGCTCCCGTTTAATTCAGTTTATGTTTTCCAATTTCTCCAGCTCTTACCTTTGATGTTCTTTCTCAAGGCTTTATGAACTTTTTAAAATAAGTGTATCTGTGATGACCTGAGCTGACACAAGGTGGCAACTGGGGACCACACCCAGCTTCCCATACCCCAGGGTGCCGCCTGTAGGGACATTGCCATTTCGTTTTTGCAATGGTGCAATGTAAAGGACAGAGAAGGCAATGGCACCCCACTCCACTACGCTTGCCTGGAAAATCCCATGGACGGATGAGCCTGGTACGCTGCAGTCCATGGGTCGCTAGGAGTCGGACACGACGGAGCGACTTCACTCACTTTTCACTTTCATGCATTGGAGGAGGAAATGGCAACCCACTCCAGTGCTCTTGCCTGGAGGATCCCAGGGATGGGGGAACCTGGTGGGCTGCCGTCTATGGGGTCGCACAGAGTCGGACCCGACTGAAGCGACTTAGCAGCAACAGCAGCAGCAGCAATGTAAAGGAAGGGACTCCTGAGGGCTCAAAGTATGACCTGGTGCTGGAAGGCTTCCATGCAATCTGAAAGCCTTGATCACTCATTGGACGGTGGTCATGCCAATCCTTGCCTCCTGGCAAATGAGCTTAGAGCTGGCGCTGGAGGAAGTGGTCGCGGTTGACCCTTCCAGCTCCACCTACCGTCGCCAGCCCATCAGGGTCTTTCCCGCCTTGTCCACCGCCAGCTCAGCTTCGGTCTTGGTGGGCCGGTCTGCGGGCCACCCCCTCACCATTCCTGTTGTGGGGCCCACACCAGCAAGTCGCAGACTCCTGTTCCCTGTGCAGCCGACGTCTCTGCTGTCCCCACCCCCACCCCGCGGTCCCACTGCCAACAGCGTCTCCTCAGCGCAACACTCAGCCCGGCGGCCGCCATCTTCCCCACAGACCGCACTGCAGGACGATCACTGTCTGGCACGTCTCTCCTGCCATGTCTGCCATAGAGGAGCACTATTGGATCCCAGGTGGCCCGGAGAGAGCTGGTGGCGGGGCGGGCCGTGACCCCAGTCTCCTTGGGGTCCAAGCATCTGCTTGGGAGGGGACGGAAGGAGTCGAGGAGGCCACGGCTCTTCTGGCTTCCTTGGAGGTCTCCAGAGCCCTTCCCGGGGAGCAGGGTTGGCCACAGGCCGCAGTGGAAGAGGAATGTGGTAGAGAGCCGTTAGAGGACGAGGAGATGGAGGAAGATGTAGAGATGCAGGAGGACGAGGAAGAGGGTGAGATTGACTTCGACTTGGAGGACGTGGAGGAGGAGGAGCACCTGTCTGGAGAGGGCGAGGAAGAGGAGGACGACAGTGAGCAGGAGGGTGCGGCAGGGGTTATAGGCCTTGGGTTCTGCGTGGAGACGTTTGGGCCCCTGTTCTGGAGTGACGTCGACTCCTTTCTACACAATTTCCATGGCAACAAACGTGTCCTGTTCCGGCCTCCCACTGACCGCCTGATGGCCAGGGGCCGCTCCCAGCCACCCTCGGAGCCTGGAGAAGGTCCGGTGCCTCCTCAGGAGCAGGAAGACGTGGGAGAGGGAGGCAGAGTCTTGCAGGGTGAGTAGCCGGTGGAGGGCGCTCCACCCTGGGAGCTGCGGGATCCTGCGGAGGGGGTTGCTTCCTAGAAGACAGAGGAACCAGCAGTGGAGGCCGAGTTCTGGGCGAGGAAGCCCTGACTGCTGCCTCTGAGACTGGGAGGTTGAGGCCTGTGATCCCGGAGGGGCTGAGGCGGGCAAGTGGTGGCTGAGCCCTTGTGGGGCCATTGAGCTCAAAGGCAGGTAGGTCTCTAGCTGTCACGCAGTGGGTCAGAACTCTCACAAACCTCCGGGCACAATTGACACAAGTGGAAGCCCAGTTCTGTAGACCTTCATGGTCTCGAGAAAAAGCATGCTGCCTTCTACCAACCTAGAGGCAAACAAGTGGCATCCCTCCCTTTTGGTCAACGGCTTTAACAAATGTGAATATTCTCGGTAGGAGGATCTGAGAAAATGATGACATAGCACAGGGGCACTTTTCAGCGACTGAGGAATCTGTGAGCGTCCCCATAGAATTTGTCTTTAAGTCAAAGGAGCATTTTTTCCCTTGAAGTTCCGACAAACCCATACAAAATGGTACCAGTATCAAATGATTCGGATCCCTTCTCCAAAGGGGCCAGAAATAATCAGAGAGATCTGTGTGCCGATCTACTGGAGAGAGGGGGAAAATGTTTGTGAAAATTGTCAAGCAGCAGACATGATGGGAGGCTAGAAATGTATCCAGGTATTATTTGTTGTTTCTTGTATTAAACCTATTTCTCTTCTCTCAGGCCTAGACTCTGCTGCTGATTTTCAGTTGGGATATTTTCCCTGCCAACTTTGGACCCCAATGTCTGCATCATTCTGCCCCAATGATGACGGTGAGGATCAGTATGAAAACACTGATGAAGAGGAAGAGGCTGGAAAGGAAAAACCTGAAGGACTCTGAATGGATGTGGTCTCAGCAAAAAGCAGCTCTGGATAATACAGGTATTATTGTATAGGCTTTCGTACGACATAACCATTCCTGACACATACCTGTTAAAAACAGCTTTATATTTTTTAATTTTTCTTCTGTAAAGTAAATAAGAAAATTGTTGAAATTTAATTTTGGAAAAACAGTTTATTGTTAATAATGAATTCTAGATAATGTAGGAGGCAGTGTGTTCTGAAATGTATTTCATTTATTGCCACAAGTCCTTTGTCCTGTAGCTTTAAGTCTACTACAGATGGGAAATTTACCAGACCTGGAAATGGAGACCAGTGCTTGTTTAGAGAATGGTCACCAGAAGCAGCAGCTACAGTGACTAGGCCATGCATTAGCTGGGTCATCATCACCTGGCCACAGAATTGTAGTCTCTTGTACTGGCAATGACTTTGAGAAAGCGATTCCTTACAAAGTAGTGAGATGTTAAGGGTTTCAAGAGAACTGCACTTCAGGATTGATTCACAAATATTAGTTCAATTTAGATTTTTTATTCAAAAGAAAAGGAAACTAGTCTCAGTAATATTATTGGCTGTCACTGAGTTGGTAATTAAATCTTTGTTTCGCTTTCCTCTATTCATTCATCTTTTAGTCTCTCTCACTCATTCTCTCACTCTTTCTTAGTTTTCATGCATGTGGATGTTTGATAAAGCCTCATCCTCATTTTACACATGTGGAAACTGAAGGTCTGGAAATATAAGGGATTGATGATTTGTGCAAGGGAACACCAGTTTTTTAGGGGGAATGGCTTATTTAAATAACAGTGTGGCCTTTCAAGGAAACAGCAAGCATTTATAGTGGTGGGCAAGAGGGAGATAAGTTTTGCGTGAGCAATGAGGTGCACCCTGATCACCAAGGGTCTGGGTCACAAGAAGAAAACATTGAGAAAACAGATGTAGATAGTGTTGACTCATATTTAGAAAGTCACTGCATGTTATTCAGGTACAATTGTTAACTGGCTCTTATTTCATCCTACAGTGGGAAGGCATAGAAAAAGCAGACAGCAAAAGAAAAGATGAATCTGTTCTTCATGGATATTCTTGTTTTCATTAGCCTGAAATACTAATTTTGTTTCAAAGTTTCAATGCCCCAAAGTGATACTAACTACTGACCTCTGACTTGACTCTTACCTTTTACAGATAATGTGATAGTATTGTTCACATTGGAAATAAAAGCTTGTTTGAAAGTAATAAGCTGTAGTTTTGTTTTGTTTTGTTTTTTTCCCATAAATACCACTGACTCAAATCTATCATTGTTCTATTTATTTTGGCCCACCTTACTGTCACTGAAAGGGATTACTTTCCGCTATTTGTCAAGCCTGTTTTAAATCCTTTTATTGCAGCCCCAAATAAATTAAAATATACGATTGTAAATAATTTGCGTGATGGTGCCCTAGCCTCTACTATATTTTATTGAAAGGAACTGTTGGATGACCTAGCTTGCCTGGAACAGCAGCATCAGCATCAGCTGGGAACTTGTTTGCAATGCACATTCTCAGACCCTGCTCCAGACCTACTGAGTTGGAAATTCTGAGGGTAGGCCGCTAGCCATCAGGGTTTTACAGTCCTCCAGGTGCTACTGAAGCACACTGAAGTTTCAGAACCACTGCTTTAGAGCAGTGGGGGAAAGGTGTACTACACCCACTGCAGGATCATCCTTAATTCACTGACTTGGTACTGTTGCAGGTAAACTAAACAGGGTGGTAAGATCTGGACTTAGGAAGACACTAGAATTCTCAGGGGCTTGAGACACAAAGAGGGGTGTGTGAGTGTCCTAAGGTTACCGTAACAAATTGCCACAAACCAGATGGCTTAAGACAACAGAAATACGTTATCTCAGTTCTGGAGGCCAGAAGTCTGAGGTCAAGGTATCAGCAAGGGCGGTCCCTTCCGGAGGCACTGAGGGAGAATCTGTTTCACGCCACTCTCCTAGTTTCTGGTGGTTGCTGTCAGTCGTTGGCATCTCCATCGTCACATAGCGTTTTCCCCTGTCTGTTTCTTTGTCCTTTCTCGTCTCATAAGGATATCAGTCACACTGAATTAAGGACCCACTCTAATCCAGTATGACCTCATCTTAACTATTATACCTGCAAATATCCTAGTTCCAAAGAATGTCACATTTACCGGTTCAAGGGGGAAAACTTCAACATAACTTTTTAGGGGGACAAAATACAGCTTATAGCAAGGGGCAAAGGTTCAGGGGTCGAAGTGACAAATAGATAAAACCTACTTCTGAAAGGGGAAAGGCATTATGATACCATACATATGTGAAGTTTAAAAAGATGCAACAGTTCTTATATCGATTATAGGTTCATATATTTGTAGTAAAAGGTATAACTAGGAGTGATGCATACATATGTAGCATGCAGAAAGGTGTGTATGAAAACAATAACCTCATTTATGACAGTGGTTAAATCTTATTCAATAGAGGGAGATTTCAAATGGGGAGAGGTATAATGGGTTTAAATTTTATTTGTAATCTTTTGTTTTTAAGATGAGCGATGGTTGCATGGGTGTAGTAATCTCTGTACCTTGGTCTAGGTCTGAAATATCTCCTCATCTAAAGAAAATTGAAAGGAGAAATGGGCCTAATATCTGGAACTTACTGAAGGAAAACTGTAAAGTGCTATTTGAGCAGAGTAGCGAGGATCAGAGGAGAGAACCAGGGGTTTGGGGTAGAAGGCCTTATTTCTGTATTTAGTTCAGGCCACTTGAATGCTCGCTAGTTAGCAGCAATACCTTTTCCTATTTTCTGTGCTAGTTCATCTCATATCCTTGAGTATATTAACATTATTTATTAATGTTTCTCCCCGACTCCCTCAAGTGTGAGCTTCGGAACTTATAGGCTTCTATGCGTCTCTTCTAAAGCATTGTGGTTTCTTCTTCATAGGTGCTTCATAAAGGTTTGTTAAAGTGAAGTTAGTATAAGGTATCCACAACCCTTTTCCATGACTGTGGTTTTGTCATTTAAAAATGTATTATCACAGAGTATTACTTATGGCTAGAACAAAGAAAAAAGGCACAAGACCTTTTTTCATTGTTGCTTAATGAAATAACAGTCCAAGTAGAAATTTATCCATGTAGTGTCACTTGGACTGCAAGGAGATCCAACCAGTCCATTCTGTAGGAGATCAGCCCTGGGATTTCTTTGGAAGGAATGATGCTAAAGCTGAAACTGCAGTACTTTGGCCACCTCATGCGAAGAGTCGACTCATTGGAAAAGACTCATGCTGGAAGGGATTGGGGGCAAGAGGAGAAGGGGAGGACAGAGGATGAGATGGCTGGATTGCATCACTGACCCAATGGACGTGAGTCTGAGTGAACTCCGGGAGTTGGTGGTGGACAGGGAGGGCTGGCGTGCTGCGATTCATGGGGTCGCAAAGAGTCGGACACGACTGAGCGACTGATCTGGTCTGATCTGATCTGAGGGTCACTTGAAAGGCTTCAGATTGGTTGTTTGGCTCATGCCATGCTAGGAGTGTGTGTGTGTGTGTGTGTGTCTGTGTATTTCTGTGTTAATATAGTTAATGTAATGTAATTCAATCGTGTCCAACTCTTTGCAACCTTGTGGAATGTAGGCCTCCAGGCTCCTCTGTCCATAGGAGTGTCTCACTGGCCCAGTGAGAATACTGGAATGAGTTGGCATTTCCTCTTGAAGGGGGTCTTCCCGAGCCAGGGATTGAACCTGCATCTCATGGGTCTCCTGCATTGCAGGCAATTGCTTAACACTGAGCCACCCATGTATAGCCATAGTTAATACGAAAGGCCCTTATGTGGGCTTAAGAATTTTTGGAGGTTCACTATAAACAAAAAACACCTCCTTTTGAGATAAGCCTTTTTTGGTGCATACTCTTGAGTCCATGTCCCTGCCTCTCATTATGGTCCAGGTACCTAGGGCCCTGAATTTACTCCCCAAGTGGCCCCATGTCCCCAGCCCCAAGAGGCATGTGTGTGCCTCTTCACTGAGTCTGTGCTTCTGAGGGTTGAGTGGCACAGTCAGTGCTATACTCTCAGGACTGAGAGAAATCTAAGAGGTGGTGGCTTTGTATACAGGCCACAGGACAAGTGGGCCACATTATCCACATAGATGTACGTGACGCCTCTCATGGTGAGGGAGGAACCTCAGCCTTGCTTCACTGAAGGTTGCTGAAGCTCTAACATGTCAGGCTTCTCTGGGTCTCTGAGAGATGGTCCCTAAATCAGGTCAGGGACAAACCCTTTCCTGTTACTCTGGGTGTTTGTGGGTTTCCCTATTTTCACATGTATTGAATATATTCTCACTGAGTCCTTCAGCCTTGAAAATTTGGGGCTTCTTTAGGATAAGACCTGTCTTGTACCTATCTGCCTCAGCCAGGAAAGGTTAGGGTGTTTTGATCTTTTCCTTGGTTATGGCTCCATCTTCTGAAAGGATGTGATCCAAAACTCTCCTTTATTCCACTACCTGGGAGATTACCACTGGGAGAAAAAGAAAGGGGTATGGTGGGTGCCAGAGATGGAAATGGTTTTCTGTTACCACTTAGGGATAGTTTAATGATACTACAGTTAGTGATGAAGAATCACTGTACTCTAAGCTCCCTATTTTCAGATGCTTGTAACTGCAAGGAATACAAAGGAGTACACATTCAAAACTCTTAACATGGCAGGGCTCTTGGAAAATGATGTTTTGTGAAATGTGGTATTATTAAGTCCTCTGTGATATGAATCACATAGTATTATAGCATAGGTTTTGAGGCATGAAATTTACATTTCTTAGAAGTCTAAGCAATGGTTTATGTGCGCTTAGATGAGGAATTGATCTCATCACCAAATCCATGAAGAAAATCAGTTTAAAACTATTCCAAGAGGCACCTAAAACTTAGCTCTTTTTCTCTCCCTCTCATTCAATTTGTTATGTACTCCAGTGCCTTTATTTCCATTTCCCACCATATTTTAGTCCCCATCAGTTCCTTATCAATTATGAACTATTTCGTATATACAGAAGATAATACAGCATATATGTAAGGTATATCATAATAATATAAAAACCTGTTTACCCATCACACAGCTTGAAAATTAGGACATAGCCAATGCTTTTGAATCCTACCTGTGCCCTCCATGATTCACTTTCTCATTCCTTCCCAGAGGTAACAACTATCTTGAAGTTTATTAATAATTCACTTATTTATACATTCACTGCATGGACATGTTCCTTCAAATTACATTATTTCTTGTCCATTTTGGAGTGTATGCAAATATAATTATCCTAGATGTATTACTTGTGTTTCTCCCCTCCCCCATCACCCTGTGTTGGCGAGATTTATGTATATTGATGTGTACAACTTATAAGTCAGTTTTCATTGCTGTACAGTTATCCATCATATGAAAATCCCACAATGTGTCTATTTCCTGTTTGTGGACATATGGGTTGTTTTCATTTTTATCTTTTTGCAAATCATTGTGCAGTGGACTTTCTCATTCATATTCCCTGATGCCCATCCATGAGAGTTTCTCTCGATTCTCAGTTGAGGGCAATTTTATACACAATGCCCCCCAACCAAGGAACATTTGATAATGTCTGGAAACATTTTTGGTCGTCATAACCGAGGATGTGCTGCTGGCACCTAGTGGGTAGAGGCCAGAGACACTGCTAAGTACCCTACAATGGACAGGACAGTCCACAATGCAGAATTGTCTCTTCCAAAATGTCAACAGTTGAGAAGCCCTGATCTCCAGTACATTCATAGACATGAAAGTCCTGGATCATAGTGTGCGCCCAAGTTCTGTTGCAGGGCAAAGCCAGTTCTGACCCCATGCTGGAACTGTTCCTTTGACTTGTTTTTCATTGCTTTTGTTCTAGTCATACACAATGGCTGCCTCAGAGAATCCTGCCCCTCTGCCTAACTGTTAAACTAAACTGCTTTTGTTCAAGACCCTATCCACATGTGGATGACTGAAAGGAAGAAGTTCAACATCTCCTTCCCGAGGCCTGCCATTCGAAGAGATATTGACAACATTTATGGGCTTTTCACTTTGTTTCCTCACCTCCTCCCACCTGATCTATAAAGGAATCTTGTATCCAGACCCTGATAAGATGGTTATTTTGAGACATTAGTCAGCCATCTGATAGGTCGGATGGCTTTCCAGATAAAATCGCATTCCTTGCCTCAACACCTTATCTCTGATTCGTTAGCCCATCGTGCAGGGAGCAGAGCAAGCTTGGGCTCAGGAACAGTTCAACTGTACCTGTTGTTGATTAGTCGTTAAGTCATGTCCGACTCTTTTGTGACCCCCATATACTGTAGCCTGCAAGGCTCCCCTGATCATGGAATTTCCCAGGCAAGAATACTGGAGTGGGTTGCCATTTCCTTCTCCAGGGGATCTTCCTGGCCCAGGGATCAAACTTGCATGTCCTGCATTGGCAGGTGGATTCTTTACTGCTGAGCCAGCAGGGAAGCCCCTCAACTTTACTAGGTAATCTCAAGTATCTTTCAAAATGATTGTACCGGTTTATATTCCCAATAGCAGGAAATGAGAATTCTACTTGCTCCACATTCTTGCCTACTTAGAGCATAATTACTGTCATTATCTTTTTTAAGTCGTAAGATTTTTGTTTTGTTTTTAATATTTATTTGACTGCGTTGGGTCTTGGTTGTGGCAGGTGGGATCTTTGTTCCAGTGCGCGTTGTGGCACGTGGGCTCAGTAGTTGCAGCTCTCTAGTTGTGAGACGTGGGCTTAGCTGCTCAGCAGCATGTGGGATCTCTAATTCCCTGTGTGCATGTCTGATTAGTCATTCAGTTGTGTCTGACTCTTTGAGACCCATTGGACTGTAGTCCTCCAGGCTCCTAAATCCCCAAATATTGGGATTCTCCAGGCAATAATACTGGAGTGGGTTGCCATGCTCTCCTCCAGGAGATCTTCCTGACCCAGGGCTCGAAGCTGCATCTCCTGTGTCTCCTGCACTGAAGGAGGATTCTTTTTACCCACTCACTAGCTGTTGGGAAAGCCCCTTAGTTCCCTGACCAGTGACCAAACCTGCTTTTCCTGCATTGCCAGGCAGGTTCTTAACCATCAACAACCAGGGAAGTCCCAACAATATATACTATATGAGGCCATTGTTAAGGGCCGCCCTGGTGGCTTAGATGGTAAAGAATCTGCTTGCAGTGCAGGAGACCTGGGTTCAATCTCTGTGTCAGTCTGTCCTCTGGAGAAGGGAATGGCTAACCACTCCCGCATTCTTGGGGCTTCCTTGGTGGCTCCGATGGTAAAGAATCTGCCTGCGATGCAGGAGATCTGGCTTTGATCCCTGGGTCAGGGAGAACCACTGGAGAAGGGAATAGCAACCTCACTCCAGGATTCTTGCCTGGAGAATTTACAAAATTTAAAACTGGCCTGCATAAATAGATGATACGAGTATACAAAACAGCTGGGGGAATGAAGAAAAAGAATGAGAGACTTGTGGGAGGTGGTCATTTTTATTTAACTCAGGTATTTACAAGTTAAAGAACTCTTTTCCTGAATAATACCACATAACTGGCATAATCAGGAGGGTGGGAAGCGAGGAAGCCACTGGACTACTCTGTTTCTGCTGAGACCATCACAGATTTTGGCTGCGAGACCACACTGACTCCTTCTCCATCTATACAGTCAAAGTAGATGTCTCATGCCTTGCCTTTTGATACCCACAAAGCGAGGACCTGTACCCCGGGACCTCTATTGTCACTGATGCAAAAGAAGTGAAATTTTATGAGCCCACACTCACTAACAGAAAACAGAAACCACAGGAGATTCACGGAATACACCTCATTCTCCTTCCAAGTCTCACGGGTGTTTCTTATCTACTTGGAAGAAGCTTATAGTCATGGAATCTAGGCCATCCAGGCAAGACGTCAGGAAAGGTAGACTTGGTTTCCAACTTCTATCAAGACTTACCTGGTGTAATTGGGATTGGGATGGAGTCAGGTGAGCTAATCTATGACATTTGCCCCAGGATGTAAAACTGAAGGTGGAGATGCCAGTTTGGAGGCCATGGTAGTAGTCCACCTGAGAGATGATGGTGTCTTGGATCAGGGTGACAAAAGCAAAGGTAGTTAGGAAGTGGTTGGATTTACATTTTACTCAGAAAACAGGACTCGCCTGTACATTATGGCAGGGTTGAGGGAAAGATAAAAAAAGCCTGAGGATCAATACTTCCTTTCACTCCTGTCCTAGACATCCAGTTTTCTTTGCAAACCCTCAAGCCTGGTCTAGGAGCCCCTCTGATGTATATCACCATATCATGTGTTTGGGAATTCCTTGTTTCATCATCTGTATTTCTACTACACAGTCATATCCCCAGGGGTCGATGTATGTGACCCTCTGTACATGGGCATAGCATTCAGCCGCAAAAAGGAATGAGAGAGGCCAGACACAAAAGGTCACATATTGTAGGATTTTATTTCTCTCAGCTATCTAGAAAATGTAAGTTCATAGAGGTAAACAGAAGATTAGTAGTTATCAGAGCCTGGTTGCAGTGAGGGGGAAATGGAAAAGGACTGATTACTGGCATGGGGTTTCCTTTAGGAGTGATGATTTATTTAGGGACAACAGAGAGAAAGGCTGAGAAGCATTGTGAACGTACTAAATGCCTGTGACATTCACCACAATAGTGCAATCATATTTTTAAACATAAAAAGCGCTTATTGGCTTAAGACTTCTGCAAATAGACTGGGAATTGACTGCAACAAATGCTGGGCTTCCTTTGGGGCTCAGCTGGTAAAGAATCCTCCTGCAATGTGGGAGACCTGGGTCTGATCCCTGGATTTGGAAGATCCACTGGAGAAGGGAATGGCTACCCACTCCAGTACTCTAGCCCGGAGAATTCCATGGACTGTGTAGTCCATGGGGTCGCAGACAGTCGGACATGACGTGACTGAGTGACTTTCACTTTCACTTTTCAGCAAATGCTGAAATGCATGCTTTAGGAAAACGCTTTGAACATAATACCGGGGAACAAAATAGAGGAATACTTGAAGATATCACTAAATTTTTAAAAGATGCCCCTATAGGGTTAAGGGAGCTACTGAAGAGAGCCAATAGATGTATTTGCCTCAAGAATTTTATGATTGTGGTGTTTCAGTGCTCCAGATGATAGCAGCCACGCTCCTAAAATATCCCCTAGTGGGCATAGGCACTCGGACATATGGCTCATAAAGTTAAATTGAGTCTTTGTCACTTAGAAATGGGCTTGACAGCTTGGGACCCAATGGACTATCCCCATTGAAAATACTGAGTATGAGCTAGGTAAAAGAAAAGAAGGCCGGTAAAAGGGGTGAAATCTATAATGCATAAGCTCTATATAGGGCAAGGTTGATTATCTTCACTGTGTCTCCTACTAAAGGCCATAACTCCCAAATACCATCACCTGGGAGATGGAGTGGGTAAACATTTAATATATGAATTTGGGAGGGGGTGTCACTGTTTAGTGTAGAGCAGGTGATTAGCCCAGTCATGAAAAGAAGTCTCTCTTCACTTCTCGGAGCCTTGAAGTGAATTGGGGAGCCCCGATGAATCCCTTTTCAGCTCCTATTTTTACTCCTTCCACTCTCCAGTCTCCATTCTCGAGGCATCCATGTCAACTTGTATGTTCTTTTCTAAGTAACTTTAGCAACATTAAAACCTGCAAAGTCTCTTTCTGTCTCTCACAGGAGGTTGAAACAGTTGTTCATATGTGATCTATGCACTTTATCTTTTTTTCTTTATATTTACATATATATAAAGAAAATAAATAAATAAATAAATATATGTGTGTATATATATACGTACTATTGATGTATAGTTGACTTACAAAGTTCCAGGTGCACAGCAAGGTGATTAAATTATACATATACACATATATTATTTTTCAGTTTGTTTTCCATTATAGGTATTTCAGGAGATTGACAAAGGGACTACAGTTCCCAGTGCTATATAGTAAAACTTTGTTGGTTGTTGCACACCTTTTTTTTAAAATTAGAAATCTAGCATTCTATTCATACTAAGTCAAACAAGTGGAATCAAAATGTCATAAATTTTTTAGTTAGGCAAACATTAATAAGTTTTCTAAAATATATATTATACGTACTAGTGAGTAGCTATTATTCACTTAATACCATTGTTCCATGAGTGGTCAACACAAAAGTAGGAGAGTTCTATACCACCAAAGATACCATTTAATAGAAAAACCTGACACATATCAGAATTACTTAGAATTTTTTGAAAAATGCCAAGGTATTGCTTTTATTCTCCAAAGCTACAGCTATGTTGCTAATGAGCAGCCATGCTTAAAATCAACTGGACCATATGATGACCTTTTAGTTTTACGTAGTGTGTTTCATTTTTTCTATTTCATATCCAGTGCTCCCGTTTAATTCAGTTTATGTTTTCCAATTTCTCCATCTCTTACCTTTGATGTTCTTTCTCAAGGCTTTATGAACTTTTTAAAATAAGTGTATCTGTGATGACCTGAGCTGACACAAGGTGGCAACTGGGGACCACACCCAGCTTCCCATACCCCAGGGTGCCGCCTGTAGGGACATTGCCATTTCGTTTTTGCAATGGTGCAATGTAAAGGACAGAGAAGGCAATGGCACCCCACTCCACTACTCTTGCCTGGAAAATCCCATGGACGGATGAGCCTGGTACGCTGCAGTCCATGGGTCGCTAGGAGTCGGACACGACGGAGCGACTTCACTCACTTTTCACTTTCATGCATTGGAGGAGGAAATGGCAACCCACTCCAGTGCTCTTGCCTGGAGGATCCCAGGGATGGGGGAGCCTGGTGGGCTGCCGTCTATGGGGTCGCACAGAGTCGGACCCGACTGAAGCGACTTAGCAGCAACAGCAGCAGCAATGTAAAGGAAGGGACTCCTGAGGGCTCAAAGTATGACCTGGTGCTGGAAGGCTTCCATGCAATCTGAAAGCCTTGATCACTCATTGGACGGTGGTCATGCCAATCCTTGCCTCCTGGCAAATGAGCTTAGAGCTGGCGCTGGAGGAAGTGGTCGTGGTTGACCCTTCCAGCTCCACCTACCGTCGCCAGCCCATCAGGGTCTTTCCCGCCTTGTCCACTGCCAGCTCAGCTTCGGTCTTGGTGGGCCGGTCTGCGGGCCACCCCCTCACCATTCCTGTTGTGGGGCCCACACCAGCAAGTCGCAGACTCCTGTTCCCTGTGCAGCCGACGTCTCTGCTGTCCCCACCCCCACCCCGCGGTCCCACTGCCAACAGCGTCTCCTCAGCGCAACACTCAGCCCTGCGGCCGCCATCTTCCCCACAGACCTCACTGCAGGACGATCACTGTCTGGCACGTCTCTCCTGCCATGTCTGCCATAGAGGAGCACTATTGGATCCCAGGTGGCCCGGAGAGAGCTGGTGGCGGGGCGGGCCGTGACCCCAGTCTCCTTGGGGTCCAAGCATCTGCTTGGGAGGGGACGGAAGGAGTCGAGGAGGCCACGGCTCTTCTGGCTTCCTTGGAGGTCTCCAGAGCCCTTCCCGGGGAGCAGGGTTGGCCACAGGCCACTGTGGAAGAGGAATGTGGTAGAGGGCCGTTAGAGGAGGAGGAGATGGCGGAAGACGTAGAGATGCAGGAGGACGAGGAAGAGGGTGAGATTGACTTCGATTTGGAGGACGTGGAGGAGGAGGAGCACCTGTCTGGAGAGGGCGAGGAAGAGGAGGACGACAGTGAGCAGGAGTGTGCGGCAGGGGTTATAAGCCTTGGGTTCTGTGTAGAGACGTTTGGGCCCCTGTTCTCGACACATGTCGACTCCTTGCTACACAATTTCCATGGCAACAAACATGTCCTGTTCCGGCCTCCCACTGACCGCCTGATGGCCAGGGGCCGCTCCCAGCCACCCTCGGAGCCTGGAGAAGGTCCGGTGCCTCCTCAGGAGCAGGAAGACGTGGGAGAGGGAGGCAGAGTCTTGCAGGGTGAGTAGCCGGTGGAGGGCGCTCCACCCTGGGAGCTGCGGGATCCTGCGGAGGGGGTTGCTTCCTAGAAGACAGAGGAACCAGCAGTGGAGGCCGAGTTCTGGGCGAGGAAGCCCTGACTGCTGCCTCTGAGACTGGGAGGTTGAGGCCTGTGATCCCGGAGGGGCTGAGGCGGGCAAGTGGTGGCTGAGCCTTCAGGCCCTTGTGGGGCCATTGAGCTCAAAGGCAGGTAGGTCTCTAGCAGTCACGCAGTGGGTCAGAACTCTCACAAACCTCCGGGCACAATTGACACAAGTGGAAGCCCAGTTCTGTAGACCTTCATGGTCTCGAGAAAAAGCATGCTGCCTTCTACCAACCTAGAGGCAAACAAGTGGCATCCCTCCCTTTTGGTCAACGGCTTTAAAAAATGTGAATATTCCCGGTAGGAGGATCTGAGAAAATGATGACATAGCACAGGGGCACTTTTCAGCGGTTGAGGAATCTGTGAGCATCCCCATAGAATTTGTCTTTAAGTCAAAGGAACATTTTTTTTCCATTGAAGTTCCTACAAACCCATACAGAATGGTATGAGTATCAAATGATTCGGATCCCTTCTCCAAAGGGGCCAGAAATAATCAGAGAGATCTGTGTGTTTATCTACTGGAAAGAGGGGGAAAATGTTTGTGAAAACTGTCAAGCAGCAGACATGATGGGGGGCTAGAAATGTATCCAGGTATTATTTGTTGTTTCTTTTATTAAACCTATTTCTCTTCTCTCTGGCCTAGACTCTGCTGCTGATTTTCAGTTGGGATATTTTCCCTGCCAACTTTGGACCCCAATGTCTGCATCATTCTGCCCCAATGATGAGGGTGAGGATCAGTATGAAAACACTGATGAAGACGAAGAGGTTGGAAATGAAAAACCTGAAGGACTCTAAATGGATGTGGTCTAAGCAAAGAGCAGCTCTGGATAATACAGGTATTGCTGTATAGGCTTTCATATGACATAACCATTCCTGACACATACCTGTTACTAACAGCTTTATATTTTTAATTTTTCTTCTGTAAATAAGAAAATTGTTGATATTTAATTTTGGAAAAACAGTTTAGTGTTAATAATATTTTCTAGATAATGTAGGAGGCAGTATGTTCTGAAATATATTTCATTTATATCCACAAGTCCTTTGTCCTGTAGCTTTAAGTCTACTACAGATGGGAAATTTACCAGACCTGGAAATGGAGACCAGTGCTTGTTTAGAGAATGGTCACCAGAAGCAGCAGCTACAGTGACTAGGCCATGCATTAGCTGGGTCATCATCACCTGGCCACAGAATTGTAGTCTCTTGTACTGGCAATGACTTTGAGAAAGCGATTCCTTACAAAGTAGTGAGATGTTAAGGGTTTCAAGAGAACTGCACTTCAGGATTAATTCACAAATATTAGTTCAAGTTAGATTTTTTTATTCAAAAGAAAAGGAAACTAGTCTCAGTAATATTATTGGTTGTCACTGAGTTGGTAATTAAATCTTTGTTTCGCTTTCCTCTATTCATTCATCTTTTAGTCTCTCTCACTCACTCTCTCAGTCTTTCTTAGTTTTCATGCATGTGGATGTTTGATAAAGCCTCATCCTCATTTTACACATGTGGAAACTGAAGGTCTGGAAATAGGAGGGATTGATGATTTGTGCAAGGGAACACTAGTTTTCAAGGTGGAATGACTTATTTAAATCACAGTGTGGCCTGTCAAGGAAACAGCAAGCATTTATAGTGGTGGGCAAGAGGGAGATAAGTTTTGCGTGAGCAATGATGTGCACCCTGATCACCAAGGGTCTGGGTTACAAGAAGAAAGCATTTTGTTTTCTCCTCATTGAGAAAATAGATGTACACAGTGTTGACTCATATTTAGAAAGTCACTGGTGCATGTTATTGGGGTACAATTGTTAACTGGCTCTTATTTCATCCTACAGTGGGAAGGCAGAGGAAGAAGCAGACAGCAAAGAAAAGATGAATCTGTTCTTCATGGATATTCTTGTTTTCATTAGCCTGAAATACTAATTTTGTTTCAAAGTTTCAACGCCCCAAAATGATATTAACTATTGACATCTGACTTTACTCTTGCCTTTTACAGAAAATTGATAGTATTGTTCACATTGGAAATAAAGCTTGTTTGAAATTAATTCTCCCTTAGCCCAGTCAAGTTGACACGAAAATTAACCATCATAATTCCTGTGGAGAATACTCACCCTGTACATTGCCCATGAGATGACATACTTACAGGATGATGACCTTCCCCGTATAACAAAGACAATTTGAACAAGTCCTAGGTGTCAGGGTGCTCTAACAAACACATTTGTTAACAAATGTATTTTCTTAATTAAGAATGAAATGGATAACATGTTTATAAAGTAGTCTTTCAAGGTAAGTTAGAGAAAAAGGTATTCTAAAGGCCAGTGACTAGAGGCCCATCCCTTTGTCTCAATTTATTCTGCTCCTGCCCAAGGTCAAGATTGATTATCTCTAACTTGGATCATTAACAGCCTCATTCTCTCTGATTTTCTGCACTTTCACTATGATGTGTCTAGGAGTGAATTTTTGTTTTTTATCTTGCCTAAAACTCACTGAGGTTTTAGAATCTGTGCTTTTCACTTGCTCTGAAAAATCCTTGGCCATCATTTTCTTCCCCATTTCTCTCTCCTGTCTTTCTGGGATTTGAATTAAACATATACTGTGTATCTCTTATCCTACTTTTTTTCATATTAATTTATTTCTCCAGGCAGAATTCTGGATGATTTCTTCTACTCTATCTTCCAATTCAGTAATTGTCTTAGGTTTATTTTTCTTGATTACATTTATCACGATCTAATGGTTATGCCAAGTTTTATTTATTTATTTATTTTTTGCTGAGCTTCATGGCTTGTGGGATCTTCCTTTCTCGACCAGGGATTAAAACCAAGCCACTGCAAAGCACAGTGAACGCATGAGTCCTAATGGCTGGAGACCAAGAGAATTCAGTCTCTGCTGCTTTTTATGATTTTCTGTTCCCTGAAGATATTTTAAAACATACTTTTTAATTTTTTGAAATATGGGCCATAGTGATTATACTCTACTCTTCATTCTGGCTGTCACTTACAACATATGTTTTTTTCCTTCTGTGCCTACATAAGGTACAGGGCTTGAAGTTCCTTGGATCACTACAGTGATGTATATCCAGGCTGCAATTTATTCCAGTGCTTGTTACTTGTGGTTCACTATTACCTGAAAGGGGTAGTCACTTATTTTCAGCTTAAAGTGGTGGCAGAGCTCATCAGACCTACTCATTGGAGCTGTGGGATTTGACTTTCATTTTCTTTTCCCATGAGGCCACCAAAACCACAGATCAGTTCCATAATTCTTTCTTCTAGATTCAGCTAATGCCCTCAGGAAAAACTGGCTCTGAGTGCTGGGCTTTCCTATTTGGGTTCTTGTCTTCTTGAAGATTTTAGTCTCATAGTTTCTTAGTGCTTAACAAAGATACTTTCTTTGTACATTTCATCCAGTAATTTTTAGTTGTCCTCATTGGGGTGGTTAGTCCAAATTACTAAGCCTGCCATTACTGTAAGCAGAGGTGTTCACCACCCTCCTAACTTCTCTCCTTGTCACCAATCTCTCTTTCTTCCAGTTTCTCCTCTAGAAAGTAACTGAAAGTTTCTTCCTGATGGTGTTATTTTCCTGCACAAATCCTCCAAAAGCTTGCTGCTAAATGTAAATTAGAAATCAAATTCCTCAGTTTGGACAAGCAGATCGAAAATGCTCTTTCTGAGAAAGTACTGTATAGCGCAGGGAACTCTGCTCAATACACTGTGGTGACCGAAATGGAAAGGAATTCTAAAATAGAGGGGTAACTGATTCACTTTGTTATACAGCAGAAGCGGCTATAACATTGTAAAGCAACTCTACTCCAATAAAAATTAACTTAAAAATAAAAGAAGAGATGTGGATGGAAAGTGGAGTATGTGGAGTAGATTATGGAGAGAAAACATGAAGAAACGTTCTCTGCCAGTTACTGAGAAGTCTGAAATTTTTAAAGTAAGAAAATGATGTGATTTTATTTGGATTTAGACATGGCACTTTACTGGCAGTATGGAAATTGTGTAAGTGTCATAAATAGAATGTCTGCATCCCCCCAAAATCTGTATGTTGACATCTTAATTCCCAAGGCAATGGTATTAGACGGTGGAGTGTATGGGAGGGGCCTAGGTCATAAGGGTGGAGTCCTCACGAATGTGATTAGCGCCTTATTTAAGAGGGTCCAGAGAGATACTCTGCCCCTTCTGCCAAGTGAGGACATAGTGAAAAGTTGGCATTTAAGATCCAGGAAGTGGACTTCAGGAGACACCAAATCTACTGGTGCCTTGATCTTGGATAAACCGGCTTCTAGGACTGTGAAAAATAAATGTTTGCTGTTTATAAAATAAAGCATTCTTTCTTAGCTTCATTTATTCACTGAGTAGGTATTTTCTGTGCACTGAATGTGTGGCCCTCACTAGGCCAGATGCTTCCTCTTCTTTTGCTTCTTACTTCATTTACCTCTTGTCTTACCTCCCAATGCACCTTATACTTTAGCAAAACTGAAATACTCATTGTCATGTGACAGAGCTGGGTCAGATAACAGATAGGCTAACTCCTAGGTCAGTGATATTTCCTCTACCTCAAAATACGATATTCATGTCTAAGTCATAATACATATTCATGTTTAAGTCCATTCAATCTAGATATCTGTGTACATTCTAATAAATGACCAAGACAAAAACTCAAAAAGCACAAAGTGCCTTTCTCATATTCCTTACTGTCTTTTGGAATCTTGCTCATATATATCTGGGATGTAAGCTCTGGAAAGAAATTCATTTTTGCCATCAAGCTTTTGGTAATTTCCATAGTCACAAGGGGGTCTTCCTTGGTGGCCCGGTGGTAAAGAACCCACCTGCCAATGGAGGAGACACGGGTTCGATCCCTGGGCTGGAAAGATCCCCTGAAGAAGGAAATGGCAGCCCACTCCAGTATTTTGCCTGGGAAATCTTAGGGACAGAGAAGACTACAGTGGGGTCCCGAGAGTCAGACACAACTTAGTAAGTAAACTAAAACAGTAAAACTGTGAGGCTTTTCTGTCTACATGTTGGGGCCAGGATGCTGGAGCATTAGAGTGGCCTGCTCTCCAGGGGCTAACTGCCTTGAAGATCTGATACACTGACTTTTGCCTCCTTCCCCTTCTATGATGCCAGCCAAGAAGCCTCACGTCAACTTTGCACCCCTTGGCTATGGGAGGGGGGCACTCCAGGTGCCCAATTTCTGTCCTGATGACCCTCCAGAGCCCTATCATAAAACTCATTGACTGAACCTCTTCTACCCTTTCCAGAAGAGAGGCACTTGGGTTGCCTGGAAGCCCAAGGATCTCAGAACGATCCCCAGTCAACTATCTTCTGATCCCTCGAAGTTGTCTAGAGCTTTCAGAATTCAACATGGACAGTCCATTTACTCCTTTCACAATGAAAAGCAAACTCTTGGGCATGTGCTGTTTGAAGAGAAAAGCAGATTTTGCATTTTTGCAGAGGGAAGGTGCAGGGTGGGGTGCCCCACTGCTGCGAACACGCAGCCCAGTTCTCCAGCCTTCCAGGGTGCTAGAGCTGACCCAGGAATGACCGCAGTGACCAGAATGAGCAGAGGGCTAGGTGGTGCCCAAGCCGTAATAGCAGGCAGAATCGCATGTCTTTTTGAATGGCTCCTGGCATCTGTGGAATTTGCTAACCTGGCGATGCCATCGGGGTGGGCAGAGCCAGGTGCGTGCCAGGCTTCCTGAAGGCTCCCTGGCAGGCAAAAGTGCTTCAAAGGCTATGCACTCCAAAGCAAAGGGATTCGTCCTTGGCGTGCTTCGTGGAGTGGAGCTCCTGGGCTGCTGATCTTGCCGCTCTCAGGCTCAGGGTCACTGATCATCCCCACCTTCCCTAAGGTAAGATGGGCTCACCCTAAAGGCTGGCTCTTAGAGGAAAAACAAGCTCTACTCCCCCGCACCCACCCACCCCCTCCACTCCCTCCACCTCGTAGATTACGGGTTCACCCTGTCGTCTGTCTTCCTCCAGGTCCACAGCTGTCTGCAGTGTTCTCCAACTAGGAACTATGGCGTCCAGAGGTGCTGCGAGTCGTCGTATTCCTACTGCTCCACAGGATCCTGCTCTTGAAGGGCAACAACTGCAATACCACCTGGAAACTCCAGTTTGACGTCCAGCCCAGCCTCCTCTGATGTTCCTGACGTCATTCTCGACTTTTTTAATTGGTAAGCGGAAGTCGCCAAGCTGCCAGGAACTGGGAGTGCGGTGGATGAATGGACAAACTTTTAGAAGGAGACGGCTGGGGGAGATGGCCTGGGCTTTTAAACCCTTGCCCATGCACCCTGCCTACTGGCCAGTTCCTAGAGGAATTGGTGATGAAGGTGGGGACGTGCAGTTTAGATGGAGCCCCCTTGCTCTAGTGCCTGTGTTACTGTGGTAGCTAACAGCGCCCCGGCCATGGGGGTTGGGGAACTGCCATCCCAGGGTCGGCCCATCCATGTCCAGGGACTGAGTTCTCCTCAGTCATGTGTACTGGCCTCTGTGTTTATGTGTGTGTGCGTTTGTGCGTGTAAGCAGGGAGCGGCCAGTTGTGAGATGATGGCTAAAAATAATATTTTGCACTGAGTTGACATGTGGTATATTTGAGAGAGCCTTGAATGGCCTACTCTCAAGTTTCTGTCCCCGCTCTGCTCCACCAGATAGGGTCCTGTAGCAACAAACCTCCATGTTGAATGCACCAGATGCATTCCCGCTTAATATCGCTGTATAGTGTTTCCTTGTCAGGTTTCTTGTTGACTCAAAGAAGCCAATCACATCCTTGCTCAGGAACCAGGGGCTACCTCACCCTCCAAATACTGCAAATCCCTCTTCCCACAGACCCTTTTGCTTCACTCTGTTCCAGAAGGCAACTCCCATATGTCCTACATGGGCCTGCGGTGTCCACCTTTCCTGGGCTTCCCGAGAAGTGAGTCACTGTGTCTCTAAACTATCCCTGTAACCACCCAGAAGGTCTGGACCACTCATGATTAGACGAGATAAAAATCCAAAGCTGTAAATTTGCACTGCTAGGAGTGTGAAATATTCTGAGGGGATTTGTACAGAGAGAAAAGACAAAAAAAAAAAAAAAAAAATCCATGCAACTGAAGTGGCAGCACATAGCAGAAGATGGTTTCAGTCTGTACCCCTCTGGCTTGGGAGCCCAGCAATCTTCTGCTGTGCCACTCTGTTACCTTTGTCCCTGATGTAGTAAAAGTCCTGATCATCCTAGATACAGGGAAAAATGACCATAGCACTTTTGTGACACAGTGCTGAAATGAATTCAAACCCAACTCAAGCCAGAGACTTTAAAATTTATTAAGCAACCATTGTCATAGAGGAGACCCCTAGCGCTAATGAAACTGATTTGAGGCTCTCTGAAGGAAAAAAACGCATAATTGTGAGCAGAGTAGAGAGGACACCTCCCCCATCACACACAGAAAGTTTATCCAGTGACAAACAAGCAAAAAGGATCAGAGAGAAACACATCAGAAAACTTGAATACAGAGGGAGGAATGAATTTAAATTGATGCAAAGGCCCACAGTTTAATCTGGTTGGAAATCTAGAATTTGCTAAAAGAATTTGTACCCCGGTAAGACCTTTGTTCTTGGCAGACAACTGTCTTCTCACTGTGTCCTCACATGGCCTTTTCTTTGTTTAGTGTGGGGGGAGAGAGAGAGCTCTGTGGTATCTCTTCCTCTTCTTATAAGGATGCCCCCCTATTGGGTTAGAGCTCCATGCTTATGACATCCATGTCAGCAAACACAGTCAAATAGGGGTTAATGCTTCAGCATAGACATTTTGAGAGAATAGGATTCGGTCCATAACATCTTGATATATATTTTGTGTGCCTGTGAGGCCAGTGATTCCCAGAGTTCTTTACCTCAACTGGGACAACTTTTAGGCAGTGGCCCAAGAGTTTATAAAAAATGTACAGATGGGCCCATTTGCCAGCCAGGGCATCCAGTACTAAAAGGAGGATGGGCCAATTGTGCTGACCCATTGGTCCTGTCCTTTATCATGGGTATTGTCACTATCCATCAGTATTACTGCTTTCCATCCCTCCAGGGGATGATGGTGACAATACCATATGTAGTGTACAAACATTCAATATTTCCCACACAAGGGATTCCAAGGGGCTCCCCAGGTAGCCAAGAGGTCTGGAAGAGGGATGGCTTCTTCTACCACTATCTCATCTGCCCTCTTGCAAGAAAGATATGCCAGAAACTGTCTTGTACAGGGAGGCTCAGTAACCATGCTGAGGTTTTGGGGTGCTGGTTCCTTGATCCAAGGCATGCTGGGCAACTGCGTACAGGGTGTCACTGGCTCAGGGACTCTGAGAACCTCTATTTTGACGATTGCTCATTATGTGGCTGATACTTGCCACTCTAATGGTTTGTAGTACAAAGCCAAGAAGGGCAGTTTCTTGCATCAGTAGCCTGTGGGCAACTTATAGCAATCATGGGTAGTCCAGAGATGCCAGGGGGCATGAACAAAGGTTACTAAAGCCTCAACAATGAAGAGGCTTCATTGGAGACACTACTGGGAGTGTCCATTGTTTTAGCCTTGGACAGGCTCTAGAGTCTTTTGTTGGAAGAAGCTTTTATCATTTTGTTAATATAAATTCTTTTAGTAAATTCTGGGTTTCTAGTTGGATTAAACTGTAACTGTAGACAGAAGCAGCCATACAACAAGTTTATATATTGATTCACAAGGAGCATAGGAACCTAACCCTGTATACCCGCTGGGAGCAATGGTTTAGTGGTCACTAATTCATTACTTGTAGTGACTTTATAGGATATAAAGTGAACACACACTCACACGTTGCAGGAACTGATGTTTCTTGATCAGCATGTGAAAATATGTTAGGATCACAGTTATGCTCAGGGCCTGTTCCTATTCCCATGCCCTCGGGAAGGAAAGCTACCTGCTAAAAGCCTCAGGTATCTTGGTTGACACATCAGAAAGCTTTGGAAAGGCCAGATACCTGTAGGGCTCAGGCTGGGTACTTGAGTATACTCATCCAAGACACCTCCAGGCTGGAAGCACATGATTAATGAGAGAAATGCCAGTTCCCAGAATGAATGTCTTTGAGAAGACAGCCTTAAAGCCTAAGAATCTGAAATGAATTTTCTGGGTAAAGCCAGAAGGTTCTCTCTTTGTGTCAAGCCACATTCCCAGTTCTAAAAACAGGTATACAAGAGAAAGTTTAACATGGTTGTGACAACAAAATGTCCTTCCCAGCTCAGATAATGTGACTTTGTGCAGGAGAATGTAGACTTGTTAGCTCAGCTCAGGAGGGCACTGAGGGTGGAAGATTACTTTTCCTGGCGCAGTCAGCTGCCCCTGGATGGATCCCCACCAACATGGAGAGCTGTGTCCATGCTGACTCCAAGATGGGGCTCTTTAGGGGGTTGAAGTAATTCTTTTTTTCTGTCGGCTGCCCTCTGCCTGCTTCCTCTCCTCTCCACTTGCCCAAATGCCTGCACTCTATCCCAGCCTCTCATCCTGCCTGGTGACATTGACCCAGTCTTTGTGCCCCATCCTCTGGAGAAAAGCTGGAGAGGAGAAGAGGAAGAGGCTGCCTCAGTGCGTGCTTCTGGCTCACTCACCATATGAAGAGAAGGGAGCAGGGGAAAGAATGTGCATACCTAGGACTACATGCGTCTGTGTGTGCCCGAGAAGGCACGGCCCTCAAAAGGTGACAGCTGGGGTACTCCCTGCTGTTTGTTCTCTGGGAAACTATGTGATGTTTACTGATAACCAGTGACTTCTCTGTTTCAGCAAAAGCCTTGCAAATGAAGCTGGTTTAGATTTTTGACAGGGTGCTGACAGGATATCGTGTTCATCTTAGTCCACATAAAAGAGGAAACCTGCTACTAGGCACTTGAGGGTTGTTTTTTTTTTTTTTTTTTTTGAAGTATAGTTGATTTTCAATGTTGTGTTAATTTCAGGTGCACAACAGAGTGACTCAGTTTTACATATACAGACATTCTTTTTTACATTATTTTTCATTGTGGTTTATCACAGGATATTGAATATAATTCCCTGTGCTATACCGTAGGACCTTGTTGTTTATCCATTCTGTGTATAATAGTTTCCATCTGCTAGACCCAAACTCCCAATCCATTCCTCCCCTACAACCTCCCCCTACCCCAGGCTGCTGCTGCTGCTGCTAAGTCGTGTCCAACTCTGTGCGACCCCAGAGACGGCAGCCCACCAGGCTTCCCCGTCCCTGGGATTCTCCAGGCAAGAACACTGGAGTGGGTTGCCGTTTCCTTCTCCAATGCATGAAAGTGAAAAGTGAAAGTGAAGTCGCTCAGTCGTGTCCGACTCTAGCGACCCCATGGACTGCAGCCCACCAGGCTCCTCCGTCCATGGGATTTTCCAGGCAAAAGTACTGGAGTGGGGTGCCATTGCCTTCTCCGCACCCCAGGCTAGGCAACCACAAGTCTGTTCTCTGTGTCTGCTAGTCTGTTTCTGTTTCATAGATAAGTTCATTTGTAGACAGTTGAGGGTATTTTTAATGACCTTTTAATTGTCATTTTAAAAGAATACATTTGAATCAGTTCTAATGAGGTGGATGAAACTGGAGCCTATTATACAGAGTGAAGTAAGCCAGAAAGAAAAGCACCAATACAGTATACTAAAGCATATATATGGAATTTAGAAAGATGGTAACGATAACCCTGTATGCAAGACAGCACAAGAGACACAGATGTATAGAACAGTCTTTCGGACTCTGTGGGAGAGGGAAAGGGTGGGATGATTTGGGGGAATGTCATGGAAACATGTATAATATCATATAAGAAACGAATCACCAGTCCGGGTTCGATACAGGATCCTTGGGGCTGGTGCACTGGGATGACCTGGAGGGATGGTACGGGGAGGGAGGTGGGAGGGGGGTTCAGGATGGGGAACACGTGTACGCCCGTGGCGGGTTCATGTTGATGTGTGGCAGAACCAATACAATATTGTAAAGTAATTAGCCTCCAATTAAAATAAATGAAATTTTAAAAAATATGTGTTTAACTTATTAGTTTATGTTGGGTCTTAGTTGTGGCACATGGGATCTTCATTGCCTACATGCAGCATCTCTTAAGTCAGGGCATGTGGGATATTTATTTTTAGTTTGCGGGTTGTTTAGTTGCAGCCTATGGGATCTTTAAGCTTTGGTGTGTGGGATTTTGTGGTGGCATGGGGGATCTTTTAGTTGTAGTGTGTGGGATCTTTGTAGTTGCATGTAAATCTTTAGTTACAGCATATGTGATCTTTTAGTTGTTGCATGTAGGATCTTGTAGTTGCAGAATGAGGAATATGTTTAGTTGCAGCTTGTGAGATCTTTTACTTGTGCTGTGGGGATATTTGTTGTGATATGTGGGATCTTTGTTGTGTCAGGTAGGAACTTTTAGTTGTGACATGCGGGATCTTTTAGTTGCAGTAAGCAAGATCTTTAGTTGTGGCATGGGGCATCTTTAGGTGCTACATACAGAATCTTTTAGTTTTGGTTTGCAGGATCTTAGTTCCACCATGCAGAATCTATTAGTTGTGGTATGTGGGATATTTTAGTCACAGCATGTGGCATCTATCAGTTGGGAAATGCAAGATCCTTCTAGTTGCAACATACATGATCTGCATTGCAGCATATAGGATTTTGTTGTAGCACATGAGATCTTTACCTGCGGTATGTGGGATCTTTGTTGCGGCACACAGGGTCTTTTTAATGGTGGCAGGCAGACTCTTCATTGTAGCGTGTGGGATATTTATAGTTGTGGTATATGGGACCTTTGTTGCAGCATGGGGGATCTTTAGTTGTGGCATATGGGATCTTTTCATTTTGGTATGTGGGATCTTTGTTGTGGCCCATGGGATCTTTGTTGTGGCATGTGGGATCTCACAGTTGCGGTGTTGGGATATTTGTTGCAGTATATGGGATCTTAGTTGCGGCATGTGAAATATTTTAGTTCAGGCATGTGGGATCATTTAGTTGGAACATGCAAGATATTTTTAGTTGGAGAATGTGAGATCTTTGTTGCAACATGTCCGATTTTGTTGTGGCATGTGGGATCTTGAGTTATAGCACGTGGGATCTTTGTTGCAGCATGCAGGGTCTTTTAGTTGTGGCTTGCTGGATCTTTTTAGTTGTGGCATGCAGGATCTTTTAGTCTTCATATGTGGGATCTTTGTTCTGGCATGAAGGATCTTTTTTGTGGCATGTGAGATCTTTAAGTTGTGGTATGCAGGATCTTTTAGTTTGGCATGTGGGATCTTTGTTGGGGCATGTGGGATCTTTGTTGCTACACGTTGACTCTATTAGTTCTAGCATGTTGGATCTTTTACTTGTGGCATGTAAGACCCTTTTAGTTAGGTCATGCTTGTTCTTCATTGCCGCCTGTGGGATTTTGTTGCAGCATGTGAGATCTTTCTGTTGTGGTATGTGGGATCTTTACAGTTCTATTATATGGCATCTTTGTTGTAGTATGTGGGATCTTTAGTTGTGTTATGGGATATCTTTAAATGTGGCATACAGTATCTTTTAAAAAGTTTTGGTATGTGAGATCTTTGTTGCAGCATGCGAGATCTTTTAGTTTTGGTATTAGGATCTTAGTTTTGGCATGTGGGTTATTTTAATGTGGTATGTGAGATCTTTAGTTGCATTTTAGTTGGGGCATGCAAGATATTTTTAGTTATAGAATGTGGGATCTTCATTGCAGCATGTGGGAATATGTTGCAGCATATGGAACTTTAGTTGTTTTAGTTGATATCTTTGTTGTGGCATGTGGAGTCTTTTTAATTGCGACAGGCAGTGTCATCATTGTGCTATGTGCAATCTTTTTTATTTGTGACTTATCAGATCTTTGTTGTGGAATCTGGGATCTTTGTTGTAGCATGTTGGATCTTTTAGCTGGTGGCATGTAGGATCTGTAATTTGTGGCATGTAGGTGACACGACTGAGCGACTGAACTGAACTGAGGCTATTTTTAGTTGTGTGATGTTTGTTGCATCATGTGGCATCTTTCTTGCAGCATGTAGGACCTTTGCTGGATCTTTTAGTTGTAGTATTGGGATCTTTCTTACAGCATATGGGATCTTAGTTGTAGGATGTGGGACCATTTAGTTGTGGTATCTTTAAGTTGAAGCATGTGGTAACTTTCTTGTGGCACGTGGGAACTTTTAGTGTGGCGTTCAGCATCTTTTAGTTGGAGCATGTGAGATATTTTAGTTGCTGAATGTGGGATCTTTGTTGCAGCATATGGGATTTTCTTGTGGCATGTGGGATCTTTAACTGTACCATGTGGGATTGTTGTTGCAGCATGTGGGGTAGTTTTAATTGTGGCAGGCAGGCTCTTCGGTTTGTCATGTGGGATCTTTTTTGTTGTGATATGTGGGATCTTTGCTGCAACATGGGATCTTTTAGTTGCAGCATGCAGGATCTTTTAGTCGTAGCATGTGTGATTTTTCTTGTGGCATGTGGAGTCTTTGTAGTAGCATGTGGCATCTTTAGTGGTGGCATGCGTGATCTTTTTAATTGTTCTGTGTAGGAACTTTGTTTCGGCATGTGGGATATCTTTCTGTTTTTGGCATGTGGGATCATTTTGTTGGGGCATGTGAAATCTTTTTAGTTGCAGCATGGGAGTCTTTTTAGTTGTGGCATGCAGGATGTGTGTTGCAGCATGAGGTATCTTTATCTGTGGTGTGTGGGATCCTTGTTGTGGCATGTAGGATCTTTAGTTGTAGCATGTGAGATCTTTGTTGCAGCTTTCAGGGTTTTCAAATTGTGGCAGGCAGGATCTTCGTTGTGCCGTGTGGGATCTTTGTAGTTGTGATATGTGGACACTTTGTTGTGGTATGTGGGATCTTTGTTGGCGACATGCAGAATCTTTTTAATTGTGGCATAGGATCTTTGTTGTGGCATGAAGGATCTTTTTATTTGTGGCATATGAGATCTTTTGGTTGTGCCATGCAAGATCTTTAGTTCAAGCGTGGGGAATCTTTTTATTTGTGGCATGGAAGATCTTCATTGTGGCATGCATGATCTTTTAGTTCCAGCCTGCCAGATCTTTATAGTTTTGACATGCAGGATCTTCAGATGTGGCATGCGGGATCTTTCGTTGCAGCGTCAGGATCTTTTAGTCATGGTATGTGGGATCTTGGTAGTGCGTGTGGATCTTTAGTTGGGGCATATGGGATATTTTTTAGGTGCGGCATGCAGGATCTTTAGTTGCAGCATATGGGATCTTTCATTGGGGTAAGTAGGAACTTTGTTGCAGTATATGGGATCTTTGTTGTGGCATGCAGGATCTTTTAGTTGCAGCATGTGAGATATTTTTGGTTGTGGAATTGTGGTATATGGGATCTTTGTTGCTGCATGTGGAATCGTCACTGCAGCATGTGGAATCTTTAGTTGTGGCATGCTGGATATTTTTAATTGTCACAGGCAGAATCTTTATTGTGGCATGGACTCTTTTAAATTGTGGTATGTGGGATCTTTTATGCAGCATGAAAGATTTTTTTTTTTTTTTTGCAGCATGTGGGATCTTAGTTGCAGCATGCAGATCTTATAAATTGTCACATGTAGGATCTTTGTTGCAGCATGCAAGATCTTTTTATTTCTGGCATGAGGAATCTTTTAGTTGCAGCATGTGGGATCATTTTAGTTGTGATACATGTGATTTTTACTGTGGTGTGTGGGATATGTGTTGCAGCATAGGTGATCATTTGTTGCAGCAAACAAGATTTTTTTACTTGCAGCATCTCAGATCTGTTTAGTTGTGGCATAGGGGATCTTTGTTGTTTCACATGGGATCTTTTATCTGGGGCTTGTGACATCTTTTTAGTTGTGGTATGTGGGATCTTTTCAATTGTGCCATGCAGGATCCCTGTGGTGGCATGTAGGATCTTTTCTTTCTAGCATTTGGGATCTTTGTTGTGGCATGTGGGATCTTTTAGTTGTGGCATGCAGGATCTTCAGTTGGGGTATGTGGAATCTTTTTATTTGTGGCATGCAGAACTTTCATTGTGGCATGTGGGATCTTTTACCTACAGCATGCAAGGTCTTTTTAGTTGCAACACGCAGGATCTTCAGTTGTGGCATGTGGCATCTTTAGTTGTGGCATGCAGGATCTTTAGTTGTGGCACGTGGGATCTTTATTTGCAGCATGTGGGACCTTTAGTTGTGGCATACTATTTAATTGTGGCATGTGGGATTTAGTTCCCTGACCGGGGATCAAACCTGGTCCCCCTGCGTTGGGAGTGCAGTCTTAGCCAGGGCAGCACCAGGGAAGTCATGACACTTAAGAATTTTGTGTTAGGTATACATGTGTTCCCCATCCTGAACCCTCCTCCCTCCTCCCTCTCCATACCATACCTGTGGCAGATTCATTTCGATATATGGCAAAACCAATACAATATTGTAAAGTTAAAAAATAAAATAAAATTTAAAAAGAAAGGATTTTGTGTTAGGTTGAAAAGAGCTGAAATGCAGCAAACCAGCTGCACCTTACCAGTGCACTTACCAGTGGCACTCCCCCCAGGCTGTACATATTTGTATTTGGAGTACACCAACGCGCAGTCCATAACACTTTTAATTTGCCTTTTTGAGATGTATGGATACTTCCACCACGTTCTCATGCAGATCCCTTCTAGCACATAGGGCGTCCTCTCTGGGAAGATAAAGTAGAACACGTCTCCCGTCTTTTGGGCTGCATCTCAGAGCCAGGGCACACAGCTTGATGAGGAGAATGTGGACTGTATTTCAGCTCCCATTTGCTCTTATCGCTGGGAGTCTCTCGACCAGGCTCTGTGCTGGCCCTTTAGGGTCTTCTGGATCCCACCAAAAGGGATGGCTGTCTGAGTGGCACTAAATGGTCTAGAATGAGAAGTATGACCTTGGGGTCGGTGGGGTCCCTGGCTCCCTGGCCCTGCTAGATTTTCTTAACTGACATACATAGCTTCCATTCTCTAATGGCATGTTTGAGGGGGGTGGGGTCTGAATGGTTGGAATAAAGGGCTGTGTTTATAGCAACTCCTGTAAGCACTTTGCTGGGGCTTGATCATGGTAACCCTAAATGCTAGTGTCTGGGATTTGACCTAACACAGAGCCCCATTTACTTCTCAGTTGTTATTCAGACAATTATTCCCAATAGCACTTTGCTTTCTAAAGCGTTCGACTTGGGATAACTGATTTCTCCCTTTGCAGGTCAGCTTCTGGGCAGTTAGCCTGCAGTGAAGCCAGCAGGTTGAATCATGAGAGTCACACGTGTTTCTATAGGAGCGGTGGGATGTTATTTACAGAGAATAATGCGCCCTAGCTGTACAGCTGGTTATAGACAGTTTTGAGCCAATAGAGAAGAAAAGCTTATTTGTGCACAGTGCCTTACATTTCACCATGTGGACATGCAGTCCTGAAAAAAACCCAGGGGGAAGAAACACACTCAAACCCGTGCTCACACATTCAGTCACACTTTCCCATGAAATCTATAACACACATAAGAATTCTCATACATTCACTTACTCAGATACATGCTGACACATTCACTCTTGAACATACTCACTCATAGTCTTACATTTTTGCATCAACATGTTGACACATGTGGACATGCTCACGTTTTTTTACACATGAACACGCTGGTACATTCACACACAAAGAGACTCTTACACTCAGGTTCACTCACACATGAACATGCTCACATGCATGGGTGCTAAGTCACTTCAGTTGTGTCTGACTCTGTACGACGCTACTGACTGTAGCCTGCCAGGCTCCTCTGTCCATGGGATTCTCCAGGCAAGAATACTGGAGTGGATTGCTGTGCCCTCCTCCAGGGGATCTTCACAATCCAGGGTTCGAACCCGCATCTCTTACCTCTCCTGCATTGGCAGGCAGGTTCTTCACCACTAGCACCACCTGGAAAGCCTGAACGTGCTCACACACGGACATATTGGCATATTCATTGAAACACATGTGCTCCTACTTATGCACACTCAAATCACTCACACGTCAAATTCACACATTCATACAAAGAAATATGCTCACACACCCTTATGGCAGAAAGTGAAGAGGAACTAAAAAGCCTCTCGATGAAAGTGAAACAGGAGAGTGAAAAAATTGGCTTAAAGCTCAACATTCAGAAAACGAAGATCATGGCATCTGGTCCCATCACTTCATGGGAAATAGATGGGGAAACAGTAGCTGACTATCTTTTTGGGCTCCAAAATCACTGCAGATGGTGACTGCAGCCATGAAATTAAAAGATGCTTACTCCTTGGAAGAAACGTTATGACCAACCTAGATAGCATATTGAAAAGCAGAGACATTACTTTGCCAACAAAGGTCCGTCTACTCAAGCCTACGGTTTTTCCAGTGGTCATGTATGGATGTGAGAGTTGGACCATAAAGAAAGCTGAGCGCCGAAGAATTGATGCTTTTGAACTGTGGTGTGGGAGAAGACTCTTGAGAGTCCCTTGGACTGCAAGGAGATCCAACCAGTCCATTCTGAAGGAGGTCAGCCCTGGGTGTTCTTTGGAAGGAATGATGCTAAAGCTGAAACTCCAGTACTTGGGCCACCTCATGCGAAGAGTTGACTCATTGGAAACGACCCTGATGCTGGGAGGTATTGGGGGCAGGAGAAAAAGGGGACGACAGAGGATGAGATGGCTGGATGGCATCACCAACTCGATGGACGTGAGTTTGAGTGAACTCCGAGAGGTGGTGATGGACAGGGAGGCCTGGCATGCTGCAATTCATGGGGTCGCAAAGAGTCGGACACGACTGAGCGACTGAACTGAACTGATACATGCATATTAAATGGGTCACCCAAAGAACATGCTCACACACCGATAGACACAATAGCATACATTTGTACTCACACACACATATCCCAGGGACGGGGGAGCCTGGTGGGCTGCCGTCTATGGGGTCGCACAGAGTCGGACACGACTGAAGCGACTTAGCAGCAGCAGCATATTCATACATCATTCACACACATCAACATACTGAGAGAGACAATTCCTAGGTGGGTTGATAAGAAGTCCGGGGTCCCCGTGGAGGAGAAAAGGGTCTAGCTAGGGCTCTCAAGGAACAGATAGGGGTCTGGAATTCTCAAGGAGGAGAAAAGGACAAACTTTTTTTTTTTTTTCTTTAAGTTTTTTTCTTTTAAGCTGATGATTACACAACAAACAACTTGGCTTAAACTGTGCTAAGGATTATTTAACAACAATGTATCCTGCTTGAGGATAGTTGCTCCTTCTTAAAAACCTTCGGAACTGAACTGAACTGAAAAACCTTCTGACTAGTCCTGTTATCTTAAAATGTGTATTATGGGAGTTCACCTGGCAAGATCTTTCTATCGTTAGTTCTAATCCTGTCATCTTACAATGTAAATTGTGGGAGTGGGTCTAGTAAGATCTTTACAACCTTGGAACATTATTTTGATTTTTTTGTAATAACAAATTAAAAAAGTATATAGCTCCCTTGTTAAGACTAGCCAGGGGGACACTCTCCATCCCCCTTCTGATGTCTATGTCAGCAGCTTTCTCTGTCCCTTTTTATTCTTTAATAAAACTCGGCTATATAAAAGCTCTTGAGTGATCAAGCCTGGTCCCTGGTTCTGAAGCTAAATCTTCTTCAGAGATCACGAATTGGACATGATTCACCGTAAGCTATCAGTAGTGATATTCTCTCACACACTGACACAGATAAAATTCATGTTTGTTCACACTTGCACATGAATGTATACCTACAGACTCACAACCACTCCCAAACACGCTCATGAATTCAATCACACCTAGGAGCATATCATCACCTTCATTCACGCAAATGAGCACACTCACATTAGTGTGTTTCTATGCACAAACGTGCTCATATATCTGCTCAAATCTAGATACACTCAAATCTAATCCCAGAACACTCATCAGATCAAATCAGACCAGATCAGTCGCTCAGTCGTGTCCGACTCTTTGCGACCCCATGAATCGCAGCACGCCAGGCCTCCCTGTCCATCACCAACTCCCGGAGTTCACTCAGACTCATGTCCATCGAGTCAGTGATGCCATCCAGCCATCTCATCCTCTGTCGTCCCCTTCTCCTCTTGCCCCCAATCCCTCCCAGCATCAGAGTCTTTTCCAATGAGTCAACTCTTCGCATGAGGTGGCCAAAGTACTGGAGTTTCAGCTTAAGCATCATTCCTTCCAAAGAAATCCCAGGGCTGATCTCCTTCAGAATGGACTGGTTGGATCTCCTTGCAGTCCAAGGGACTCTCAAGAGTCTTCTCCAAGACCACAGTTCAAAAGCATCAATTCTTCAGCACTCAGCCTTCTTCACAGTCCAACTCTCACATCCATACATGACCACAGGAAAAACCATAGCCTTGACTAGAAGGACCTTTGTTGGCAAAGTAATGTCTCTGCTTTTCAATATGCTGTCTAGGTTGGTCATAACTTTCCTTCCAAGGAGTAAGTGTCTTTTAATTTCATGGCTGCAGTCACCATTTGCAGTGATTTTGGAGCCCAGAAAAATAAAGTCTGACACTGTTTCCACTGTTTCCCCATCTATTTCCCATGAAGTGATGGGACTGGATGCCATGATCTTGGTTTTTCTGAATGTTGAGCTTTAAGCCAGCTTTTTCACTCTCCACTTTCACTTTCACCGAGAGGCTTTTCAGTTCCTCTCCACTTTCTGCCATAAGGGTGGCGTCATCTGCATATCTGAGGTTATTGATATTTCTCCCGGCAATCTTGATTCCAGCCTGTGTTTCTTCCAGTCCAGCGTTTCTCATGATGTACTCTGCATATAAGTTAAATAAACAGGGTGACAGTATACAGCCTTGACGAACTCCTTTTCCTATTTGGAACCAGTCTGTTGTTCCATGTCCAGTTCTAACTGTTGCTTCCTGACCTGCATACAAATTTCTCAAGAGGCAGATCAGGTGATCTGGTATTCCCATCTCTTTCAGAATTTTCCACAGTTTATTGTGATCCACACAGTCAAAGGCTTTGGCATAGTCAATAAAGCAGAAATACATGCTTTTCTGGAACTCTTCTTGCTTTTTTCATGATCCAGCAGATGTTGGCAATTTGATCTCTGGTTCCTCTGCCTTTTCTAAAACCAGCTTGAACATCAGGAAGTTCACGGTTCACATATTGCTGAAGCCTGGCTTGGAGAATTTTGAGCATTACTTTACTAGCGTGTGAGATGAGTGCAATTGTGCGGTAGTTTGAGCATTCTTTGGCATTGCCTTTCTTTGGGATTGAAAACTGACCTTTTCCAGTCCTGTGGAGAACACTCATACAGTCACGCAAACTAAGATGTTGAGATTTTCACCGACATGAATTATACACACAGAAAACTGCTCCTACATTCACTCCCATGTACCTATTCATATATTAATCCACATATGGATGCCATCACATAGTCACATATATGAGCATACACATATAAACACACATTTCAATAAAATGACACATACTTACTTACATGTTCATTCACATATACCCAAATTGACACATTCACAAAATGAGCTTATTCATATATTAACATGCTCAAACACACAAAACCCTCACAAATTTTTTTACACAAAGAAAATTTCACATAAATGCACATGCTCATATTCGATACAACTCAAAAACCTGCTCAAACACTCCATTAACACTTGAAGACATAAACACGTGCAAATAAACAGATTGACATATTCACTCACATGATTAATTCATGTACACAGACTTGCCCACATACAATCACAACTTTGCTTCAGATTTACATCATGCTCACATACATGAACTTGCTTACACATTCAGTTCCACTCAGGAAAAATAATTATACATTAACACCTTCACACACACCAACTTGATCATGCAATAGTCTACACACATGAACATGCTCCCATACATGCGTGAGCTCACGCACTCAGATATGAACACGCGAATTCATTCATACACAAACAGACTTTCACTGTTGCACATTAACATGCTCAAAACACAAAGGTGTTCACACTTGTATTTACATATGTTCATGCTCACACTCACGGGCATACTCAGATGTTCACGCATACATGAACATACTTAAATGTGAACATTCCCAGACACACAAAGCATGTTTACATGTTATCTCCCTAACAAGTCTACACTCTCACTTAAATTCCCACAAAAATACACATATCTAATGGACTTGTATACTGACACAGTTGCACACTTACATCCACTCCCTCCGACCTCTCACACACATTCATACATGCACATGCTCTCACATTTATTTAACAGACAACATGCTAACACACGAATCACTCATGTATGATCAATTTCACACACAGGAACAAGTTCACTTATTCACACAGCCTGCATGCTCATACACACACACATGTGTATTAACACAGACACTGCAAAATCACTCATGCTGAGACCTGGACATGATAACGCATTCACATTTAGACAGGATCATATTCATATTCATGCACACAATCTCTCACACACAGATACTCATATATTCACTCACAGTTGCACATAGACACACTCACATTATCACTTCCACACAAGTGAACACACATTTAGTCACACATAGACAGAATCACATTCACTCACAGAAAAGAACACACACATTACCATGCCCTAACACAAGCATGTTTACATATTCATTAACACACACACGTTGCTGTATCCACTTATACTTGTAGATTAATAATATGCACGTATATATGTATCGATATACATATACATGCTCATGCATTTAATGACAGACTTTTTTCACAGTCACGCAAGCGCAAATGTACAAAAACACAAATGCAAAGCATACATTCACTCACATTCATGAAAGTACATGATATGCTTACATATTCATTCGAACACAGGAATATGATCACATGTATATACTCAGTCATTTACACCCAGACAGGAACATGTTCACATAATCACACAGTGAACCTGATCACAAACTCACAAGTACACTCATTAAAACAGTTGTGTACATGCATATGATCAGCATTCACACATACATCCATGCATGGATTCAGAAATAGATGTACACATTAACAAGCTCACACAGATCATCATGGTTCCACATTCACTCAGAGGTAAACATGCTACCATCATGCACATGCTTACAAATTCACTCAAAAACGTGAACACACAGAAACACACAAAAGCACATTAATACACTGACATATGAACAGGCTCAATTCACTCCTACACACAGACAAGCTCACATACGTCCACAAAGTACACATTCACTCAAATGAACATGCTCAAAGATTTACTGCCATGCATAGATACGCTGACACATGGACAAATTCATTCAAATACAAATATGCTTAAACTAAAATAGTTATGCACTCACTCACACACCTCAATATGCTTCACATACACCGTGTCAGTCATAAATTTACATACATGAACATACTCCTCCTTAAGTTGTTCACAAACATGCACATTCAATCACACATGCAAATGTGGGTACAATCTCCTTCACACACATAGGTGCACATGCACACACACACACACACACACACTCGATGCCGCCCCCACATCAGGACCCAGTATTCTCAAAGCAGGCCTCTTTTGGCAGGCTGTTGCCCTCTTACCACATGAACTGTGGTGTGGGCTCCCAAATATTAACAACACTGGATGGCTGTTTTGGATACAGATGCTCACATCTCCCTAATCCTAGTAAGCACTCATATTTTAAAACAAGGGTCCCCTACCTCTAGGATCTAATGCCTGATGATCTGAGATTAAGCTGATGTAATAATAATAGAAATAAAGGGCACAACAAATGTAATATACTTAAAACATCCCCCACCACCCTGGTGCATGGGAAAATTGTCTACCCCAAACCAGTCCCTGGTGCCAAAAATGTTTGTGACTGTTGCTTCAAAGGGATTCCCCAGGAGATGACTGGCTTGGGAGGATAATTAATTGAAAGGATGATTGTCTACTGAGGCTTTAAAATTGACTTAATTTTGCTAAAAGATGCTTCTGCCCTGGTTGTTCTCTCTGAAATTATCTCTTTTCCTGTTATTGGAATCAGCAGATAACCTCACGAAACAATCCTAAGGCTTCTATTCTACTGGTAGGCCCTGGCCAGTGGAAATTACTGAACTTTCCTCTACCCATGTGGGAGGTATTACTAAAAGTAAAGCACTGAAGGATTATGACCTGTCTTAGCCTTGTTAGTGAAAGGATACGGATCCCCACTTTGTGGTTTCCTGCTATGGCCTGTCCTCAAGCCACGACTAATGGGTAGAGGCTATCTATGGACTAGAGAGAATTAAAGGAGGCTGCTCCCTGTACCAGAGCCCCTCTACTAGGTATTGACATTATGAATCTCATACCGGAATGAATGACACTCAAGTAATATTGGTAAATGGTCCGCAGTCCTAGACTGGTCTAACATGTTCTCTTTGTTAAATGTGTCATAGGATAATTGAGCACAATTTGCCTTCCCCTTTGAGGATCAACAGTACACTTTTCCCAGTTGCCTGTAGGGTACATGAATACCTCTGGGATTTCACAAGGAATTTGCCGTGTGGATCTAGATTCCTGCTCTGCACCAGGCACCTCCCACAGAAACTCAGCTCTGGCATTGTACTGATGTCATCCTTGTCCCTGGACCTGGCTATGACTCGGTGTCACACACTGTCACCACTGTGAGCAAACACTTCACTGAGTGTTGGCAACGTTGTGGTAAAAAGGGAACACTTCTGCTCCATTGGTGGGAATGCAAAATCGTGCAGCCACTATGAAAAACAGTGCGGAGATTCCTCAAAAAATTGAAAATAGAATTATCAGATCATCCAGCAATCCCACTCCTGAAAATATATCCAAAGGACATGATTCCTGCTCTGCTCTTATATGCTCATTGCAGCATTATTTGCAATAGCCAAGAATTAAGACAACCTAAGTGTTTGTGGCAGATGAAAGGATAAAGAAAACATTATATGCATATATATGTATATGTGTGTATAATATACATATATATATATATATATATATAGGGCTTCCATGGTGGTTCAGATGGTAAAGAATCTGCCTGCAACGCAGGAGACCTGGGTTTGATCCCAGGATGAGGAATATCCCCTGGAGAAGGAAATGACAACCCACTCCAGTGATATATATATATATATATATATATATATATATATATAACACAATATATGTAACGCAATATGTATTTAATATAATATATATATATACAGTATATGTTCAATATAATGTACTATATATCATAAATACTTATGTGGCATAAAATAGAATTCTTTTTAAAAATTCATCTGAAAAAATATTTTTGCCTTTATGGGGGTGAAACTGAGGGGAAGCAGGAGCAGTGATAATACATAGTGGATTCTCCTTCCTTCAGACTTCTTGCCTTTCTCTGGAAATCTCTACAGGCAGAGCTTAATAGGGAGACAGTTGAAAAGGCAAAATGGGGTTGGCAGTGACCCAGAAACTTAGAACACATTATAGAATTTGGAACTCATATATTTAGACAACTTTAACTTACCTAGCCTCTGTGTCTTATGCCACATATACCCTGAGAGAGAACGCAAACACTGTGCCTTTTGTAACAAAAGAAACACAGAAATGACTGTAATGACATCAATAACACCCACTTTCAAAAACACAAAAACTAAAATTGAGACCTTTGTTAGGAGCTGTAGTGATGTTTATATAGTAAATAGGGAACCGTTGACAGATTTTAATTAAGTTTACAAATTTTACTAATTTTGGTATTGAAAATTTCATACACATAATGACTTCTCTTCTTTCTCACATGGTCACCTAGAAAACTCAGAGTGTAGGTAAAAAGCATCCTTCTCCATATATTTGTTTAATATTCCAGCCTCAGGCACACTCAACACCTTTGCCTGAGCACCAGGTGGAACATCACTCTTACGTAAGCCAGTTTTTCTACCTGAAAGATTTTAAATCAGCCTTAAAAAATTTTTGTAAGAATTGGGAGATCTAAAGATAAAACCTGTGTAAAAACTGTGTAGAGACACAAACCTTCTATGACTCAGAAACTTATCTGGAGCACTGTGTGGGTGTGTGTGAGTGTATGTGTAAGTATTATTTCAGTTGAACTTTAAGCAAACTGCAAACATACACTCTACACAGAAACACTTTCCAATTCCCTGTGTTTAAACTCATGGGATGAGCTGCCCTGCAGAGGCAGGGCCTGGGGTCTTTGGGCAGGTATGGCAGTTAAAGAGTGCGAGCTCTCAAACTAGACCTCCTACCCTGAGCTTGTTATATATACAGTGTGAAGTAAGTCAGAAAGAGAAAAACAAATATCGTTCATTAATGCATATATATGGAATCCAGAAAAATGGTACTGATGAACTTCTTTGCAGGGCAGGAATAGGATTCAGATATAGAGAGCAGACTTATGGACACAGCGGGGGCAGGAGAGGGTGGGACGAATTGAAAGAGCAGCATTGACATATGTACGTTATTATATGTAATATAAATAGCTGATGTGAAGTTGCTGTATAACACAGGGAGCGCAACTTTGTGCTCTGTGACAACCTAGAGGGGTGAGATGGGGTGGGAGTCGAGAGGGAGTTTCAAGAGGGAGGTGACACATGGATACCTATGGCTGATTCATGTTGCTGTATGGCAGAAACCAACACAACATTGTTGTCTGCACAGAATTGGACATGACTGGAGTGAAGTGACTTAGCAAGAACACACCATATGACCCATCAAACCCACTCCTGGGCATATAACCGGAGAAAACTCTAATTCAAAAAGATACATGCACCCCAACATTCATAGCAGCACTATTTACAAGGGCCAAGACAAGGAAGCAACCTAAATGTCCATCCACAGATGAATGGATAAAGAAGATGTGGTACACATATACAACAGAATACTACTCAGCCATAAGAGAATGAAATATAATGAGGCCATTTATCAGCAACATGGATGGACCGAGAGATTATCCTACTAAGTGAAGTAAGTCAGACAGACAAAGACAAACATCATAGGATTTCACTTACATGTGGAATCAAACTATGTTACAAGTGAACATATTTACAAAAGAGAAACACTCACAGACATAAAAAACAAATTCATGGTTACCAAAGGGGTAAGGGGGTAGAGAAGGGGTTAATTGAGAGGTTGGGATAAGCAGATATAAACTACTAAATATGAAATATATAACCAATGAGGTCCTACTGTAGAGCACAGGGAACTATCTGTAATAACCACAATGGGAAAGAATATGAAAACGTATATGCTTAAAGCTCAACACTCAGAAAACTAAGATCATGGCATCTGGCCCCATCACTTCATGGGAACTAGATGGGGAAACAGTGGAAACAGTGTCAGACTTTATTTTTTGGGGCTCCAAAATCACTCCAGATGGTGACTGCAGCCATGAAATTAAAAGACGCTTACTCCTTGGAAGGAAAGTTATGACCAACCTAGACAGCATATTCAAAAGCAGAGACGTTACTTTGCCAACAAAGGTCCATCTAGTCAAGGCTATGGTTTTTCCAGTAGTCATGTATGCACGTGAGACTTGGACTGTGAAGAAAGCTGAGCACCAAAGAATTGATGTTTTTGAACTGTGGTGTTGGAGAAGACTCTTGAGAGTCCTTTGGACTGTAAGGAGATCCAACCAGTCCATTCTGAAGGAGATCAGTCCTGGGTGATCTTTGGAAGGAATGATGCTAAAGCTGAAACTCCAGTACTTTGGCCACCTCATGTGAAGAGTTGACTCATTGGAAAAGACTCTGATGATGGGAGGGATTGGGGGCAGGAGGAAAAGGGGACGACAGAGGATGAGATGGCTGGATGGCATCACCGACTCGATGGACGTGGGTTTGAGTGAACTCCAGGAGTTGATGATGGACAGGGAGGCCTGGCATGCTGCCATCCAGGGGGTCGCAAAGAGTCGGATACAACTGAGCTACTGAACTGAACTGAACTGAATATAACATTGTAAATCAATTACACTTCAATAAAAATATACTGAAAAATGAAAGCCTTTGACTGTGTGGATCACAATAAAGTGTGGAAAATTTTTAAAAAGAGATGGGAATACCAGACCACCTTACCTGTCTCCTGTGAAACCTGTATGTGGGTCCAGAAGCAACAGTTAGAACCTCACAAGGAACAATGGACTGGTTCATAATTTTGAATGGCATGCAAGGCTGTATATTGTCATCCTGATGTAGTATAACTTTTATGCTGAGTACATCATGTGAAATGCTAGACTGGATATAACACAAGCTGGAATCAAGAACACCAGAAGAAATACCAACAATCTCAGATATGCAGATGATACCACTTTAACGGCAGAAAGCGAACAGGAACTAAAGAGCCTCTTGATGAAAGTGAAAGTGCAGAATGAAAAAGCTGGCTTAAAACCCAGAAAAACTAAGATCCCGGCATCTGGTCCCATCCCTTCATGGCAAAGAGATGGGAAAAAAGTAGAAACAATGACAGAGTTTATTTTCTTGGGCTCCAAAATACTGCAGACGGTGACAGCAGCCATGAAATTAAAAGACGCTTGCTCCTTGGAAGAAAAGCTGTGAGAAACCTAGACAGCATCTTAAAAATCAGACACATCACTTTGCCGACAAAGGTCCGTCTAGTCAAAGCTACGGTTTTTCCAGTAGTCTCATGCGGATGTGAGAGTTGCACCATAAAGTGGGGTGAGCACTGAAGAACTGACGGTTTCAAATTGTGACGATTTCCAGTCCCTTGGACAGCAAGGTGATCAAACCAGTCAATCCAAAAGGAAATCAACCTTGAATATTCATTGAATGGACCAATGCTGAAGCTAAAGCTCCAATACTTTGGCCACCTGATGTGAAGAGCTGACTCACTGGACAAGATCCTGATGCTGGGAAAAATTGAGGGCAAGAGGAGAAAGGGACATCAGAGGATGAGATGGTTAGGTAGCATCACTGACTCAATGAAAGCTCAATAGTTGTGGCACATGGGCTTAGCTGCTCAGTGGCATGTGGGATCTTCTGGGATCAGGGTCTGAACCTAAGTCTTCTGAAGTGGCAGGCAAATTCTTTACCACTGAGTCATGAGGGAAACCCTAATCTACTTTTGGGCTTCTCAGGCGGTGCTAGCGGTAAAGAACCCGAGTGCCAAAGCAGGAGACGTAAGAGACGGGGGTTCGATCCCTCCTTGGTCGGGAAGATCCCCTGGAGGAGGGCATGGCAGCCCACTCCAGTATCCTTGCTTGGAGAATCCCATGGACAGAGGAGCCTGGCAGGCTACAGTACATGGGTCAGAATGAGCCGGACACGACAGAAGTGACTTAGCGCAGACACCGACCCAGTGGACATGAATTTGAGCATTGTCCAGGAGATAGTGATGGTCAGGGGTGCCTGGCATGCTGCAGTCCATGGGGTTGCACAGTCAGACACAACATAGCGACTGAACAGCAACAACAACAAAAAATGAAACAGTTATGAAGCCAAAAAACGGTACAAACTCTCAGTTATAAAATAGATAATCATAAGGATATAATGTACAGCATGGTGACTATAGTTAATAATACTCTATTGTATATTTGACAGTTGCTAAGGCCACTTTTTCCTAGGTTTGCTCTTAATAAGAGATTGTAAAAGGTTTTTCCTTATCTTCTAAGTAATCTCCTTAGAAGGCACAGATTCTATGTCTTATCAGAATAATGTCCTGTGCTCTTTGTTGATTTATCGCGTCTTTTATTTGTAAGAGAACTGAGCAGTCTTACTTCTAAAAGAGATCATTGTTTTCATGCCTACACATGCAGTTAATGTTTTAAAGAAAAAAAATGTAGTTTTTGCTTTGATTTATAGGACTGATTCGTAGGTATGACTTTTAGTTTGCCCATGTAGATACAACTTAATTTTATGTATGTATGCATGTATTTTTGGCTTGCTAGTTCTTTGTTGCTGGGCAGGCTTTTCTCTAGTTGTGGAGACTGGGGCCTATCTCTAGTTGCAGTACATGGGTGTCTCGTTGCGGCGGCTTCTCTTGTTGCAGAGCATGGGTTCTAGAGCATGTGAGTCTCAGCAGTTGCAGCATGTGGGTCCAGTAGCTGTGGCTTCCAGGCTCTAGAGCACAGGCTCAGGAGTTGTGCCACAGGCTTAGTTACTCCACGACCTGTGGGATCAGGGATGGAACCTGTGTCTCCTGCGTTGGCAGGCAGGTTCTTTACCACGGAGCAACCAGGGAAGCCCTCGATGCAATAGCAAGAATTTTTCCCCTCTATGTTGCCACATTTCCCTAGTTTCAGTGAAATTATACAAGGATTCTTTAATAAAAATTAAAACTACATGTTTAATAGATAAATAAATAAAAGAGGTAAGGCTATTTGCAATCCCATTACCTTTAATATTTACTTTTGAAATCTTCTTATCAATACTCTGGATAAATGGATAGCCAAACAGTTTCTTAGTTACCTATGATTCTTTTTTTAATTCTGTTTTTTCTTTTTTTCAGGTTTCACATTTAGGTCTATGATTCATTTTTTTGAGTTAATCATTGTATATGGTGCAAGGTGTGATCAGTTGTTGTTGCTGTTCTATTTACATAGAGGTATTCACGTTTCCTGGGCTTCCCAGGAGACTCAAGTGGCAAAGAATCCTCCTGCCAATGCAGGAGATGCGGGTTTGATCCCTGGGTCAGGAAGAGCCGCTGGAGGAGGAAATGACAACACACTCCAGTATTCTTGCTTGGAAAATTCCATGCACAGAGGAGCCTGGTGGGCTACAGTCCATGGGGTCTCAAAGAGTCAGACACAACTGAGCATGTGCGTGTGCCTGTGCACGCATGCACACGTGCACACACACACACACACACACACAAACACACACATACACACATTCAAGTCTTCCAGCATCATTTGTTGTTCCACATCGCATGTGGGATCCTAGTTCTTTGACCAGGGCTCAAATCTGTGTCTCCTGCATCGGAAGGCAGAGTCTTAACCATTCAACCGCCAGGGAAGTCCATGACCCATGAATGTATTTAGCAAATTGTACAAATCTTTTGACATTTCTAACAACTTGTGAAATTCTATCTTTCCAAAATAAAATTCTAAACGAAATCTGCTTGATCTCAAACTGACTTTGATATTTCCCGGAAGGCCTCTGGAAAATCACGAAGAGCCTGTTCCTTCACCTTGTAAATGAGAGATGTTACAATAATTAGGTTTATTTGATCAGCTGAGTTGCACAGGAAGCATTCTCAAATACTAAGAGATGCTTCACCTTTTCTAATTTATACTTCTATGGGTACAATGTTAATATAAATACTTTAGAAATTATATTAACTTCCTAGAAATGTCAATGCCTTTGTTGTTCATGATGTATATTGGTGCTGCTTTGCCTTATAATTAGACAACATTGGCATAATGTTATCAGCTGCAATTCCAGTTACTATTTTAGAATGTTGTATGCCACAGAAACAACTAAATGTCCTTGTCAATTGCATCACTTTATATAATGAACATTCTATAATGAACATCCATCCCATCTTTTACCATGGTGATTTTCATCTTTTTAAAAATTTATTTATTTTTTATTGAAGGATAATTGCTTTATAGAATTTTGCTCTTTTCTGTCAAACCTCAACATGAATCAGCCATAGGTATATATATATATCCCCTCCCTTTTGAACCTCCCTCCCATCTCCCTCCCCATCCCACGCCTCTAGGTTGATACAGAGCCCCTGTTTGAGTTTCCTGAGCCATACAGCAAATTCCCATTAGCTATCTATTTTACATTTGGTAATGTACGTTTCCATGTTACTCTTTCCATACATCTCACCATCTCTCCCCCTCTCCCCATGTCCATAAGTCTATTCTCTATGTCTGTTTCTCCATTGTTGCCCTGTCAATAAATTCTTCAGTACCATTTTTCTAGATTCCATATATATGTGTTAGAGTATGATATTTCTCTTTCTCTTTCTGACTTACTTCACTCTTATAATACTTACTTCTTACTTACAATAGGTTCCAGGTTCATCCACCTCATTAGAACGGACTGAAATGCGTTCCTTTTTATGGCGGAGTAATATTCCATTGTGTATATGTACCAGGACCTCTTTATCCATTCATCTGTCAATGAACATCTAGGTTGCTTCCATGTTCTGGCTATTGTAAATAGTTACCAATGGCATTTTTCACAGAACTAGAACAAAAAAGTTCACAATTCATATGGAAACACAAAAGACCCTGAATATCCAAAGCAGTCTTGAAAAGAAGAATGGAGCTGGAGGAATCAACCTTCCTGACTTCAGATTATACTACAAGGCTACAGTCATCAAGACAGTATGGCATTGGCACAAAAGCAGAAATACAGACCAATGATTTTCCTCTTTTGTCATCCATAGTTATTTTACCTTGATGCTTCCCTGAAAACCCTTGCAATCAGCTACATGCCAGACTAACTATCTTCAACAAAATGAGACTATCTTGGAGTCCCGAAAGGACTCTGCCAGGTACTCCTGAGGCACAGAACTCCTAATGGCCTTGCTTAAACAACTTTGAGACTACACCACTAGACCGAGTCAGGATTTCCTGAATTCTCCTGGAGAAGCTGATAAATTCATGAGATGGCTAATCCAAGATCAAACAGAACAAGAATTACATGGGGCTGAGTGAACACATTAAGCATGATTACAGCTTTTGTTTGGACTACTGCTGATGCCTTAATGTTCCATTCTCTGGAGAACAACTTTCTCTTCTAACTTCAGCTATCTAAGATTCATAAGAGTTTAGTAAATCCTACTTCTGTAAATGTAAGTGAGGTATTTATCTTCTTTTCCCTGCCTGATCACTCTAGAGTTTGAATATTCTTATTAAGTGTTCTCATTTTCATAGTAATACAATGAATGGTATAGGTTCAATATGAATCTTTTCCTCTGTATTGATTTGATTATATAAGCTTTTAGTGGACTATCACATTTGAAAACAATACATATAATCAGATATGATCAGATAGTTAAAGAAATTAAAGGTGATTTTATGAAGCCAATGTTCACAAAGTCCTCTTGGGCAAATGGGCCTCCTACCTGGATTACAGCTTTCTCAGTCTTAGAGCTGAGTAGGAGAGGTCACCACCTGGCAGGCCTAGCAAACTTAGGATACTGTGAGGACTTCAAGAAGAGATTAATTTACCTAAATCTGCATGTGAATTCTGGTGGTGAGTTCTTGGCATGGCTTCCTAGCCTTGGGAGGCTTTTCAAAGTCCCATCTAAGACTCCTTATGAAAAGTTCCAGCAATGCAAACTAAAAAGGCCTCTGTGGTCAATTATCATTCTTGCTGAAATTGTGCAGATAAGCAAGCCAAATCTAGTGAGATCAGACATTTTATAAATGTAAGAATAATCTTATTCTGACTCCTAATGGCATTGCTTAAACAACTTTGAGACCACACCACTAGACCGAGTCAGGATTTCCTGAATTCTCCTGGAGACTCTCAGCTGATAAGTTCATGAGATGGCTAATCCCAGATCAAACAGAACAAGAACTACAAGAATTACAAAGAATAATCTTACTTTGAGTATCTTTGGCCAAAAAGGAAGTGACTGTTGAAATTTTGTTTTTAAAAAGAAAACACAGCATTGTCAGGTATGGGATTCTGGTCTTTGAGCTATTTTGCACGTCGTTGTAAACTACGTGGTTATGTGACCTACGTCTAAATCGGACTGGCTTCTGCTATCTCATACATTTTGTCAGTCCTTACCAAATTCTCAGCTCTTCCAGTTTGCTTCAATATCTGGCTGCAACTCCTCAAACTACTGGTTCCAAAGTTGACATCATTGAGAACACAAAGCTGACTGCCCAGATTCTTATTGGAAGTCTATGCTTTGTCTTCATAGGATCAAAAGAAGTCCTATGAGCTGAAGCTAGACAACTTGATATAAATTTCAAAGGACTCATCATTGCAGCAGATTATGTATGATCTTCATGCCTGAAACTGCTGCCATGTGGGCCACTCAGGAAATTACACTTTATCTCCCATGCTCTGCTCCAGGAAATAATCATGATTGTGGATGAGCTTACTAAAACCTATCTGATGTCTGTGCTTCATAGAAAACATTCACTGCAAACTAGGAAATCTATCAGATTACCACTGCCATCCCCTCACTCCACCATCTAAACATGCTTCAAGCCCAACATCTAGAAATGCTTTCATTTGGTTATCGTTCTGGACTCAGAAACTGTGTCTAAATATTAATAGTCCACTATAAATCTTAATCTTTCTCTTTTGTTTCCTTAGAAACCTCCCTCATTAAGTGATCGATTCCTTGCAGGATCCAGCAGATATCTTCTACTACCAAATATCAGCAGACGCTTCAGCTGTTGCTTAGTGAACAAAAGGTGACTGAGTGAGAAATGGACTTATATTGTTCACAGGAAAAAGAATGCCTGTTCTTCCCTTGAAGAAGGGGAGGAACTGAAAATAACTCCCTCCTTAACCAAACCTTAGGCTGTTCTGAGTCCTCTTCTTCACTCTACCTGAAGCTTGATCCTACCTGCTAAGCTGCCGAGCCCAGCTTTAGCAAAGATCCTCCCTAATCAGAATCAGTTTAATCAGAATCCCCCCATACTTCATATCTGAGTTTTTCATCCCTCCTCTTGATATCTAATCAAGTTCCACTCCCAGCCTCCCTTGATACTTGTGTTAGTCAGGGTTCTCCACAGAAACAAGATCAACAGGAAACAGATAGATATACACATATCTTATATATCAAGTATCTATACCTATAGGTATAGATAACTAGATCAGATACCTAATGTCTATACATTTATATATGTGTGTGTGTGTATATATATATATATATATATATAATATATATATATTAGTTATATTTCTCTGCTATATATTGATGTTGCTATAGATATAAGATAGATATAGATATGGCTTCCCAGGTGGCTCAGTGGTAAAGAATCTGCCTGCCAATGCAGGAGACGCAGGAGACATGGGTTCAATCCCTCGGTTGGGAAGATCCCCTGGAGGAGGTAATGGCAATGCACTCCAGTATTCTTGTCTGGGAAATCCCATGGACAGAGGATTCTGGAGGGTTACAGGTCCACAGGGTTGCAGACTCAGGCACGACTTAGCAACTGAGCATGAGCACGAGCATACATATACATGAAGAGATTATAGAAATTGGCTCATGCAATTGTGGAGGATGAGAAATCATGCAATCTGCTGTCTGCAAGCTGGAAAACCAAGAAAGTCAGTGGTATAATTCAGTCTAAGTCAGAAGGCCTGACAAACCCTGAACCCAGTTCAAGGCTAAAAGCCTGAGAATCAGAGGACAGATGGTGCAAATCCTGGTCTAAGTGCAAAGGCCTAAGATGAGGAATGCCGATGTCTTAGAACAGAGTCATATGGATGTCTCAGTTCAGGCAAAGAGCAAACTCATCCTTCCTCTGTCTTTCTGTTCTATTCAGGCCCTCAAGGGATTGGGTGATGCCCATTTGCATTGATGAGGGCAATTTTCTTTACTCAGTCTACCAATTCATATGCTAATCTCTTCCAGAATCCTGCTTACAGACACACCAGGAAATGCTTTACAAGCAAGTGGACATCTAAAATTAGCCAACACAATACCTAAGTTCCTGTTAGTAATTCCCCAGTCACTACCTCTTTCAACCACCCTGTTGGTGATAAATTTTCATCTGTCTCTCGTGTAGATGGGGTTGAGTTTATTTTCCCTGTTACAACAGTCTCTGTCCCCTTTTACAGTAGTCTTAAACAAAGCCTTCCTTGCCTTAAACTCCATGTGGAATAATTATCTATTGACAATATTAAAGTTATGTTCATGTGAATGAGAGAATGTGTGTCAGGTTCTCAGCTGTGAGCTAGTATGTGCATATTTATGTGAGATAAAATGAGAATGTGAGTACATGTGAGCAAATTTCTTCTGTGAGCTAATGTCTGAGCTTTATGGTGGATGGAAACATGTTTGTGTATACATGTATATAAGCATGTTCTGGATTTTAAGAATATGTAAGTGAAAGTGTGAGTGGGAACATCTGGAAGCATCTGACTGTTTATATCTGAGTCCCTTTGTGAGTAAACTCGTGAGTAAGGTCCTGAATTTGAGTGACAAATCAGCATGTTTTGGCTTCCCTGGTAGCTCAGCTGGTGAAGAATCCGCCTGCAATGCAGGAGATCCTGGTTCGATTCCTGGGTTGGGAAGATGCCCTGGAGAAGTCTACACTCTCACTTAAATTCCCACAAAAATACACATATCTAATGGACTTGTATACTGACACAGTTGCACACTTACATCCACTCCCTCCGACCTCTCACACACATTCATACATGCACATGCTCTCACATTTATTTAACAGACAACATGCTAACACACGAATCACTCATGTATGATCAATTTCACACACAGGAACAAGTTCACTTATTCACACAGCCTGCATGCTCATACACACACACATGTGTATTAACACAGACACTGCAAAATCACTCATGCTGAGACCTGGACATGATAACGCATTCACATTTAGACAGGATCATATTCATATTCATGCACACAATCTCTCACACACAGATACTCATATATTCACTCACAGTTGCACATAGACACACTCACATTATCACTTCCACACAAGTGAACACACATTTAGTCACACATAGACAGAATCACATTCACTCACAGAAAAGAACACACACATTACCATGCCCTAACACAAGCATGTTTACATATTCATTAACACACACACGTTGCTGTATCCACTTATACTTGTAGATTAATAATATGCACGTATATATGTATCGATATACATATACATGCTCATGCATTTAATGACAGACTTTTTTCACAGTCACGCAAGCGCAAATGTACAAAAACACAAATGCAAAGCATACATTCACTCACATTCATGAAAGTACATGATATGCTTACATATTCATTCGAACACAGGAATATGATCACATGTATATACTCAGTCATTTACACCCAGACAGGAACATGTTCACATAATCACACAGTGAACCTGATCACAAACTCACAAGTACACTCATTAAAACAGTTGTGTACATGCATATGATCAGCATTCACACATACATCCATGCATGGATTCAGAAATAGATGTACACATTAACAAGCTCACACAGATCATCATGGTTCCACATTCACTCAGAGGTAAGCATGCTACCATCATGCACATGCTTACAAATTCACTCAAAAACGTGAACACACAGAAACACACAAAAGCACATTAATACACTGACATATGAACAGGCTCAATTCACTCCTACACACAGACAAGCTCACATACGTCCACAAAGTACACATTCACTCAAATGAACATGCTCAAAGATTTACTGCCATCCATAGATACGCTGACACATGGACAAATTCATTCAAATACAAATATGCTTAAACTAAAATAGTTATGCACTCACTCACACACCTCAATATGCTTCACATACACCGTGTCAGTCATAAATTTACATACATGAACATACTCCTCCTTAAGTTGTTCACAAACATGCACATTCAATCACACATGCAAATGTGGGTACAATCTCCTTCACACACATAGGTGCACATGCACACACACACACACACACACACACTCGATGCCGCCCCCACATCAGGACCCAGTATTCTCAAAGCAGGCCTCTTTTGGCAGGCTGTTGCCCTCTTACCACATGAACTGTGGTGTGGGCTCCCAAATATTAACAACACTGGATGGCTGTTTTGGATACAGATGCTCACATCTCCCTAATCCTAGTAAGCACTCATATTTTAAAACAAGGGTCCCCTACCTCTAGGATCTAATGCCTGATGATCTGAGATTAAGCTGATGTAATAATAATAGAAATAAAGGGCACAACAAATGTAATATACTTAAAACATCCCCCACCACCCTGGTGCATGGGAAAATTGTCTACCCCAAACCAGTCCCTGGTGCCAAAAATGTTTGTGACTGTTGCTTCAAAGGGATTCCCCAGGAGATGACTGGCTTGGGAGGATAATTAATTGAAAGGATGATTGTCTACTGAGGCTTTAAAATTGACTTAATTTTGCTAAAAGATGCTTCTGCCCTGGTTGTTCTCTCTGAAATTATCTCTTTTCCTGTTATTGGAATCAGCAGATAACCTCACGAAACAATCCTAAGGCTTCTATTCTACTGGTAGGCCCTGGCCAGTGGAAATTACTGAACTTTCCTCTACCCATGTGGGAGGTATTACTAAAAGTAAAGCACTGAAGGATTATGACCTGTCTTAGCCTTGTTAGTGAAAGGATACGGATCCCCACTTTGTGGTTTCCTGCTATGGCCTGTCCTCAAGCCACGACTAATGGGTAGAGGCTATCTATGGACTAGAGAGAATTAAAGGAGGCTGCTCCCTGTACCAGAGCCCCTCTACTAGGTATTGACATTATGAATCTCATACCGGAATGAATGACACTCAAGTAATATTGGTAAATGGTCCGCAGTCCTAGACTGGTCTAACATGTTCTCTTTGTTAAATGTGTCATAGGATAATTGAGCACAATTTGCCTTCCCCTTTGAGGATCAACAGTACACTTTTCCCAGTTGCCTGTAGGGTACATGAATACCTCTGGGATTTCACAAGGAATTTGCCGTGTGGATCTAGATTCCTGCTCTGCACCAGGCACCTCCCACAGAAACTCAGCTCTGGCATTGTACTGATGTCATCCTTGTCCCTGGACCTGGCTATGACTCGGTGTCACACACTGTCACCACTGTGAGTAAACACTTCACTGAGGGGATGGGCAATTGCCCTCCATAAGCTACAGGGAACCTCCTAGTCTGTTCAATGTCTGGTCTATAATTGAAACTCAGAAGGGTAAACTTCGGGTTTACCTGAAATTATGAGACCTGGACATGATATTTCTGAATCTGAATTCAGATCTATTTCTGAATCCATGCATGGATGTATGTGTGAATGCTGATCATATGCATGTACACAACTGTTTTAATGAGTGTACTTGTGAGCTTGTGATCAGGTTCACTGTGTGATTATGTGAACATGTTCATGTCTGGGTGTAAATGACTGAGTATATACATGTGATCATATTCCTGTGTTCAAATGAATATGTAAGCATATAATGTACTTTCATGAATGTGAGTGAATGTATGCTTTGCATTTGTGTTTTTGTACATTTGCGCTTGCGTGACTGTGAAAAAAGTCTGTCATTAAATGCATGAGCATGTATATGTATATCGATACATATATACGTGCATATTATTAATCTACAAGTATAAGTGGATATAGCAACGTGTGTGTTAATGAATATGTAAACATGCTTGTGTTAGGGCATGGTAATGTGTGTGTTCTTTTCTGTGAGTGAATGTGATTCTGTCTATGTGTGACTAAATGTGTGTTCACTTGTGTGGAAGTGATAATGTGAGTGTGTCTATGTGCAACTGTGAGTGAATATATGAGTATCTGTGTGTGAGAGATTGTGTGCATGAATATGAATATGATCCTGTCTAAATGTGAATGTGTTATGTCCAGGTCTCAGGTCTCATACAAATGGTAATGTATCTACTGGATTGAGCTAAACCTGGACTTACTAGAGTGTTGCAACTCCATGAGAAAATAGCCACATTCCCTGCCACTAAGCTAATTTGCCATAACCTCCTGGTCTTCTTTTTTTAATGTTTAATTAATCACATCTGTATAATGCTTAACAAGGGTAAGACAGGTCATAATCCTTCAGTGCTTTACTTTTAGTCATTTGGTAGAAGAAAAGCTTCTCATGCCCCAACCTCCCATGTTGGTAAAGGAGATCCAACATTTGGTAGTAACATAGAATTCCAGTGCCAACCTCCAGTATTTGCTGGTCCCTGTGTATGGAGTCACCCTCAGGACATCCACTTATCTGTGGGGACCTGAGCAACAACAGACACTAGATAAACTAAAGAAGTCTACCGTTTCAGCTCTCCCACTAGTGCTCTGAGAACAGGACTTACATTTAGAAGTTTCGGCCACCCAAAAATTCATTTCTAGGATCCACTGGCCCACATGTCCATGGGTTTTTGGCATAAGCAACTTGCAGACTCAGTCCAAAAGTATTGGCCAATGGAGAGGCAACTTCCAGAGGTACACTGAACCCTCAATGAAACTCAAAGCTCTACTGGAGCAGAGCCAGTTATGCTATGGGTTGAGATTCCTATTATGCCCTGGGTGAGAGCAGAAGCTTCTCCCATACAAGCTGAGGTCTGTATTCAAATGGTAATATATCTACTGGATTGAGCTTAACCTGGACTTACTAGAGTGTTGCAACTCCATGAGAAAATAGCCACATTCCCTGCCACTAAGCTAATTTGCCATAACCTCCTGGTCTTCTTTTTTTAATGTTTAATTAATCACATCTGTATAATGTTGAACATTTGATACATTAAATTTTATTTTTATTCTATTTTTTTTTATTGAACTCTGGTGATATACAATGTTGCATTAGTTTCAGGTATACAGCAAAGTGATTTAGTCATATATATGTATATACTCAGGTATATATATGGTAGCTCCTCTCCGCCACCGCCCCTGACCTTGGACGTGGGGTAGCTCCTGTCCGCGGCTCCCCCGCCATCGCTCCCACACCGTCAATGCCGCGGCTAATTACCAACATCCGCTGGATCATAGAAAAAGCAAGAGAGTTTCAGAAAAACATCTATTTCTGCTTTATCGACTATGCCAAAGCCTTTGACTGTGTGGATCACAATAAACTGGAAACTTCTGAAGGAGATGGGGATACCAGACCACCTGACCTGCCTCTTGAGAAACCTGTATGCAGGTCAGGAAGCAACAGAACTGGGCATGGAACAACAGGTTGGTTCCAAATAGGAAAAGGAGTACATCAAGGCTGTATACTGTCACCCTGCTTATTTAACTTATATGCAGAGGACATCATGAGAAATGCTGGGCTGGAGGAAACACAAGCTGGAATCAAGATTGCTGGGAGAAATATCAATAACCTCAGATATGCAGATGACACCACCATTATGGCAGAAAGTGAAGAAGAACTAAAGAGCCTCTTGATGCAGTTGAAAGAGGAGAGTGAAAAAGTTGGCTTAAAGCTCAACATTCAGAAAACTAAGATCATGGCATCCAGTCCCATCACTTCACGGCAAATAGATGGGGAAATAGTGGAAATAGTGGCTGGCTTTTTTTTTCTGGGCTCCAAAATCACTGCAGATGGTGAATGTAGCCATGAATTAAAAGACACTTACTCCTTGGAAGGAAAGTTATGAGCAACCTAGACAGCATATTAAAAAGCAGAGACATTACTTTGTTCACAAAGGTCCATCTAGTCAAGGCTATGGTTTTTCCAGTAGTCATGCATGGTTGGTAGAGTTGGACTATAAAGAAAGCTGAGCGCCGAAGAATTGATGCTTTTGAACTGTGGTGTTGGAGATGACACTTGAGAGTCCCTTGGACTGCAAGGAGATCCAACCAGTCCATCCTAAAGCAGGTTGATCCTGGGTGTTCATTGCAAGGACTGATGTTGAAGATGAAACTCCAATACTTTGGCCACCTGATGTGAAGAGCTGACTCATTTGAAAAGACCCTGATGCTGGGAGAGATTGACGGCAGGAGGAGAAGAGGATGAGATGGTTGGATGGCATCACCGACTCAAAGGACATGGGTTTGGGTAGACTCCGGCAGTTGGTGATGGACAGGGAGGCCTGGTGTGCTGCGGTTCATGGGGTCACAAAGAGTCGGACATGACTGAGTGACTGAACTGAACTGAACTGAACTGAACTCAGGTGTATGTATGTTTATATATATATATTCCTTTTCAGATTCTTTTTCCTTATTGATTATTACAAAATATTGAGTATAGTTTACTGTGTTAAATGTTAGGTCTTTGTTGGTTATATATTTAATGTATAGTAGTATGTATATTGGAGAAGGCAATGGCACCCCACTCCAGTACTCTTGTCTGGAAAGTCCCATAGACGGAGGAGCCTGGTAGGCTGCAGTCCATGGGGTCGCTGGGAGTCGGACACGACTGAGCGACTTCACTTTGACTTTTCACTTTCATGCATTGGAGGAGGAAATGGCAACCCACTCCAGTATTCTTGCCTAGAGAATCCCGGGGGTGGGGGAGCCTGGTGGGCTGCACTCTATGGGGTCGCACAGAGTCGAACACGACTGAAGCAACTTAGCAGCAGCAGCAGGAGCAGCAGCAGTATGTATATGGCAACCCACTCCAGTGTTCTTGCCTGGAGAATCCCAAGCATGGCAGAGCTTGGTGGGCTGCCGTCTATGGGGTCGCACAGAGTCGGACACGACTGAAGCGACTTAGCAGCAGCAGCAGTGTGTATATGTTAATTCCAAACTACTATTTATTTTAGAATTTACTGTTTTATATTTCACTTTTGATTCTTTTTTAAATTTATTTTTAGTTGAAGGATAATTGCTTTACCATGTTATAGTTATTGCTGCTGTACAACAACATGAATCAGCATATATTCCCTTCCTCCTACCCCCTCATCCCAGCCCTCTAGGTTGTCACAGAGCACCAGGCTGAGGTGCATGAGCCTAGAACCTGTTATACAGAGTGAAGTAAGTCAGAAAGAAAACAAATTCGTATATTAGCACATATATATGGAATCTAGAAAAATGGTACTGATGAACCTCTGTGAAGGGCAGGAATAAAGACACAGACATAGAGAACGGACTTTTGGACACAGAAATGGAAGGGGAGGGTGAGATGAATTGGAAGAGTAAGATTGACGTGTGTGTGTGTGTGTGTGTGTGTGTGTATGTGTAAAATAGATTCGCTAGTGGGAAGCTGCTGTATAGCACAGGGAGCTCAGCTCGGTGCTCTCCGCCTTCTATACAAGCCTTCCATTAGTTTATCCATACAATACACCAATTTCTCCTAATGTTATTGAGGGGATAACAAATAGCTTTTATAATCCTTGGGACCGCCACACGGTTTACACAGTCAGACTAAAGTTTGTACATCACTGTAATGCAAAATAACTATGGGTGTTACAAGAAAAGATTGCTTGGGCTTTTTATCTATCCTGTCATCCTCCAGTCCCACATCAAGGACTGTGGAGAGAACTTGGAGGGCAGCGGTCCTTCCAGTGGTCAAAATACTGCCCATGGTTTAGGTTATATTAAATCCATGCCCCTATGGCATAACTGTGCCATATTTAAGTTCACAGCAAATGATGGGACCATCAACAGAGACAATTCTATTTCTGCTGGTGTGCAATTCCACACGAGATACAACCCAATTATTGGTTTTCACAGGCATGAGAGCACAGGCAATGTCATGAATAGAGAAGAAACATTCACCTGGTACTTTCATTTTTTCCTGTCTCCCTCAGACAAAACCCAGAGCTTAGCCACCTCCTTCTTGATCCTGATGAGAACCTGATGTGAACCAGTGATTCTGAAACCATCCTTTAGCCTGTGTTCATCATCATCCAGTATAAGCCAAGCAAACCACTCTCTGGAGAAAGAGGTGACCTTATCAGCCATCCTGGTACTTTGCTCCTCAAAAGGCACCGTGGAACCCAGGAGGTGGACCTAAACCTCTCCCAGACCAGGTAACTCCATGTGAACAATACCAGGGACAATCAGGCTCCCTATGCTGGCTATAGGTGACCTCCAACTTTAAGTCCTATCCTGTTACCATGGTCCTTATCACCTGAGAAGTTCCTACCCTTGCTAGTGTTGACTCTATGTCTCTTGGTGGTTCACCCAGCCCTAGTAATCTACGCACTACTGTTGACAAGGTCTATCTGGAAACTATACCACATGCACCTAACAGGGTGTCTTACAACACAGGTCAGATTGGAGACAATGGGAACCATGCTGTTGGCTATTCACATTGGTCAGTCCTCCTAAATGACCACAGATACCAACACTGAGGCTAGCAACCTTCTCCTGTCTCTTCTACTACAAGCAACACCCATTCTGGCTAAGCTAGACTCTTTAGATACCACTTGTGACTCATAGATGGTTCTAAACCCTCAGGGCCAACTCTGACCTCAAAACAGATGAGACTGACTGTGATTAAGTAGTGCCATTAACCACATAGAGCCACTGCCTCTTGAGATTTATGTAAGGAATTGCCCAGAGATAGTATGTACCCAGTATTACAACCAGGATGCTTGTGATGAGTGCAATCATATGAAAAGTGCTGTAATGCAGAGCTATACCAACAAACTATGGGATTACAGTTAGATAAAATTATAGCTCTTGCTAATCCCTGACAATAATGACTAATGTAAACCCTGCCGAAATGTATATCTTTACAAATGTTGGTTTCTTTTCTTATCAGTTGTTAATATAACGACTTTTCCTCTCTTTCCAGTACAAGTCCCATTTATGGAAGCTTGCACTCAAAGAAGTTTGTCTAAGTGACCAAGGACAATTTACCATGAATTTCCTCCCTGGTTGGGAATTTACTTTATTTATTGACTTAATAATATTATTGTTTCGTTTTTATTTTTGGCTGTACTAGGTCTTTGTTGCTGCACGGGCTTTTCTTTAGTTGTGGCAAGTGGGCCTATAATTCGTTGTAGTGCAGGCCTTCTCATCATGGTGACTCCTCTTATTGTGGAGCTCGGGCTCTAGGGCATGTGGGCTTCATAGCTGTTGCTCATGAGCTCAATAGTTGCAATTCCTGGGCTCCCGAGCACAGTCTTAATAGTTGTGGTGCACAGACTTAGCTGCTCTACGCTACGTGGGATATTCCTAGACAGGGTTCAAAACCTTAAAACATTGGCAGGTGGATTCTTTACCACTGATCCACCAGGGAAGCCCCATGGCCACTTATAATTTGTATGTGTATATATGTATGCACACACACGCACACACACGCAGTATACTTATTAGGAAAGGAATGTATACAACATAATATCCAGGACAAGGCATGTCTAAAGAGTCAGGAGCTTCATCCAGTCTGGGAATTCTTTTCTAGCCTAATTGTCTTCCAATACCAACTTCAAGGTTTCCATCACACTCAGTGGGAGTGGGCCTTTCAACAACTCCAATGCTTACTGCCCACAGGAAACAATCATAGCCTTTGAGTGTGACAGCAAAGAAAATTCTCCTGAAAATTGAAAATTTTCAAATCCCATAGAGACATCTAACCACTCTCTATATGAGAGTTTTTCCATCCAAATCGACGCTACTTGTTTATTAAAAATTCATCAGGCTTACCAAGAGCATCATTAATAAGGACTTGGGAAGTACTTGAGGGAAATTGCAGCCCAATTTTACTCTTCTGGGGGATCTTAAAACATACCCATCCTGTCTTACAGAACAATAATGATAAGCCCAGTAGCAAAGCTAACCTGGGAGGAAATCTATTGAGTTAGTCACATGACCACCTCCCAAGAGGCCACCTCTGAGGCTATAAAAGTAACATAAACAGCTGCCAAAGACTTCGCTGTAGCTCAAACCGTTAAGAATCTGCCTGCGATTCAGGAGACCAGGGTTCGATCCCTGGGTCAGGAAGATCCTCTGGAGAAGGGAATGGCGATCCACTCCAGTATTCTTGCCTGGACAATCCCATGGATATAGAAGCCTGGCAGGTTACAGTCCATGGGGTTGCAAAGAGTTGGACATGACTGAGCGACTAACACACACACACACACACAGCTGCCAAAGAAAAATTCCCCCAGAGGGACCTAATGCGCCAAATGTATAATATAGTTGATACTGATTTTTGAAATAACTTGGCCCACCAGGCTATTTGTTATGGGTACTTGGTAGGAAACTCAAGCAATAATCACAACAATCAGAACAAGTAGGAACATACAATTGCCCACCAGAATAGGCCTTCATATTGCCTTAGTCACGGCAATACATAAGATGGCAAATTTAACCACATTCTGGACTTTCTTCTGCCAACCTGATTTTAGTGCATGTAGCATAGCATATACCTCTCCTTGGCCAAGTTCCCCCATAAATCTCATTTATTAAAATGAGCTTGTTCCCCTCACCATGAATATCCAGAAGCTAATCTATGTAAGTATGTGAGCACTGGTGGGCTGAGTCTGTAACCAGTTTATCTGACCCAGGTACCTAATGCAAGGTGGATAACATGCAGTCTTGTTTGACTGTAAAGCCTTATGCTTCTATTCATATCACCTTGAAGTGTGTGCGCGCGTGTGTGTGTGTGTGTGTGTGTGTGTTAGTCATTCAGTCGTGCCTGACTTTTTGCAACCCCATGGACTGTAGCCCGCCAGGCTCCTCTGTGCATGGGATTCTACAGGCAAGAATACAGGAGCGAGTTGCTATTCCCTTCTCTATGGACGTCGAATAGTAGTAAGCTGTAAAATCACCTTTGTAGCAACAAAGGCAGCAGAGATAGCCCAGTGGGCCTGTAAGAACCAAGCGGCTTCCCCTATCTCAAGCTTCCCCTTGCCTGAGACTGGAAAATATTTTTCATACTTGGTCTAGGCCCTAAATTTCATATTTTTACGTAGCAGCTGAACTCTCCCAAGTATTTGCCAACCCAAACCATGCGAGCCAGAACTCTCCAATGCCACAGACTTGTTCACATGCATACATTCCTCTCACATTTACTTACTCTCGAAACATGCTCACACATTCACTCACAATTATATTCACAAATTTACCCTCACACATGAACATGTTCATATATTCACTCACACTTGAATAAGCTCACATTGATACACATACTCATATATGCTCCCATGCACTCACACCCATTCACTTACATGTATACATTAATACACACACAGGAACATCCTCACATTCACTACATCTACTCACATGCACACTGTCATAAATTCCTCCCACAAATATACTCACATATTTACAATCCCACACAAACGAGCTTACTTATACATTAGCTTACATGAACAAATGTGCTAAAATCCATGCACACGACCATAAGTACATTCATAAACAGACCTTTAATCATAGGAATATTATTCACATTAATAAAATCACATATGAATTGGCATGCTTATTTATTCATTCAGGGTGACACTCAAACATTCCCTGTCTCACACTAATATGCTCACACTCATGGAGACACATATTTATCACACACATGTTCACAAATTCGTCATTTATTTGCTAAGCTGTGTCTGACTCTTTTGCGACCCCATGGTAGCCACCGGGGAAGCCCTCACAAATTCATGGACATACATAATGGTGGCTTAGACAGTAAAGAATCTGCCTTCAGTGCAGGAGAGGGCTTCCCTAGGGGCTTACCTGGTAAAGAATCCACCTGCGATGCAGGAGACCTGGGTTTGATCCATGGATCGGGAAGATCCCCTGGAGAAGGGAATGGTACCCATTCCAGTATTCTTCCCTGAAGAATTTCATGGACAGAGGAGCCTGGCGGGCTACAGTCCATGGGGTCGCAAAGAATCGGACATGACTGAGTGACTAACGCTTTTACTTTCTTCACTTTCAATGCAGGAGACCCAGGTTTAATCCCTGTGTCAGGAAGATCCCATGGTGAAGGGAATGGCTACCCACACTAGTATTCTTGCCTGGAGAGTTTCATGGCCAGAGGATCCTGGCAAGCCGTGGGGTTGCAAAGATTCAGACGTGACTGAGCAACTAACACAGTTGAAACTTTCACGTTCACATATATGAGAGTGCTCATTCACTTGCCAAATATGATCATGCACACAAAGTCATTCACACATTCTCACATACATTGACACAGTCACATTTTCACTCATGAACACTCTTGACTTAAACATAGTTACACCCACATGGTCAAACATTCACTCACACACACAAACACGCTTACCAATTCACTCACACATAGATACCCTGCAGTAATTTGTACATAATTACATCTTCAGTAACACTTGCACAGTGTTCTCATATGTAAATATACTCATTAGTTATTGATGTACATTTGCACACATACACAAATATGCTAAAAAATTCACTCAGTCATACATACTCACAAAATGCATGCATTCATATACACAGACTCACAATAACAAGCTCACATGTTCACTTACAACACCATGCTCACAAAGTCACTCACACATAGAAACACATACATAAACACATATGACCGCACATCCACATACACAAATATGCCTACGCATTCCTTTCTTCATGCAAACTTGGTCACATATTCACTCCCTAAAATGAAGATGCCCACAGATTCACTCACACAGACTCAAATATGCTCATATGTAAAACTCACACCCTCACTTATTTGTACACATTAACACACCCACAGACAAACATGCACACTTATTCACTTACCCCCAAAACATGATCACGCACCACAAAGTCCACACCTTCACTCATGCATATGGATCAGTTCAGTTCAGTTCAGTCATTCAGTCATGTCTGACGCTTTGCGACTCCATGGACTGCAGCACCCCAGGCTAACCTGTCCATCATCAACTCCCGGAGCTTGCTCAAACTCGTGTCCATTGAGTTGGTGATGCCATCCAACCATCTCATCCTCTGTCGTCCCCTTCTCCTCCCGCATTCAGTCTTTCCCAGCATCAGGGTCTTTTCAAATGAGTCAGTTCTTCACATCAGGTGGCCAAAGTATTGGAGTTTCAGCTTCATCATCAGTCTTTCCAATGAATATTCAGGACTGATTTCCTTTAGGATGGACTGGTTGGATCTCCTTGCAGTCCAAGGGACTCTCAAGAGTCTTCTCCAACACCACAGTTCAAAAGCATCAATTCTTTGGTGCTGAGCTTTCTTTATAGTCCAACTCTCACACACATGACTGCTGGAAAAACCATAGCTTTGACTAGACAGACTTTTGTTGGCAAAGGAATGTCTCTGCTTTTTAATACACTGTCCAGATTGGTCATAGGTTTTCTTCCAAGGAGCAAGCATCTTTCAATTTCATGACTGCAGTCACCATCTGCAGTTATTTTGGAGACCCCCAAAATAAGGTCAGCCACTGTTTCCACTGTTTCCGCATCGATTTGCCATGAGGTGATGGGACCCGATGCCATGATCTTAGTTTTCTGAATGTTGAGTTTTAAGCCATACATTCAGATAAATTCATACACACACATTCACTCATTTAAATATGATTACATGTTAACGAGCTTATGCAATCAAACATGCTGAAAGATTTACATGCATGTGCTCACATACTCACAGATTTACTAGCACTTGTACATACTCTCGGAGAAGGCAATGGCACCCCACTCCAGTACCCTTGCCTGGAAAATCCCATGGACGGAGGAGCCTGGTAGGCTGCAGTCCATGGGGTCACTAAGAGTCGGACACGACTGAGCGACTTCACTTTCACTTTTCACTTTCGTGCATTGGAGAAGGAAATGGCAACCCACTCCAGTGTTCTTGCCTGGAGAATCCCAGGGACGGGGGAGCCTGGTGGGCTGCCATCTATGGGGTCGCACAGAGTCGGACACGACTGAAGTGACTTAACAGCAGCAGCAGCAGCAGTACATACTCTAGCATATGAACATACCTCTAAATATTCAGATACCCAAATATAATAACATGCTCACATACATGACAATGCTTATGAATTCAGTTGCACCCACGAATATGATCATATACACAAGGTCACTTACATTCATTCACACACATCCACACACTGACATGTTCACTCTCACACAATAGCATACTTATGTTAATGTGCTCCCTTACTCAGCAGTCTCACACATGCACACATGCTACAAATTCATTCACATACATAGCCACTCTCACAAAAAATCACTTCCCCACACATCCATTCTCATTGTCCCATTAACATGCTCACATATACATACATGCTCACTATTCACTGATGCAATAAGATACAAAAAGCATCCGCCTGCAATGTGGGAGACCTGGGTTCGATCCCTGGGTTAGGAAGATCCCCTGGAGAAGGGAAAGGCTTCCCACTCCAGTATTCTGGCCTGGAGAATTCCATGGACCATATAGTCCATGGGGTTGCAAAGTCGGACATGACTGAGCAACTTTCACTTTTTCTGTATACAAATATACTCACATGTTAACTCCCCAGAGTACTTGCTCCCATGTATGAACATACACACTCACTATAGAAATTATTATCCTCCTATATTATACACTCATGCATATACTTCCATACAAATTCACTCACATAGTCAAATATACCCACATATTAACTCTCTCAGAGGCAAATAATGTTCATATATTCACTCACAGGCATGAGCGTACTTAACATGTATACTGAATGACACTCATAAAATATGTTCATACATTTATTTACTTATAAGGACATGGTTGCAATATCACTCACACACGAGACTATTCATATATGTCACATGTACACACACATTTCCTCATATGTGCATGTAAACACAAATGAGGATGTGCTTACACATTCACTTGCAGGTGGACATGCTTCCAAACACACACTTACACATTCACTCACAGAAATATATTCTTCCATAAGAAGCTCACATAAATAAACACACTTGCAACATTCACTCATATGCACGCTAAGTCACTTCAGTCGTGTCCAACTCTGTGCAACCCCATAGATGGCAGCCCACCAGGCTCCCCCGTCCCTGGGATTCTCCAGGCAAGAACACTGGAGTGGGTTGCCATTTCCTTCTCCGATTCATGAAAGGGAAAAGTGAAAGTGAAGTCGCTCAGTCGTGTCTGACTCTAGCGACCCCTTGGACTGCAGCCTACCAGGCTCCTCCGTCCATGGGATTTTCCATGCAAGAGTACTGGAGTGGGGTGCCATTGCCTTCATATGAAGGTGCTCAAACATCCATTCACTCACAAAAACATGATGACAAATTTATTCCAACATAAAGACAGTGTAATATGAGCTCACATGCACAGATCCTGCACATACATACACTCTCAAATCCCTTCACACATGCAAATTAACATAAACAAGAACACATTCACCCTTTCAATTGCAGATAAACATTTTCACACTCATCGTGAAGCTCACACATTCAGATAACCCACAGATGTACATACCCATTAACAAGTATATGCTCACATGTTCACTCATAAATTTACACATTCATTAGCAACGCCATGCAAACTAGTATGCTTACATTACACATTAATTCATACACATGAACAAGCTAACATCCATGTACAAATTCACAGATTTACTCATACACATGAATAGTTACCAATAGGTATTAACACACAAATATACTCACACCAACACTCTTATCCACGAATGGGCTCACATCAGTTTCATACATGCACACATATTTATTCATTGATATGTTCTTGATCAGAGATTGACTCAAAATGGAGGGTACACTTACATACTCACACATATGTTCTCATTCATTCACTCAAACAAGTATACTCAGACCAACATGGCTATACACATATTTACTCACCCAAATATGCTCACTCATATGTATCAACACATTCATATACTCATGTGTGTTCTATAATTTATGCTCACACACACTCACATATTCAGTTACCAACACAAATATGGTTTAAACACGCAGACACACATAATCCTTTGTGCATATTCACCTACCAAGTCACAGATGCATATCAACATATTAAATATAAAATTTGACTACCACTCGCTCATATACATATGTATGTTCAAACATACAACTAAACTTATGAGTTTACTTAAACAGCAAAATTAGTAATATACATGCACACATGTTGTTACTTGCAATATCATGCTCATAGTTCACTCAGTCAGAAGGGTAAAATGACAGATGAACTCATAGTCACACTCACATACACAGTCTTCAACATTCTCTCACACAAACATGCTCGACCATTCACTCACATGAGCATAATGCATTTATTCACTCACAAGAACACGCTCACAAAATCACTCACACACAAAACCAAGTCATTTTCCCTTACATATGCAGACTCACACTTTTACTTTCATAAAATAAGATGGTCACAAAGGAGCATGCTCATGTGTTCATTTGTACATGAACCTGCTCACACTTATAAATGCTCACACAGTCACACACATAAGTATAATCACACATTAACATGCTTAAAGATGAACGCCCATGCACTCACAGCATCCTTACAAATTTACTAACACACATAGACACACTTACCATCCACATGTTCACACGCTCAATCCAACAGACTTGCTCACATGTTTCCTTGCTCATACGAACATGTCCACAAATTCATTCACACACAGAACACATTCATACATGCTCGTTTTACAAACAGAAACATACTCATACATTCAGTCACACATATGGGCATCCCCATCTCAACATGATCACACACTCAAATGTTAACACATTCAACCATGCACACATATTAATGAAATCGTACACATGTATACTCTTACATATGATGATTTGTACAAATCACATGTCCAGTCTTATGCCCATATTCATATACACATGCGCAAACATCTCTGTGTTCTCTCACACACACGTACCTGCTGTCACCCCTGAATATGCTTACAAATTCACTAAAACAAATTTGTGCTCACATGCATATATTCACACATTCACTGACACAAGCATCCTCAATTCTCACACACATGTAAACACACATATTTTGAGACCACCAATGCACACATTCACTCATTCACACAATTCACATAAAAGACACACTCATATCTCACATGAACACATTTCCTCATTTACACATATTAGCACACACTTGAAGGTGAAAGAGGAGAGTGAAAAAGCTGACTTAAAACTCAACATTTAGAAAACAAAGGTCATGGCATCCGGTCTCATCACTTCATGGCAAATAGATGGGGAAACAATGGAAACAATGACAGGCTTTATTTTCTTGGGCTTCAGAATCACTGCAGATGGTTACTGCAGCTGAAATTAAGACACTACAAACCTAGACATTGTTTTATTTTATTTATTTTTATTTATTTATTTTTAATTTTATTTTATTTTTAAACTTTACATAATTGTATTAGTTTTGCCAAATATCAAAATGAATCCGCCACAGGTATACATGTGTTCCCTATCCTGAACCCTCCTCCCTCCTCCCTCCCCATACCAACCCTCTGGGTCGTCCCAGTGCACTAGCTCCAAGCAGGCAGAGATATCACTTTGCTGAGAAAGGTCTGCATGGTCAAAGCTATGATTTTTCCAGTAGCCATGTATGGATGTGAGAGTTGGACCATAAAGAAGGCTGAGCACCAAAGAATTGATAGGCACAAATTGTCATGCTGGAGAAGACTCTTGAGAGCCCCTTGGACAGCAAGGAGATCAAACTTGTCAATTCTAAAGGGAATCAGTCCTGAACATTCATTGGAAGGACTGATGCTGAAGCTGAGGTTCCAGTCCTTTGGCCAACTGGTGGAAAGATTGGACTCATTGGGAAAAGACCCTGATGCTGGGAAAGATTGAGGTCAGGAGGAGAAAGGGGCAACAGAGGATGAGATGGTTGGATGGCATCACTGACTCAATGGACAAGAGTTTGAGCAAACTCCAGGAAATAGTGAAGGACAGGGAAGCCTGGCATGCTGCAGTCCATGGGTTGCAAAGGGTCGGACATGACTGAGTGACTGAACAACAACAAAGCGCACTCAAAAACAGGGACATACATTCATTGACTTAACGTGCATTCTCACAGACTCACACTTACAGAAACCCAGTCATATAGGTGATGTGCTTACACGCAGCCTATTCACAGGCACGTTGACACACTCAAACAGAAATCTGATTACATAGTCACTCTGACACAAACATACTCACACTCACCATCAACTCAAACATTCACTCACACACACAAAGATTAACTCACACAAATTTAGCATAGAGCACACTTCCCTGGTGGCTCAGACAGTTAAGCATCTGTCTACAATGTGGGAGACCCGGGTTCGATCCCTGGGTAGGGAAGATCCCCTGGAGAAGGAAATGGCAATCCACTCCAGTACTATTGCGTGGAAAATCCCATGGACAGAGGAGCCTGGTAGGCTACAGCCCATGCGGTCGCAAAGAGTCGGACACGACTAAGCGACTTCACTTTCACACGCTCACATTAACAGGCTTATGAAAACAAATATAGATATTCCCTCACTGACACAAGCATGCAAACACATATACAGATACTCACAAATTCCATAGGCTTGAACACACCCATCTACTTCAACACTCAAATATTGTTACATAACATACTGTAAGACATGAAAAAGTTCACAAATTCACTCTCACAAATGTTTTTGTTGTTCAGTCACTCAGTCGTGTCTGACTCTTTGCGGCCCCATGGACCGCAGCATGCCAGGCTTCCCTGTCCTTTACCACCTCCCAGAATTTGCTCAAACTCATGTCCATTGAGTCGGTGATGCCATCCAACCATCTTGTCTTCTGTCATCCCCTTCTCCTGCCTTCAATCTTTCCCAGCATCAGGGTCTTTTCTATGAGTTAGCTCATCTTCTGTTTCAGCATCAGTCCTTCTAATGAATATTCAAGACTGATTTCCTTTAGGAATGACTGGTTTGATCTCCTTCCAATCCAAAGGACTCTCGAGAGTCTTCTCCAACAGCACAGTTCAAAAAGCATCAGTTCTTCAGTGGTCAGCCTTCTTTATGGTCCAACTCTCACATCCATATATGACTACTGGAAATACCATAGTTTTGACTTGACAGACCTTTGTCGCTAAAGTAATGTTTCTGCTTTTTAATACACTGTCTACATTGGTCATAGCTTTTCTTACAAGGAGCAAGAAGTGTCTTTTTTAATTTCATGGCTGCAGCCACCAACTGCAGTGATTTTGGAGCCCAAGAAAATAAAGTCTGTCATGGTTTCCATTGTTTCCCCATCTATTTGCCATGAAGCGTTGGGACCAGATGTCATGATCTTAGTTTTCTGAATGTTGAGTTTTAAGCCAGCTTTTTCACTCTCCTCTTGCACCTTCATCAAGAGGGTCTTGATGAAAAGCCTCTTTGCTTTCTGCCATATGGGTGGTGTCAGCTGCATATCTGAGGTTATTGATGTTTCTCCTGGCAATCTTGATTTCAGCTTGTGCTTCATCCAGCCCAGCATTTCTCATGATATACTCTGCATATAAGTTAAATAAGCAGGGTGACAATTTCCAGCCTTGACGTACTCCTTTCCCAATTTGGAACCAGTCCTTTGTTCCATGTCCGGTTCTAACTATTGCTTCTTGACATGCATACAGGTTTCGCAGGAGGTAGGTAGTGTGTACAAATATACATGTTCACATGTATGTGCATGCTCCCACATTCAGTCACTTACATTAACATGTTTACTGTTTACTCACTCAAATGAACATGCTGACAAATTATTCACATGCAGACACACTCATGTCCATTCACACCCACATGGTCACACATTCACTCATTAATACAGATGTGCTCACACCATCATTGCCTCACGTGAACATGCTCATGCTGCTACTGCTGCTAAGTCGCTTCAGTCGTGTCCGACTCTGTGCGACCTTATAGACAGTAGCCCACCAGGCTCCCCTGTCCCTGGAATTCTCCAGGCAAGAACATTGGAGTGGGTTGCCAATTCCTTCTCCTGTGCCTGAAAGGGAAAAGTGGAAGTGAAGTCGCTCAGTCGTGTCCGACTCTTAGCGACCTCATGGACTGTAGCCCACCAGACTTCTCCATCCATGGGATTTTCCAGGCAAGAGTACTGGAGTGGGGTGCCATTGCCTTCTCCGGAACATGCTCATAGATGTATTCAAATAGGTAGACATAACTAGTCACACTATAATAAATTCACTCTGTGCAAACTTGCACAAGAATTCACTCAATCACATGAATATTCCTACAAGTTCAGTCACACAGGTTCATGAATACATAAACTCAGGTGCTCCCAGACATTCACTTTCACATGCACATTAGCACTCTCATAGTCAGGAACATGCTCACATGGATGCTCTCCTACAAACATGTGCACATCCTCCACAAAGTACAAATATTCCCTCATGAAGAAAATACGCCCATATGTATTTACATTCAGATGCTCACATTTCACGCATACAAGAATACTCCACATGTTACCTAGTTTGCAGCAGGAAACATACACATTCGCTGACTCACAGGAAAGTGCTAATAACATCCGTACACATGGCTTCAAATTCAGGTATACACTTGGACACACACAAACATGCATTTCAACACTCAAACATTACTTTAACCTACTCTGACAGGTACAAGTTCATATGTTCACCCTCTTGAATGGTACTACGCACATGTGCAGACACTGACACATTCACTCACATGAACATACCCAGATCTCATTCACATGAAAATTATCACACTTTCACTCACGTGCATACATGATCAAAAATTCACTCCCACTCATGAGATCTGTGTACCCACAATGACACACTCATTTACACATGCAGGCCAACATTGACATAAAGAAGAACATGCCCAGGTATTGATTTGCACACAAACAGTAAAGCTCACTAGGAAGCTCACAAATTCAGTCACATAAATATGCTTACATTCACTGACACACATATATGTGCCTTTACACAAATACAACCATATATTAATAAGATTACACAGAAACACATAAACATGCTAACATGTGTGTTCATGCTCAGAAATACCTTCATACAATCGAGCACACACATATTCACTAAAGCAAAAATTTATGCACAATGGACTGCTCTTACTGATGAACAGGCTCAAATACACACTGACACTGTCACATTTATGCTCACGTGCAAAAATGCTCAAACAAAAAAATCCAAATAACAAATACGCTAAAAAAATGCTCAAAACATTTACTTCCCCAAAACGCTCACTCTTTAACTCCCACCAGTGTGATGAAAATCTCACTCAGATGCCAGCACACATTCAGATTGCTGATTTGAAACCTCATGAGTTCCCTGGATGAAATTTGAAACTCCCTCCCATGTATGAAGGGCAAGGAGATACCAGAGCAAGATGTAGAGCACTCCAAGTGGGTGGGTGGGTGGCAATTTTTTTTTTTTTAGCTCTAGAAGGGAAATTTCTTTATATATATAGATATAGATATAGATATAGATATATATGTATATATATATTTTTTTTTATGGAGGCTTTTAATTGGAGGCTTTACAATATTGTGGTGGTTTTTGCCATACATTCATATGAATCAACCATGTATGTACATGTGTTATTAGCAAGAGAACTTACATATAAGGCTTGTGTTGAGTGGCCACAAGACAAGTAGATCTCCACACCTGCCTGTCAGAATCTTAAGTTTATATGGCGAATTTAATGGGGGTCGGCCAAATGTCTTGTCCATATGATCTCAACAGCACATTCCTCTTTCAAGGCTGTGTCTTTAAAACAGGACCTAGTATGGGAACTGTGGGCAGAACATACATTCCAAGGATGAGGAGAGGGTGAGGAGACTCTGATTGCCAAGATTCAGCTCTTGGGTCAACCAGTAGTCATGTCTTCTTTTTACAAAAATTTTAAGTATTTCTATTTGGCTATGCCAGGTCTTTGTTTTGACACACGGGATCTTCAATCTTCATTGCGGCATGCAGGATCTTTTTAGTTACAGCATGAGGGACCTTTAGCTGTGGCATGTAATCTCGTAGTTGCGGCATGTGGGATCTAGTTCCTTGACCAGAGATTGAGCCTGGGCCCCCTGCATTGGGAATATGGCATCTTAGCCACTGGACCACCAGAGAAGTCCCTGTCATATCTTCTTGATGATCTTCTCCAACATTCCATCCTTCATGACTGACTCTTAACAATCTTATACATCCCCCTCTTCTGCCATGTGCCCTGAGCCATTAACAAGGGGTTTTATTAGCATGGAAATAGTTCATTTGGTGGCTGACTAGCTGCATTGGAGGCAGATACCCCAATAATAATATAAGCATATGCAAGAGAAAAGACAGATTATGACTCCTGATGAATAACCTTTTTTGTTCCCCTCACCAAGAGCTCCATGATCTGAACCACTGAAAATAAGTCCCCTAAGCAGGGAGTTGGATCACTCACGGTGTTCACTTGTGTGACTTAATAAGGAAGATACATTAGTAGACTCATCAGGTATGAACATATAACATTCTGTTTCCCAACAGTTGTGTTGATTCCTTCAGCAGGCCCTTGAGCAGACCTACTGAAGGAAGGTATTTCCATCAGAGTTCATTGTGTGACCAGACACTGGAGCAGCAGTAGTCTAAAGATGAAAAGACAGATATTTAGTAGGGACTTGTATGGAAAGTCTTCCCCTCACATAAAAACTACACTTCTGGCCTAATCCTTAGATGTTAATGGTTAATGTGGCTGTTGCATTAAGAGCTTCACCTGGTTGTTTATCCCATATATATTGGCTGGGGAAGGCAGCGCTGTCAGGCCTATGGAGATGAACTGTGGGTGGGACATGCTAGGCCAGGACTCCCACCTTCTCCCCTCTTTCAGTGGTGTGTATTCGATTCCAAGCATAGCGCATTTCCTCAGGTCTGGCTCCCAGTGGAGATTTGAGCAGTTCCTCCTCACCCAGGGTTGCAGAGTAACTCATCCATCCTGGTAGAATGTCTTATTGCAAACTCCAGTAGATAATGCCTTTCCCAGGTGTGGTGTGGCTTGGTGTTCCCAGCATCATAGTATGTTGATCCTGTTGGAAATGCTCTCAAAATGGTGTCACGGGAATAGAACAGACAATCAAAAATGGCTCAGCAAGGTATTCTTTACTTCTGCAGAAGGGCACTTTGCAGACAAAGGGTCTGGGAGCAAGCACACTGAGTGGAAGGTCTGACCAGGTTTTATCCCTAAGACGCAGGTTCCCTCCCCTGGCTCCTCACAGGCTGAGGACCAGAGTCACAATCTTCCCAGGATGTCACCTAAGATTTGTGTTGGTCGATGGGGTCATGAGTAATACCTGCAAACTCTTGAGTGGAGGACTGTTTTACCCACCCCTTTACTTCTCTGAACATATGCAGGGTAAAAACCCATGAAATTACCCTACCAAACTGTTTTTATGAGGAAGGGGAGAGAACAAAGGACTGGCACAAGTTGCCATTTTTAGAAACCTTATTCACAAGCTGGGTGTATAGGTATATATATCTAAATAATGTGTGCTTAAAATGAATATGGATCATTTCTCTATTTCTCATATCTTCCCTTTTGGTAGAAAAGACTGTATTTTCCTACAGTCCACAGTGAGAAGAGTGCAATCTAAGTCATATTCCATGACTTCCGTACCTTCATGATACTGGGTGTCTTGGTAGAGGGCCTCGGTCTGGATTATGGGGCAGTCAGCATCATTCAAATGTATTAAAGCTTGAGACAGTACTTTAGTCTACCTGGCTAAAGTGGTTTTACCTGTTAGTAATTTAATCTGCTGCTTCAATATTCTCCTTTTCTTTTCCATCACCCATGCTCCTTAGGGGAGACAGAACCTCCATTTACTATCATGTTCTTTTGTGTAAGCTTGTATATCATGATATTTGAAATGTCATGCTTGGTTACTGTCCATTTGACTAGTGTATCTATACATAGTAGCCTACTCTTGTAATTCCCTGATGATGACCTCTTTTTTGTTTGTGGTGACTGGAGAAAGTCTAAATTAGGCCAGACACAGTGTCCACCCAAACCAAGACATTTAGAACCCTCACTCGGAGGAAGGCGGCTGATACAATCATTTTGCTCTCAGTGACTCACCAGTGGGGAGCTCCAGTGAATGGACTCACGCTCCTTTGGCAGTTGCCTTGGGCCCTGTTTAGAACACACAGCAACTGCATAAACAAGTCATTTTGTTTCAAGGGCGTTCTAGCAACCTTGGCCATATGCCATCCCGTTTGAACACTATGGTGGCCCCTCTTTCTATGCTGTATCTACTGAAGGGCAGATTGCTAAGGCTTGTACCCGGGCTAGGGCATCAGCTTCCTGCTACCAGAGGGTATCAGTGCCTCATGATCTGGTATATGGAAATCAGTGACAACTGACTCAGGTTCTGGCAAGCAAACCCAAATGTCCTTCTATATATTCTAATCCCCAAAGGGCTTATTCATAATTATCCACCCATATGCTTCCCACTGTCCAAGCCATAGGGTTAATCCCTTTACAACAGCAGAATTGTCAGTTCAAAGTGTTAACAGTCAGGACCTATGAGTGATTACCAGTGAAATCTTCTGCGTTCATCCCCATGGCTGCCGCAGTTCATTCCTGTTTCTATCCAGATGATGTCAGTGTTGCTAAGACCAAGACCAAATTCCCAGACACCTGGATTAAACCTGATGTCCTCATGGGCTGCCAGAGAAATACGAGTGGGGGAATTTGGAGCACTGACACATTCTATAAGGCCTAGTGGGGAAGGAAATGGCAACCCACTCCAGTGTTCATGCCTGGGAAATCCCATGGACGGAGGAGCCTGGTGGGCTACAGTCCATGGGGTCGCAAAGAGTCGGACACGACTGCGTGACCTCACTTCACTTCACTTCACCTCATAAGGCCTAGTAGCACCTGCATTTTTAGAGACAGTGGGCTGGCATACAGCATGCGCCTCTGCTGCAAATAGGCAACCATTTAGTCAAAGTGGGGGGGTTTAAGCTATGGCAGATGTGGGTCAATGGAGCATGTTCTCAATCTCACCTTGATAGGAAGGCAAATTCTTACTATAAAATGCTGTTCCTTAAAACTGTCTGGTCATATCTAATTTGTGTGCATTCTCAGATATTCGAGTCAGAGCCTTGGTAATATAACCAGTGTTTCCAATTGTGTCCTGTTACAAGGAGAACAGATTATTATTGTATTTATACAAACAAACATATGACCATAAAAATCAGAATACTCACAGAACACTCCAAAACCTGGAGGGATCAGATAGGGAGAAAAAAGTAAGTGTTTCTTCTTTATCCACAAATGTATATGTTAGCAAATTGCTCATAGCTTAAGAGAAAAGAGAAAAAGTCTTCTTAACTCTGGAAAACCAAAACACACAAGAACTAACAATGTTTCAAACAGAAAGTCAAAATTATGATCATCCTCATTATTTCACTCAGTCCCATGAAATTTATGGAGAAAGCCAAACAGTAAAAAAAGAAAACAAACAAACTGCCCTTTTTAACTGATGAAGGAAAATTACGTTTTAGTTTTACGTAAGTACACTATAGATATTAAAGCCTGTTTTTCTTTCGTATAGAAGCCTTAATGAAGGTCAATCATGTATCCAATCTAGATCATATAAGCAACAGTACTCTCTCAAGGCAGCATTTTTGACATGGCTCCTAGTATGGGAACTGTGGGCCACATCTGCATTCCAAGGACAGGGCAGGTAGCGAGGAGCCTCTCATTGCCTGAGTCCAGTTCATCTGTCATCCAGTGGTCGCATCCTCTCAGTAAGCTCTAACACAGATACACTCACCTGGACCCTGACACATTGACTCCTTCACAGAAATGTGCTCAAATGCTCATAAATTCACTCATTTCAGTTCAGTTCAGTTCAGTCACTCAGTCATGTCTGACTCTTTGTGACCCCATGAATTGCAGTGCGCAATTCATGTCCATCACCAAGTCCCAGAGTTCACCCAAACTCATGTGCATCGAGTCGGTGATGCCATACAGCCATCTCATCCTCTGTCGTCCCCTACTCCTCCTGCCCCCAACCCCTCCCAGCATCAGAGTCTTTTCCAATGAGTCCAGTCTATGCATGAGGTGGCCAAAGTATTGGAGTGTCAGCTTTAGCTGTACACCCAGGACTGATCTCCTTTAGGATGGACTGGTTGGATCTCCTTGAAATTCAAGGGACTCTGAACAGTCTTCTCCAACACCACAGTTCAAAAACATCAATTCTTCGGCGCTCAGCTTTCTTCACAAACCAACTCTCACAGCCATACATGACTACTGGAAAAACAATACCCTTGACTAGACGGAACTTTGTCGGCAAAGCAACGTCTCTGCTTTTTAATATACTATCTAGGTTGGTCCAAATATGTACACTCTGATCTTCCCATACACCCCTTCATTTACACGTGCACATTAACCTCAAAATAATAAATCTGCTAACATACACACTCACACACAAGGAAACTCACATCTACCCTGAAGCTCAACCATTCAGTCACATGTAAATAAACTCACACTCCCATTCATGATTATGTTACACTCATACAATTCTTGCAAGTTAAGCTCACTTTAACTTGTGTGAACCTAGTACACATTCACTGCCTCACATGAACATACTGGTGTTCTCTCATGTGTTCACAAATTTTAGTCATACCCCTTGAACGTAAACATGTACTTCAATACTCAAGTAGTATCACACTAACAGACTCTTATGGTGGATAGGATTATGAGGCATGGAGGGAGGAGTGCACTTCTCCAGAGCTGGAACCAGCATTGGAGCACCAGCACCTTTGGGCTGCATCCTTTCCTTGATGGACAGCACTTCAGCTGCACACTTTGCCCCACCCTCAAGAATCTGAACAGACAGGTCCCACAAGATTGTGGAGTAGAAGGATGTGCATTCATCTTCTCCCATGAGAACTCCAAAATTGCAAAGAACTGTTGAACAACCATCGACAGGACAATGTTGGATCCCACTGAAAAAAGATACCCCATGTCCGAGGGCAAAGGAGAAGCCCCAATGAGACGGTAGGAGAGGCGAAATCGTGTTTAGAATCAAACCTCATAACTACCAGAGATGCTCAGAGGGTCAAACAAAACCTTGTGTGCACCAGGACCCAGGGACCCCACAAGAGACTGAGCCACACCTGCCTTTCAGTGTTTGAGTCTCCTCTATGGCTGCATAGGTCAGCAGTGTCCTGCCATGGGAACAGGGGCTTTGGCTGCAGCAGATCTGGGAGGTGTGGTGTGTAAGCCCCACCATAGAGCCACCAAGCAGGCAACTCACAAACTGGAGGACAATCAAATAATTATGCCAAAGAAGTTCTCACACTGTTGTGAAAGTTCTAGGGCCCACAACAGATTTCCCAACCTGGGAATCCAGCAAAGAGACTGAGAACCCCCAGGGAATTTGATTTTGAAGGCCAGTGGACTTTGATTACAGAACTTACACAGGACTAGGGAAACAGACTCTTGGAAGGCACAAACAAAACCTTGTGTGCATCAGGACACAGGAGAAAGGAGCAGTGACCCCACAAGAGAATGAGCCAGACTTGCCTGTGAGTATCCAGGAGATTCCAGCGGAGGCATGGGTGGACAGTGGCTTGCTGTGGCATCAGGGGCACTGAATCTAACAGTCCTGACATAAGTTCTTTTGAAGGACCTCCATTACCCCTATCATAGTTTAGCCTCAGGCCAGACTCCAGGGAGGGAACACAGCCCCTCCAATCCACAGAAAATTGGATTAAAGATTTACTGAGCATGGCCCTGCCCATCAGAGCAAGACCCAGATGCCCCCACAGCCAGTCCTTCCAATCAGAAAGCTTCCACAAGCCTCGTATGCTTATCCATCAAAGAACAGACAGAATGGAAACCACAATTACAGAAAACTAACCAAACCGATCCCTTGGATCACAGCCTTGTCTAACTCAATGAAACGATGAGCCATGCCATGTAGGGCCACGCAAGACGGATGGGTCATGGTAGAAAGTTCTGACAAAACGTGGTTCACTGGAGAAGGAATGGCAAACCACTTCAGTATTCTTGCCTTAAGAACCCCATGAAGAGTAGGAAAAGGCAAAAATATATGACACTGAAAGATGAACTCCTCAGGTCAGTAGATGCCCAATACACTACTGGAGAAGAGTGGAGAAATAGCTCCAGGAAGAATGAAGAGGCTGAGGCAAAGCGTAAACAGTGCCCAGCTGTGGATGTGACTGGTGATGGAAGTAAAGTCTGATGCTGTAGAGAACAATATTGTATAGGAACCTGGAATGCTAGGTCCATGAATCAAGGTAAATTGGAAGTGGTCAAACAGGAGATTGCAAGAGTACACATCGACACTTTAGGAATCAGTGAACTGAAATGGACCAGAATGGGCCCATTATATCTACTGCTGTGGGAAAGAATCCCTTAGAAGTAATGGACTAGCCCTCATATAGTTGACAAAAGAGTCTGAAATGCAGTACTTGGGTGCAATCTCAAAAAAGACAGAATGATCTCTGTTGGTTTCCAAGGCAAACCATTTAATATCACAGTAATCCAAGTCTATGCCCCAACCACTAATGCCAAAGACGCTGAATTGACTGGTTTGATGAAGACACACAAGACCTTCTAGAACTAACACCAAAAGAAGATATCCTTTTCATCATAGGGGACTAGAAAGCAAAAGTAGGAAGTCAAGACATACCTGAAGGAACAAGCAACTTTGGCCTTGGAGTACAAAATGAAGCAGGGCAAAGGCTAACAGAGTTTTTCCGAGAGAACGCACTAGTCATAGCAAACACCCTCTTGCAACAACACAAGAGATGACTACACATGGACATCACCAGATGATCAACACCGAAATCATATTGATTATATTCTTTGCAGCCAAAGATGGAGAAGCTCTATACGGTCCGCAAAAACAAGACCAGGAGCTGACTGTGACTCAGATCATGAACTCCTTATTGCCAAATTCAGACTTAAGTTGAAGAATGAAGGGAAAACCACTAGACCATTCAGGTGTGACCTAAATCAAATCCCTTATGATTATACAGTGGAAGTGACCAAGAGATTCAAGGGATTCGATCTTATAGAAAGAGTGCCTGAAGAACTGTGGATGGAGGTTCCTAACATTGTGCAAGAGGCGGTGATCAAAAGCATCCCCAAGAAGAAGAAATGCAAGCAGGCAAAATGGTGGTCTGAGGAGGCCTTACAAATAGCAGAGAAAAGAAGAGAAGTGAAAGGCAAAGGAGAAAAGGAAAGATATATCCATCTGAATCCAGAGTACCAAAGAATAGCAGGGAAAGATAAGAAAGCCTTCCTCAGTGATCAATGCAAAGAAATAGAGGAAAACAATAGAATGGGAAAGACTAGCAATCTCCTCAAGAAAATTAGAGATACCAAGGGAACATTTCATGCAAAGATGGGCTCAATAAAGGACAGAAATGGCATGGACCTAACAGAAACAGAAGATATTAAGAAGAGATGGCAAGAACACACAGAAGACCTATACAAAAATGATCTTCATGACCCAGATAGCCACGATGATGTGATCACTCACATACAGCCAGACATCTTGGAATGTGAAGTCCAGTGGGCCTTAGGAAGCATCACTATTAATAAAGCTAGTGGAGGTGATGGCATTCCAGCTGAGCTATTTCAAATCCTAAAAGATAATGCTGTGAAAATGCTGCACTTAATATGCCAGCAAATTTGGGAAACTCAGCAGTGGCCACAGGACTGGAAAAGGTCAGTTTTCATTCCAGTCCCAAAGAAAGGCAATGCCAAAGAATGTTCAAACTACTGCACAAATGCACTCATCTCACAGACTAGCAAAGGAATGCTCAAAATTCTCCAAGCTAGGCTTCAACAGTATGTGAACTGAGAACTTCCAGAAGTTCAAGCTGGATTTAGAAAAGGCAGAGGAATGAGAGATCAAATTGTCAACATCCTTTATATCATCGAAAAAGCAAGAGAGCTCCAGAAAAACATCTCCTTCTGTTTCGATGACTATGCTAAAGGCTTTGACTGTGTGGATCACAACAAACTCTGCCACACTCTTAAGGAGATGGGAATACCAGCCCACCTTACTTGCCTCCTGACAAATCTGTATGCAGGTCAAGAAGCAAGAGTTAGAATCAGATATGTAACAACAGACTGGTTCCAAATTGGGAAAGGGGTACGTCAAGGCTGTATATAGTCACCTTACTTATTTAATTTATATGCAGAGTACATCATGCAAAATGCCAGGCTGGATGAAGCACAAACTGGAATCAAGATTGTCGGGA